>NC_057728.1:10973262-11045864 GCF_004010195.1 Chiloscyllium plagiosum
CAGTGGGCCGGAGTGGCCTGAGCAGAATGGGGATGGACAGTGAGCCGGAGTGGCCTGAGCAGAGTGGGGATGGACAGTGGGCCGGAGTGGCCTGAGCAGAGTGGGGATGGACAGTGGGCCGGAGTGGCCTGAGCAGAGTGGGGATGGACAGTGGGCCGGAGTGGCCTGAGCAGAGTGGGGATGGACAGTGGGCCGGAGTGGCCTGAGCAGAGTGGGGATGGACAGTGGGCCGGAGTGGCCTGAGCAGAGTGGGGATGGACAGTGGGCCGGAGTGGCCTGAGCAGAGTGGGGATGGACAGTGGGCCGGAGTGGCCTGAGCAGAGTGGGGATGGACAGTGGGCCGGAGTGGCCTGAGCAGAATGGGGATGGACAGTGAGCCGGAGTGGCCTGAGCAGAGTGGGGATGGACAGTGGGCCGGAGTGGCCTGAGCAGAGCGAGGATGGTCAGTTGCTGGAGTGGCCTGAGCAGAACGGGGATGGTCAGTGGCCCGGAGTGGCCAATGCGGAGCGGGGATGGTCAGTGGGCCGGAGTGGTCTGAGCAGAGCGGGGATGGTCAGTGTGCCGGGGGCGTAAACAGAGCGGGATTGGTCAGTCGGCCGGAGTGGCCTTAGCAGAGCGAGGATGGACAGTGGGCCGGGGGTCTGAGCAGAGCGGGGATGGACAGTGGGCTGGAGTGGCCTGTGCAGGGCGGGGATGGTCAGTGGGCCGGAGTGGCCTGAGCAGAATGGGGATGGACAGTGAGCCGGAGTGGCCTGAGCAGAGTGGGGATGGACAGTGGGCCGGAGTGGCCTGAGCAGAGTGGGGATGGACAGTGGGCCGGAGTGACCTGAGCAGAGTGAGGATGGACAGTGGGCCAGAGTGGTTTGAGCAGCGTGAGGATGGACAGTGGGCCGGAGTGGTTTGAGCAGTGTGGGCCGTTGTTGGACTAGGTATTGTTGCAGGCGGTCAGTGGCTTGCGAGACCAAGCAGAGCCCATTGGTAGGCCCCACTACAGAAAGACTGTAATACTTATCTTTTTAATTTAACTCTCATTTTTCTATCTTATATTGTGAACAACTGAGTAATGCAACATTTTTCCTTTCATTTCTCTATTCTGTATGAAAGATAGTGCCATATTTGGGGGGGGGGGGGGTTGGGGGGGGCGATACTGTAAACGTTTTACTGTACTGTGGTACTTCAGTACACGTGACAGTAAAGGATATTCTGTTCTATTCTAAGTAATGCAACTAATGATTGTGATAGGAATGGAGAGCATGGTTCGACTCTTTGAATATCTCACCAATTGAAGTACAGAGCCAGCTTGAAGTCATTACCGTTTTTGCAAAACTAGTGTAACAAATGAGGAACATATTGTAGCAGGGGCTGCTGCACTGTTAGAGCAGGCAGACTAATACTGCGGTACAGCTATGCCTAAATGGATTGCTGTGAATAAGATCAGATCAACAACAATACCTGTACAATGTGAGCTCAGTGGGTTGCAGTGGGAAGGCAGTGTGCTATAGCTCTAACAAAACAGAGGTAGAAATTGCCCACGTTTTTGGCACTGCTGCAGGCTTATTTCAGCTGAAAATTAGGTTCCTGACGTTAAATTCAGAATCGTGACATTCCGTCAGATGGCGATTAAAAGTTGTACAAATGTTTCCTCTTCTCCCATGGATGTGTTTTACGCCATAAGGAAACGTTAAAAGTTCAACCTCAGCTAAAGAAGGTAAGATCTGGTTGAAAATTATGAGCAGTGAGCAAGATAAAGGGAATTGATGAAAGATCTTATCAAATATCAGTCTTCAGGAAGCCCTTGACGTTGGATAATGATGAAGCAAAGTAAACTAATATTCTGAAAATCACGAATACAGTAACTGGTCATTTACCTTTGTGATTGTCTGGGGGACCTTGCTGTCCTCAAAATGACTGCTGCATTTTCCTGCTTTATAATACTGACGACACCCTCTGCAAGCATTTCTTTGGGATATCCTACAGTTGTAAATGACGCTATAAACTTCTGCTTTCCACTCAACGTCAGCTGTTGTCCTCAAATTATGTATCATCATTTTCATCATCAAAAATCAAATAATTTGTTGTTATGTATTCAACCCAATTATGTAAAATAGTAAAAATCTATTATTTATTCAAACTATAATTACAGTTCACATAATACTACATAATAAAGACCTAGGATGAATTCTATAGCGACATTAGTTCTATGATTCGTCATCGCCTGTTCTTTGCTTTCCCTGATTTTCTACAATGGAAAATATTTTCCAGCCAAGCAAAATGAGGAAAGTACTTACTTATAATCTGCATTGTGCTAATATCAAAGCGGATTCTGTGAAACACAGTGTATCCAGCTGCCAGGTAGTCATTTTTACAAGAGCAGTCTTTCCTTCTGTTTCCATTATAAGGGCATTCATAAGGATTGTGCAGCCTGAATAAAAAATAACACTGTCAGAAAGCCTGAGTACCATTCTTTTCATTGCAATATTCTGAACAATATCTATTGTGCGAGTCATTAATGATTTTCCTATCTTCAACCAAATTTGCATTACCCTCCCCCCATCCTATTCTGAGAGGACCTGTATTCAACACTTGCCCAATTTTTTTTAATCAATGCTGCTCTGTATGCTAAAGGTGTTTTGTCCACTCTCCTCCCAGTGAGGTGATGCTCCCCTTTCTGAATGATGTGAACGATGGCTGAGGTCACATTAAAGCTTGTAACAATACAAGAAAATGAGTGCATGGACATCACCATTTACCTGCTAGGGTTTGGAAACATTTGCTGATTATATTGAGGTTTTGGGCCAAGAGCTGCTTTCCTATTGCAATGAGAAGTTGTAAAAAGTGTTACAACGCAGTGCTATCAACCTTATAAGCAACTATTGTCTTCTCTAAATTGCAGAAGTTTTAGGTTGAATCGCATACCACATTCTAAATACTGGATTCTGCTGAGTGACGGAGCGTTAAATTAATCCATCCCATCTGAAGGCAGAGTGGATCATAGAATCATAGAATCCCTGCAGTGCGTGAGCAGGCCATTTTGCCCATCAAGTCCACACTGACCATCCCAACCAGACCCTGTAGGTTGCATCTTGTCATTATTGGGCCAATTGTGTGTTGGAGTCCTTGCATAGTAGGTGCCCATCATGGGGAATTGTGTGTGTTGGCTACTGTTTCCCACCTACCCCAGGAGCAAGGTGAAGAATTGGAAGACCCAGTGAACTGGTAATCATTCTGTCAGTGAAGTTTCACGCTGTGAGAAATTTGCCTGGCTTTGATATGAATTAAGAAAAGATAAATGCTCCTTTCAGAATACACTAAGTGATAACCATCCAGTGTAAATGAATAAAAGAGACTTATCACACAAAATACAGGCGATCTTTGAACTCTGCAATTGTGAGGTTGGCAGGTTGTTGGTTCAAATCCCTTCTCCTGGATCCGTAGAAGATGACACCTAATGAACAGCTGCTCGATCAGAATGCATGTCTTTCAACTGTCAAACGGAGGCCATTTTGGATAAGATCCGCTCACCCATTTGAAAACCAAACCAACTGGTGCTCAGTCCAATATATATCCCTCAACCCCACACTGATCGCAATCAGTTATTTATTTTGGGGGTTTGCAGCTTTTGCTGTGTGAAAACAGCTACATTTATCCGTGAAAGAAGGACAACATTTCAAAAAGCAATTAAGCATTTGAGCACATCCTAAATATGTGAAAGGGGGATTCATTATAAATAAAGACTGTCCAAACGTTCTAAGTGTTGCGGTTCTAGTAAGGGAGGTATTTATTATTCTGTCAGCCCGTTACTTACCTGTAGCCATAGACCTCAGAGTAGTTGTCGGCCTCTCCACTCAATAAAGTGATATATTCCCTGGGATAATCGGAATGCATTCCTGCACAATATATCTGCAAACCAAATATATCAATATAATGATGTCACACTATCTAAATGGAGTCAAGTTAGGTAAAGGGGAAGTACAATGAGATCTAGGTGTTCTTGTACATCAGTCAATGAAAGCAAGCATGCAGGTACAGCAGGCAGTGACGAAAGTTAACGGCAACAAGAGGCATTGAGCATAGGAGCAAAGAGGTCCTTCTGCAGCCGTACAGGGCCCTGGTGAGACCGCACCTGGAGTATTGTGTGCAGTTTTGATCTCCAGATTTGAGGAAGGACATTCTGGCTATTGAGGGAGTGCAGTGTAGGTTCACGAGGTCAATTCCCGGAATAGCGGGACTATCATATGTTGAAAGATTGAAGCGACTGGGCTTGTATACACTTGAATCTAGAAGAATGAGAGGGGATCTGATTGAGACATATAAGATTATTAAAGGATTGGACACTCTGGAGGCAGGAAGCATGTTTCTGCTGATGGGTGAGTCCAGAACCAGAGGACACAGTTAGAAAATCAGGGGTAAGCCATTTAGAACAGAGTTGAGGAGAAACTTCTTTAACCAGAGAATGGTGGATGTATGGAATGCTCTGCCCCAGAAGGCAGTGGAGGCCAAGTCTCTGGATACTTTCAAGAAAGAGATGGGTAGAGCTCTTAAGGATAGTGGAATCAAGGGTTATGGGGATAAGGCAGGAATAGGATACTGATTGTGGATGACCAGCCATGATCATAATGAATGGTGGTGCTGGCTTGAAGGGCCAAATGGCCTATTCCTGCATCTATTGTCTATTGTCACTCATGATTCTGAGCAAACAGTATGCAGTTTGTTAATGTAATACCTTTATTATTTTGCCTTCAATTTTTAGCAGGTACTCTCCATCCTTTTGGACTTCGTTTGTCTTCTGGATATCACTGCAACTTGCTGAAACATCACCTTTAAAACATTGAAGATTATATTTAGCATCATATCATCCAGATGATACGAAACCTCAATGACAGATGTAGCTAAGAGGAGGGATCCTTGTCTCTTCAGTTAGAAAGGCTGTTTTGCCAGCATTGCACCAATGCAGTTGTGAGGGAGTGCTACACTGTCAGCTATGTTGTCTTTCAGGTGAGGTATGATATCTGAGGTAGAATCAAAGAATCCCTACAGCGTGGGAGCGGGCCATTCAGCCCATTAAGTCCACACCCACTCTCCAAAAAGCAATACCACCCATAACCTATTTCCCTACTCTGTCCCTGTAACCCTGCATTCCCCATGGCTAATCTACCTAGTCTGGACATACCTGGTCACTATGGGCAATTTTAATGGCCAATCCATCTCACCTGCACATCTTTGGATTGTGGAAAGAGACCAGAGCATACAAAGGAAAACCTCACAGGTAAATGGGGAAAATATGCTCAAGACAGTTGCCCAAGAGTGGAACTGACCTTGGGTCTCTGGGGCTGAGAGTCTGCAGTGCTAACCACCGTACCACCCTAGGTAGTTACAGGGGATTTCCCGCCATGATTGGAACAGCAGCAGCAGATATCACTCTGGTGTCCCAGGCAACATTTAGACCTCAATCAAAATGACTAGCAGTAGATTATCTGGACATTATTTGATTGCTAGTGCAAGATGAGTAAATGAGCAGCCACGCTTCTCTAGAGAACAACCAGGGACTAGTTAGCTCTGTTGGCTGGTTGGCCTGTTTGTGATGCAGAGTGATGCCAATAGTGTGGGTTTCATTTCTGCTCTAGCTGAGGTTACCACGAAGGACTTTCCTTCTCAATCACACGCTGAGATGTGGTGGCCCTCAGGCTAAATCACCACCAGCCGTATCTCTCTGATGAGAGAATGGTCCAGTAGATCTATGGTAATCATACCCTTATAGTACACCAATGGCTATATTTCAGAAATACTTCACTGAATATGAAGCACTCCAAGATATTCTCTGGTGCTGCAAGACATTGCAAAGGACAAGTTTTAACAAAACAAAGTTCAAAGTGAGGAAAGTGGGAGAAGGAAATATTGGGCTCAATTTAACATGCGAGTAGGCAGCTACTCCCGATGTGCTTTTGGCAGCATGCCCACTCTCGCCCAGCATGATTTGGAGTGTTGGTAGGTTGCCTGCTCCTGGCCTAACTGAGGCCACGACTCCTATGAAAGGGGTTGAGAGAGAGACCCTGGTGCTGTCAGTGCAACCCAGTGGGTCGAACCCTGTCGGCTGCTAGCTGGTGGGGGTGGGAAGGGAACCTCTCTTTACACCTCCTACCCCCACCAAATTCCTTGATGCCAGAAGTCCCTTCTTGCAGTTTTCCTTCACAATTCCCCCTCATACCCAAACTTTCCTTAAGACTGACCCTGGCAAGATCCCAGAATTCGGTGGATGTCTAAGTTCATGGCCGAACATACCCTGCAACAGCAGCAGCACTGACTGTGATTCCTGCTGCTAATGTGCCTCTGGGCAGAGTTACTGGCCTCTGACTGACTGACGAACAGCTCTGTGAGGTACCATCACACCCCTCACTCCCCCCCACCCCCCCACCCGGACACTGATAAACATCTCAATTAACAGGCTACCACCCAAACAATTAAAGTGGTACAAGAGCTCCTGAACAGACAGCAGCTCACCCCTCATATTGATACTGAGGTTCTGGGGGCCTAACGCTCAGCATATTGTGGCACAGTTGCAGTTCCCCTCCCTCTGGCCCAGGAGACCTGGGTTGAAGTCCCACCTTTTGCAGAGGTGTATGGCAACATGCATGAACCAGATAGATGAGAAAATATCGATAATCCAGCCTGGTTGCATTACTCGAAGTGCGAGGAACTAACTGATTATGTCTCACAGGATGCCACATACACTGCTGTTCCGCAGTCATGTGCTGAATAGCAATGCATCAGTTCATCAGTCACACGGACAGCAGCAACAAATGGGTTGAATCTTACACGATGAGTCCAGAAATGCGATTATTTCTAACATACAGGAACCAGAACACATGCTGTGTGGGTAGAATAAGTAAGAATACAATTGATAAAATAGAATAAAACAATGTATCGCAATCGAGGGCAGAGAAAGCAGGCACGGAAGCAGATTCTTGAACTGTTCCCCTCTGGTGAGGAGTGCCGCTCAGTGTGAGCATTGCTTGTGAAATCATTGAGTCCATGATTTTCCCACGTTATTGTAAATGCACATATACTGCAGCCTGTGCATCTGCGATTTCCCATCTCTCAGCAATTGCCACCAACAGTTGCACTGGGATTGCCAGCTATCGGAATCACCTCGACATTGAACAAAAACCATTCAAATGATATTTTTCAGTGTCAGGTTAATAAATAATAAAGCTGATATTTGAGAAGCATTTTAACTTTCGAATGAGGGAATGTTTCAGCATCACAGCGTGGGTGAACTAAAGTCAGAGGAGCCTCTCATTCTCAGCTGCTGAATGCTGCGTAGTGATTGGCCGCAGCTTGGCAGCGGTCTAATAGGATTTTCATTCCCTCCCTTTTGAATGGTCGCTATCTGGCTGCCTGCATGTTGTGAATGAATCAATTTTGTTTTTCGGGCCAAGTTCCATGACATTTGACTGAATGGGAACACTGACACTCTGTTTCAGAGTAGAAGCAACGGAGGTTGGTTCTTAGTTGGGGGTGCAGGGGTGGGTGGAGGTGGGACGGGGTGGGGGGGGGGGGGAGGTGGGGTTGAATCCTCTCTTTGTTAACCCTCTGGCAATTAGTTGTAGAAAAATCCAACCACTGTTCTCCATGCGATCTTTTAACAATAAGGCTTGTGGCAGTATTTCTTTCAAGACTTTTCAACACAGCACACAGATGAAAGAAGGAATACCAAATTTCCTGATGGGGTGACACAAATTAATTGTTGTTAGCAATGTCATCACATGCGGAATTAAGTTCACTATATCTTTCTTTAAGAATACACAAATGTCAAAAAGTAGAAATCAAGTCACTTACAAGCATCATTGAAGCAAGGAGTCTGGGATTGTGGCTTTTGATTTGGAAGACACAGTTCACTAAGTTGACTGTTATCAGTCAAGCATTGCACTTTCCTCTCCATTATCCCAACACCACAGGTCACTGAGCACTAAAATAATTTGAAAACAATCTTAATGAGAAATAGCATCATAGAATCCCGACAGTGCCTATTTGGCCCAGCAAGTCTGCACAGACCCTCCATAAAACATCCCACCCAGACTTCCATTCTATCCCTGTAACCCCACATTTACCATGGCTAATCCACCCAGCCTGCCCACGATGGGGATTTAGCATAGCCAATCCAGCTAATCTTTGGGCTGTGGGAGGAAACCAGAGTACCCAGAGGAAACTCACGTAGAGACTGGGAAAATGTGCAAACTCCATACATACAGTCACCCAAGGTTGAAATCAAATCCAGGTCACTGGCGCTGTGAGGTGTACTGGTGCACTGAGCCACCATTCCACCTTATGATTTACCTTCCCTATAATGTATTTAAACAGTGGAACATTGGTGTTAATTCATTTCATTTTGCATGATTCCGAAATGCATTGTTAGCCACTAAGTCAACTTATTCATTGAAGCATAACTGCCTACAAGCCTCATAATTCTGCATGGCTAATTTAACAAATGTTAAGTTTAAGCACTTCTGGACTTTATTATGATAATCTAGCTCTTGTGAACTCAAAATAAATTTTAAGAAAGTGAAGGCCTGAGACAAAATCAGAAATTGCTGGAGGAACTCAGCAGATCTTGCAGCATCTGTAGAGAAACAGCAGAGTTAAGATTTTCAGTCCAATGCCTCTTCTTCAGTACTAACAGCACAATTGTCTTGAGCTTATGCCTGAAACGTTAACTCTCCTGCTCCTTCGATGCTGCCTGACTTGCTGCGCTTTTCCAATGCTGATCTCCAGCATCTGCAGTCCTCAATTTCTCCTAATAGCTGTAATTTCCTGTTTATTCTTCATGACAGCTTCTCTCTGTGGTATCAATGCTTGAGACTTCAGTGCACAATGTGGCTGGTACTGGAGTGCAATGCAATGCTGATGGGGAGCTAGACTGTAGAGATGGCGCCTTTTAATGAGAAGTTAAACTGAGGTGCTATCTGAAGCAAATATAAAGGATAATGTGGCACTATCCAAATGGAGGAGGACGGGAAGCTGTTACAGTGTCATGAGGAATACACACTGGGCACGGATCTTACATGTCCATTTAGAATGGTCTCGAGTATGACCACTGAGGCAAAGTTGCTTGGTTGTTACTACACCACTCTCAGGATCCATGTTCCTTTAAGAGCTGTGCAACCAAATACATTTTAGGATCCATTCCCACTCCTGCAGACTAACAGCACAATTGCCTTTCAGTAATAGGATACTTCCACAAAAAGGACATGTATAACTAAGCTGCACTGATTATGAATGAACACAAAACAATTTGTCAGATGGGCTAAGTGGGTTGGGATCATTATAAGCAACTGGTCACTTAGTAAATCCAGATTTTGCCAGTTATTTCTGTTCTCCTGCCAATTTCTTCTCTTCCCTTCTTCTCGAGAACATTGACTCCTTGTGGAATCCAAGCATGTAGATGTGACTTAGTTTCTGTACCTCATAACGAGCTGATTATTCATGTGTTAACTTGAAATTGGTTGTTAAAGTCTATTGGATCAATAGAGTCACAACCCTGATTGTGTCCTCCACCATCATCTACTCACATGCACTTCCAAGTTGGATTCCTAGATAATAATCGGTAATTTGAGCGGAAGCTATTTTCCATTCCTTAAGCGTGGCCCCAGAGCCAATTTGTAGCATCTCTGTTGCCACTCTGGCTTCATCCAGTGAAACTGGCACAGGTGAAGATTGACTCTTCCTTGTCTATATATTGCAGGTACAGGCCCTCTTGTGGCACTGGGGTAATATCCCTAACACTGGACTCGAGGCCCAGGTTCAGGTCACACCTGCTCCAGATGTGTATAATACTATCTCTGATATTATAGATCAGAAAAATAGGTTAGAACGTTTTATTTATTTATATTGGAGGTACTCAAAAGTTAATCTGAACCATTAGAAAGTGGAGAACACTCAGGTATTCTCATTGAAATTTGATAGCTAAAACTCTGCAGAAAAAACACACTTGTTCGAACTTTTAATCCCATGACAAAATGAAATCTTGAGTCAATTTTCTTCTTTCAGAAGATAGAAAAGAAGACTTAAGGACAAATGAACGGCAAGAGTAGTTTTGAAACCCAACGTTACCTTGCTCCAAGCTCCCACCCTCCAGCTGGCTATTGGACGACACTCTCTGATGTTACATTCATGTATGTTGGGAGGTGGTAGACCAGGGCATCCACTGATTGATGTTGATGGTAGGTCATATGAATAATGATCTTGGCCAGAGTGGACCTCAGTGCAGTAAACCATCCTTTGCTGATATCCTGGGCCACAGCTTGTTGAACACTATGTAGGTAAAATGAATATGTTTGAGTGGACACTATGATTCAGTGAAAGCAGCTACAAGACATTATTAGTCCTTGACCTGGACATAAATTTTATCTCTCTTACTTACCTTCATCTGAAAATATGGTTATTCTCTACTCGATCAGTAGATTTAGCCCCTTTGACTTAAGGTATCTGTACAACGGTACATATCTAGACACAGTTAAAAATCACACAACACCAGGTTAGAGTCCGACAGGTTTAGTTGGAAGCAGAAGCTTTCGGAGCGCTGCCCCTTCACAACCACCTGGTGAAGGAGCAGTGCTCCGAAAGCTAGTGCTTCCAAATAAACCTGTTGGACTATAACTCAGTGTTTTGTGATTTTTAACTTTGTCCACCCCAGTCCAATACCGGCATCTCCAAATTATATCTAGACATGGGCTGTAAATTGCATCCAATACATTATTGACACACAGAATGCAACTTCAGCTCAAAACTAATATGGGCATCTTTTTCCATAATGACATAATGATCCAGCTTCCCAGGGGTCTGAGGGAGATCCAGCATGTTAAAACTGCTGACCATACCCAATGAAACAAATTGGCACTGCCTAAGGTTCTCAGTTGTTAAAAGCATTAATGTACAGATATAAGAAGCATTTGACAGAAAATAAAACAAATGAAATCGAAGTATTTCAAACAATAAGTAACTTGAGGCAACTTCCCATCTTAAAAATTGTTTTCTTAGCGTATCTCTACAGAAAAACATGTGTTCCATCATAAATGACCAATGCACACAGGTAAAGGAACTTCTTTATTTATATGGCTTTGAAATCACTAACTTCAGTTTTTCCTGACAAAATATATATTTGTGAAAGTGAGTTGACTCAGATTGTCTCCAATAAATTCTACTAAGGGTAGGTCTTGTTGTATCTGAAATTGACGAAACCTGCATTTGTTGTGGTCAGAAAATACTACAAGTAAAACAAAATAAAAGTCTAGACACTTCCCTCACCCTTCAACTTAATTTTGTTTCTATGCTGTAATTTACTGGAAGTGAAACCTAACTGTTGTGTGACCAGAGCATTTGGGGCCTTGATCACAGAATCCCTACAGTGTGGAAGCAGGTATACAGCTCATTGAGTTCATACTGACCTTCCAAAGATCATCACACTCAGACCCATCCCCTTACCCAATCCCTGTAACCCTGCATATCCCATGGCTAATCCATCAAGCCTGCACAACCCTGGACACTATGGGCAATTTCACATGGCCAATCCACCGAGCATGCACATCTTTGGTTTGTGGAAGGAAACTGGAACACCTGGAGGAAGCCCACACAAACATAAGGAAAAAGTACAAACTCTACACAGATAGTTTGTTAAGATTAGATTAGATTGCTTACAGTGTGGTAACAGGCCCTTCGGCCCAACAAGTCCACACCGACCTGCCGAAGCGCAACTCACACAGACCCATTCCCCTATATTTAGGTCTTCACCTAACACTACGGGCATTTTAGCATGGCCAATTCACCTAACCTGCACATTTTTTGGACTGTGGGAGGAAACCGGAGCACCTGGAGGAAACCCACGCAGACATGGGGAGAATGTGCAAACTCCACACAGAGAGTAGCCTGAGGCGGGAATTGAACCCGGGTCTCTGGCGCTGTGAGGCAGCAGTGCTAACCAATGTGCCACTGTGCCGCCCACCTTGAGGATGGACTTGGACCTGGGTCCCTAGGGCTGTGAGGCAGCAGTGCTAGCCAGTGCCGATGAATGAAAGGTTCAAATGTTTTATCTTAAGTCAACATTAAGAAAAGAATATGGGATGAATACAAAAGGAATTAAGGTGAATTTGAGTCAAATGCAATCCAGAAAAAGAAAAGAAAATCGAGAGAGAGACATAGAAAGAAAAAATTAATAACAATATTTGAACATCTCAAACAAATACTGATTACCTATAGGAATGAGATTCATGGATTGAGAGACAGGAAGGAAAGTTTAAACTGTCCCTTTCTGGAGAGGTTGATATATGTTGCTGGAACATAGCATTTTCTCATTTTGAAAAGCACTAATTTTCTGTGAGGAGTTAAATTCATTCAACTTACAAGGAGATTGAAGATAAGATGGACTGAGCAATGGAGCAACATGAATTGTACAAATTCTTCTGGTGATTGGGAATTCATACGTTATTGTCCACACAAGTTGCTGATGGTTTGTACATTAGGAGTGGCATGCACGTCACACCTGATGTTAGTTCTGAAGCAACATTTGGGCTAATTTTTTTTTCAGATTTGGATTGGAAATCAACAGTTACTATTTGTTTGAAGTGACAGTTTGACTTTTTTTTTTGGGAACCTATCACTAATGACTATGACAAAGGAGAGGCATGTGAGCTCACAGGAAATTTTTAAAACTTGTGTGGGGTACAGCAAAGTCTATACAATATCCACGTTTTATTATGGAAAAAGGTAAATGTGGGCCCCATCATCCCATTTATTTTGCAACTTTGTGAAAGTTGACCCCTGGTTTGCTATTGATTTTCTGGGTACACACTGCCAATGGAGAGTCTTGCTGACTGATGCTATAAAATCATGGGCAGCGAAATGTACTTATTTTTAAATTTACATTTTTGAAGCTCTTTTTAACATCCACTATTCTCCAGTGAGAAGTGCTGACAACCACTCACTGTTTTTGGGAGCATGTTCACTTTAAACATAGCAAGCAGGGCAGGTGGTTTGTACTATGTTTAGTAAAGCATTGGTGTTTGGCAACTTTGGTTTATGATGTTAGTGATTAATCTCCAACGTTGTCAGTAATTTAGTGTCCTGAATGTGCACAGATCTAAAAATTTAAACTGATCTAAAAATGAAACAAAATGTTCTGCAAGCCAGTCTAAATGGATTCACATTGATGGCTCATTTTGGAGAGGCTCCAAACAGTTTTGGTTTCTTTTAATTCGATCAGTTCCTTAATGAGCGTGTGTTGTATTAAATGCTTGTCCTCTGCTGCTAAATTCTCCATTTTCAGGTCAATCCTCTGACAGATTTCTGTATTTTGTCACTTCATTAATCTTCCTTCTTCTGCTTGTGTCCCTCACCAATTCCACTCCAGATTTTGTTTTTTCTCTGTCACTGTTCAGATCTGGTATAAATTATTTCACTTATAGCTAACCTCTTCCTCATTCTGGTTTATAGCTATGAACAAAGCCACGAGAGCTGCTGTAGTGTTCAGGAAATGGGGCATGATCTTCAGTTTCAGCTTGATACTGATAACAACATCACACTGAGATTTGTTTGGTATCAATCAAGTCACTTCACAGGGTATATTGACCATGTAAAATGGTCCAGTCAAGGGTCCCAACACCTTTATGGCAACACAGAAGTATTTCCTGGACATTTCATATAACTTATGCAAACATAATAGTGAAATAATATTGCTGAGTTATAAAGATTTTTATTTTTAATGCTCATAGCTTTGACTATTATGTTCTGCCAATATTTAACTAATTCTACTCATTCATTTTTTTCTCTCTGTTTCAGCATAGATCTGTCATCTCTGCCAAAGATTTGATCATTTAAATCATTGCAGTTTGAAAGGTCCACATGTGACAATGCCTGTATTTACAACCATTGCGTTAACTTCATTTCTTAGGTAGTAAAATTCTAGGACCAGGAATTTCGAAAGAGTTTAGGTGGCAGTCTCAAACCCAAGAATGGATCTGAGCCAGGAGTGTCCACGTTTGTACAATGTATGCGACTGAAGAGTGAAGATTATGAGGCCTTTTTAATTTTCCAGACTAACGCATACCACAATTCCCCAGTGGGCAGGTTGCTTAACTGCTGCCACGCTTACAGCTAAGCCAGGTGCAGTTCGCATCTTGGGTTTACACTTTTGTTGAAGTTGCAGAAGAGTGATCAGTCTTGGATTCCCCAAATTGCTTTTCTCTTCCTGAATGAACATCTTCATAACTATCACAAAACAATACCCTTGAAGAGTTGTTAACGTGACACCTTGAACCACACCATTTGTTACCTCCAGATCCAATTATCCCAATGCTATACTAGCCCATTTCTGTCTTCCACCATCCATTAGGTTGAGTTCAGTCAGAACTGTGATGCCATTTCATAACTCACATCGAGTCTCATTCACCCATCACCTCTAACTCACTGATCTATATTAGTTCTGGATTTATCAGTATCTCAACATTACAATATTCATCATTGTTTGCTAATCCATCCTAGTCTGTCCTTACCCTATCTCTATAACCTTCTTTAGTCCTACCATCCTGGAGTATCTCTATTGCTCCAATATGGTCTCTTCTGCATATCCAGGTCTATCCATGCTCCCACTGGCACCCAATTCTTTCAGATGCCTACAGTCCTATTTCTGAATGTTTCTCTCTACCTGTCGTTCATATTTTAAGTAGTTCTTTAAAACAGGCCTCCATGGCCAACCTTTCAGTTATCTGATCTAATATCTCTTTACGTGCATCTGCAATCATCACTCCACCGTAGTGTGTGACCTGAGGATATAAAGATCTCATACTCCATCTTAATTTATATAGACACTTGAATCATGTCATTCTACAAGAAGCATGCTCCTTGGTGATATACCCATTGCTTAATACCAGCCTAGGCACTTATGCGTATCAAGATTGTAATGTTGGTACATAATAGTTAACTGTTAGAAATGTCATTGAATTCCTCAATACCATGATGTCCATGTTAGTTTCTTGTCTTAGATGACATACAGCATGGAAACAGATCCTTCTGTTCAACTAGTCCACGCCAACCATGTTCCTCAACTAAATGGGTCCCACTCAGCAGCATTTGGCCTATATCCCTCCAAACCTTTCCTATCCATGTGCTTATTCAAATGTCTTTTAAATATTAGAATTGTACCTACACCAACCCCTTCCTCCGGCAGTTTACTCCACACATGAACTCTGTGTAAGAAAGTTACCCCTCATGTCCTTTTTTCCTCTCACCTTAGAAATAAGCCTCCAAGGGAAAAGACCCTTGCTAGTCACCTTATCTCTGCCCCTTATGATTTTTTAAACCTCCATAAAGGTCACCCCTTAACCTCCCCGCTCCAGTGAAAAGGTCCCAGCCTATCCTGCCTATTTTTAGAACTCAAACACACCATTCCCAGCAACATCCTGGTAATCCTTTTCTGAACCCTCTCCAGTTTAATTATGTCCTTCCTACAGTAGGAGGACCAGAACTGTACACAGTATTCCAAAAGTGGCTTCAGCAACATCCTGTATAACCTCAACCGCATCCCAACTCAATATTCTGAATAATGAAGGCAAGCATGCAAAATGCCTTCTTAATGGTCTTGTCCACCTTTGGCTCAAATTTCAAAGAATTATGTATCTGAACCCCTAGGTCTCTGTTCTGCAATAGTATCAGGGCCCTACCATTAATTGCATAAATCGAGAGTGTGGTGCTGGAAAAGCACAGCAGGTCAGGCAGCATCCAAGGAGCAGGAAAATCGACGTTTCAGGCAAAAGCCCTTCATCTGTAACATTGATTTTCCTGCTCCTCGGATGTTGCCTGACCTGCTGTGCTTTTCCAGCACTACACTCTCGACTCTAATCTCCAGCATCTGAAGTCCTCACTTTTGCCTCATTAATTGTATAAGTCCTGCCCTTGTCAGTTTTACCAAAATGCAATACCTCACATTTATCCAAATTAAACTCCATCTGCCAGTCCTCAGCCCATTGACCCAACTGATCAAGATAGAGTCATAGAGATGTACAGCATGGAAACAGACCCTTCGGTCCAACCCCTCCATGCCGACCAGATATCCCAACCCAATCTAGTCCCACCTGCCAGCACCCGGTCCATATCTCTTCAAACCCATCTCTTTGTAATCTTAGATCGTCTTCTTCACTGTCCACTATATCCCCAATTTTGGTGTCATCTGCAAACTTACTAATCATGCTTCCTATATTCTCATCCAAACTGTTTATATAAATGACAAACAAAAGTACCGATGCCTGTGGAATATTGCTGTTTACAATTCTCCAGTCCAATAAACAGCCCTCCACCATCACTCTCTGTCTCTGTCTCTGTCTTACAGGAGACAGTATAAGCATTGCTGCATCAGAGTGAAACAGCCTACTAGAGGTAAACACAGTTAAAACTCACACAACACCAGGTTATAGTCCAACAGGTTTAATTGGAAGCACACTCGCTTTTGGAGCAACGCTCCTTCATCAGGTGATTGTCAGGTGATTGAAGGAGCGTCGCTCCGAAGGCTAGTGTGCTTCCAATTAAACCTGTTGGACTATAACCTGGTGTTGTGTGATTTTTAACTTTGTACACCCCAGTCCAACACCGGCATCTCCAAATCAGAGGTAAACACGTACTACTTTACACATTGCCCAATTATTAAATTGTTTCCACGCTCCCAGGACCTGTGAATCCCCTGTTTGTTTGTTTGATCACTCTTAAAATTGGATTACGAATATGAATCTGCGCATTTTCTATTCGTGTCAGCACTTCATCTCCCTGAGTCATGTGTTTACAGACCTCTCCTGAAATAAACATGAGTTTTGTTTCGTGGATTGTTTGTTTCTTGTCATGTAACTATTTTTATGACTCATTTTTATGACTCGGAGTTAAAGTGAAAAAGTTACAATGTCAGAGTGGAAGTTGATCCAAGGAAATTCCACTCAGTTCCCTCAAAATACTTTTGAACACAGATTTTACATCACAAAACGCAAATTGTCTTATCGCACCTATTGGCTTTATGCAGAATCAGGAGACAAAAGAATCCAATCCCGACCGAGGAATTTAGAATTAGAATCCCTGCTGTGTGGAAACAGGCCCTCCGGTCCAACAAGTCCAAACTGACCCTCTGCAGAGTAACCCATCCAAACCCATCCCCCCTACTCTATTTTTACCACTGACTAATGCACCTAACCTACATGTCCCTGAACATGATGGGCAATTTAGCATGGCCAATTCACCTAACCTACACATCTTTGAACTGTGGGAGGAAACACATGCAGACATAGGAGAATGTGCAGACTCCACACAGACAGTCGCCCGAGGCTGGAATTGAACCCGGATGCCTAATGCTGTGAGGCAGCAGTGCTACCCATTGAACCACCATGCCACCCAAGCACTCTGCACTTGTTATATCTGTGGGGCTGAGATTTTCTTGGATTGTTATGCAGAGTAGGATGGGAGGAGGGCAGTGTAGAATTATCTGTTCAATGTGACAACGTTTCAACATGATTCGTCAAGTCCCACTCAAAGCGAACTGAAGAAGGCCAGCTGAAATTTCCCAACTATAAAGAGCTACTTGCAAGCTGAATTTAGTGGCTGTAATACGCAGGCACAAGGTAAATGTATTTTGTAGAAGAATACTGCTGTTGACTTCAATTCATAGTTATTCAGAAAAATAAAAGCAGCTACCATCACAACCTCCACCACCCCCCCACCATAAAACTCCACAAGACGCCCAAAAACCACAGGTTGCAGCTTTTTTCAAATGTACAATTCTTTACGCGAGGTCAAAATAAGTTGTTTTAGCCTACACAAGATGCATTCTGCTGCATGCCATTTCATGACTGCTAACTGGTCGTATACTTTCAATGGATATTATTTGCAGCCAAACAATTCTACTTTTTCAAATTTCATGCTGGATATTCCTTTGTTGTGATATGCTTTTTTTTTTACTTTTCCTAATATTGATAGCTTTATGTCTACATTAAAGTCCAATCTGTCCTTTCTAAAGCCATCCACTTTTTAACCGGCACCTTTTTTGAATGAAAGCTAGTCCTTTTTTTTCGAAAAGCTCTTCATTGGTTCAAGGATATTCTGTTGTTGATTTTTTTTCAGAGGGGTAATAAACCAGGCCGGGCTCCGATCAGACTGCTTTGGTACGGAGATGCAAAGGATTTTGAGAGGCCTTTTGGTTTTTATGTAAACAGATGAGACTTCAGGCCAAAGTGGTCATGTTGGAGAAGTGACCTGTAAAATGAAAGGGGTGTGGTCAGCTCTTTAGCTGAGCAGTTTAGTTCAGTCCAGAACTGGTTGGGAGTTCAACAGTGAGCTGTGTGGAAACTCTCTCTTCTGTCCTTCTAACTTCAACCTGTAAACATCTGACCCTTTGTTGTACTGTGTTTTAAAGGGGGTTTGCTTTTTGGGACTGTTGTGTATATTCGGAATAGCATAATTAAGTCTAATTTGGATAAACTGGGTTCTGTAGGGGTTCTTTATTCTGTTCTTTGTGTTTCACTGTGTAATTTTGTGAATAATTTTTTTTTTGTCTGTTTAAACCTGGTAGTCATCCTGACTAACCTAATCCAGGTAATTTTCATTTTACACTTACCAAAACAAATTGCAAAGTTATAGTCTGGGCTGCCTGCTTAAGAATGTTTTGCATGGTCTGGCTTGGTCCAGAACAATACAAATTAGGACCATTCAGCCCATCGAGCCTGTTCCACCATTCACGAAGTTCATGAAGGTTGAGTTATAACCTCAAATCTGCATTCCTGCCAATTCATGATAACTTTTTACCCCCTTGCTCAACAAGAATCTGTCTACTTCTGCCTTAAAAATATTCAAGGTGTCTGCTTCCACCATACTTTCAGGAAGAGAGTTCCAAACACTCATGACTATCTGACAGAAAAATAGTCATCTAATCTCTGATTTAAATGGCAGACCCTGATTTTAAAACACTGAGCCCCTTTTCTAGATTCTGTCATAACAGAAAACATCCTTTCCACGCCCACCCTGTCAAGACCCCTCAGGATCTGATATGTTTCAATCAAGTCACCCTTTTAGACTCCAGCGGAGACAAGCCTAGCCTGTTCAACCTTCCCTCAGAAGACAACATTTCCATTCCAGGTATTAGACAAATGAATCTCCTCTGAACTGCTTCCTTTTACTTTCATTGACTTGCTTCCTTAAATAAAATGACCAATATTGGACACACTACTCCAGATAAAGTTTCACGTGCATAACTGGTGTCGTGTATGATTGAAACGTAACCTCCATTCTCTTGCATTCGATTCCTCTCAACAATAAATGATAACATTCTATTAGTTTTCCTAGCTGTGATTTATGCATGAGAACAGCAACATCTCAAAGCCACTGCAATCTCTCACCACTCAGATAATATATTTATTTTTAAATTCTGTCTAATTCAAATTTTCCAACATTACAGCCTATTTGCCATATCTTTGCTCACTTATTTAACCCATCTGCATTTCTCGTAACCTCATTATATCCTCTTCTGAACTTATGGATGTAGGTTTGCTCACTGAGCTGAAAGGTTCGTTTTCAGATGTTTTGTCACCATACTAGGTAACATCTTCAGTGAGCCTCCAGATGAAGCACTGGTAGTGTAGCCCACTTTCTATTTATATGCTTGGGTTTCCTTGGGTTGGTGACATAATTTCCTGTGGTGATGTCATTTCCTATGGTGATGTCATTTCTTGTTCTTTTTCTCATGGGGGTGGTAAATGGGATCCAAGTCAATATGATTGTTGATAGAGTTTTGGTTGGAATGCCATGCTTCTAGGAATTCTCGTACATGTCTCTGTTTGGCTTTTGCTAGGATGGATATATTGTCCCAGTCAAAATAGTGTCCTTCCTCATCCGTACATAAGGATACTAATGAGAGTAGGTCATGTCTTTTTGTGGCTAGTTGATGTTCATGTATCCTGGCGGCTAGTTTTCTGCCTGTTTGTCCAATGTAGTGTTTGTTACAGGTCTTGCAAGGTATTTGTAAATGACATTAGTTTTGCTTGCTGTCTGCATAGGGTCTTTCAAGTTCATTAGCTGCTGTTTTAGTGTGTTGGTAGGTTTGTGGGCTACCATGATGCCAAGGGGTCTGAGTAGTCTGGCAGTCATTTCCAAGATGTCATTGGTGTAGGGGAGAGTGGCTAGGGTTTCTGGACGTGTTTTGTATGCTTGTTTGGATTTGTTGTTGAGAAATCGGCAGACTGTGTTCATTGGGTACCTATTCTTTTTGAATACACTGTATAGGTGATTTTCTGCGTGCTAATGAACTCCACAAGATATCAAAAAACAGCTGAAGGCACGAGACAATTCAAAGTACCCAGCCAATATTCTGGCAATTCTACTGAAGATGTGTGTTCCAAACAAATTGCAGTGGATCTATCATTTATTCCAATAGAACTCCAACACTGACATCTACCCAACAATGTGGAAAATTGTTCAGGTGATCAACTGTACACAAGAAATAAGACCAAACAAATCCAATCATCAGTCAAGAGAGTGGTGCTGGAAAAGCACAGCAGGTTAGGCAGCATCCGAGAAGCAGGAGAATCGACGTTTCGAGCAAGAGCCCTTCATCCAGCACCACACTCTCGACTCTGATCTCCAGCATCTGCAGTCCTCACATTCTCAGAGTTGATTTCAAATCTAATCATCAATCTTGAGACAAATCATTTATCATTGGCGATCCCTCGCAGATGAGGATAACTCTCTTCAATCTCAGGGTGAGGCTGGAGGTGGCCGTACAGACTGATGCAGCCAATGCAGGCTCTGTTGCACTTGGGGCAAAAGATGGTCGCAGCAAGGGGTGGGTGGGATGTTCGTGTGGCAGCATGCTTCCTTCACTGTTTCCATCTGGCTTCTGCTTTGACCCTGACGGCAACTCTTGAGGTGCTTGACACCTTTCCGGATGCTTCTCCTTTAGTTTGGCCAGTCTTGGATAAGTGATTCCCAGGTGTCCACGGGAATGTCGCATTTCACCAGTGACGCCTTGAGGGTATCCCTGAAATCCTCTGTCCACTTGGGGTTTTGCATGCCATTTCCGAGCTGGGAGTTGAGCACTTGCTTGGGGAGTCTAGTGTTGGTCATGTGGACGATATGCCCAGCCCATCGTAGCCGATCAAGGGAGGGTCAGAGCCTTGATGCTGGGGATGTTGGCCAGGTCGAGTACTGTGGTATTGGTGTGTCTGTCTTCCCAGTGGATTCACAGGATCTTGCACAGGCAGCATGGTGAGACTGCTCCAGGACCTTGAGGAGTCTGCTGTAGAGACTCCATGTCTCACAGCCATATAGGAAGGCAGCAACTACAACCAGTTTAGAGATCTTGCGGTGGTAGTTCAGGTTCCATCAGGGCGACTTAGCCTTGATTTAAACATTGACAATGGAAGATGGCTGTGGTTGCTGAACGTGAGTCATTTCAGTTCTAGGTCTAGGGTCCTCAGGGTAATATCCAAAACCCACCACCTTTAGCTGCTACACCAATGACCTTTCCTCCATCGTAATGCCAGAAGTGGGAATGTTCACTGATGATTGCACAACGTTCAACACCATTCACGAACTCCTCAGATAGCGAAGCACTCTTATGTTCAAATGCAGCAGGATCCGGACAATATCCAGACTTGATCTGAAAGTGGCAAGTAAACTTTGTGCAACGCTTTATACCAGACAAAGTGCTGAACTGGGTTAGCTGCGTAAATACAATGGCTATAGAGCAGGAGAGAGGCTAGGAATTTTGCAGTGAGTACCTCATCAGCTAACTCCCAAAAACCTGTTGACAATCTACAAAGCACAAGTCAGGAATGTGATGGAATACTCCCCACTCACCTGGATGGCTGCAGTTCCAACAGCACTCAAGAAGCTTGACATCATCCAGTACAAAGCAGCCACTTCACAGCACCCCATTCACATACATGCAGTCCCTCCAGCACAACGTTCAGAGCAGCAGCAGTGTGTACTAATGACAAGATGCATCGCAGAAATTCACTAAGGCTCATTAGACAGCATCTTCCAAAGACACAACCACTTTCACTTAGAAGGACAAGGCAGCAGATAGATGGGAATACCACGATCTGCAGGCTTGTTGCCAAGCCACTCACCATCCTGACTTGGAAATTTATCACCGTTCCTTCAGTGTCACTGGGTCAAAATCCTCTCTGCTTTACTCTACTCTCTCCCTTACTGTATGGTGGGTGTACTTAGACCAAACTGACTGCAACAGATCAAGAGGGAGGTTCACTACCACCTTCTCAAGGACAACTATGGATGGGCAATAAATGCTGGCCCATCCAGCAATGCTTACATCCCATGAATGAATAAAGCAACACAATCATCAACATGGCATTCATCAGAAACTCCTAAAATTGGCAAACTCGAGTCTGCAACATTTTGCTGATTCAAACTATTTAAAGACCAGACAAAAGCTGAAAGATAGGATTAACATTTAATGATACAGTTATATATAATGTATAAAATAATCATCTTAAATGGTGGAGTGGGCTTGAGGGGCTGAATTGCCTACGTCTGCTCCTATATTCAATGTTTCTATTCTATATAATAGCTTTAAATCTCATTCTATAACATTTGGAATTGGTACCAAAGTGCATTTTAAATGATTAACCAAAAATGGACATGCACGACTTTCATTGGGATGTTTGCTTTTATTCTGTGTATAGCAAATCACTTGTTTTTCCAAGAGACTACTGTCCAAAAAGATAAACATGGAACGAGTCCGAATTATTATTTATACTGCAGACTCAGTGTCACAATCAGATGCAGTTAAATAAAATGAGACAAAGCATCCCATCCAAGTTAACTCCCCAAAATGGAAACATTTTAAAACACACCAAGAGCTAATGGACCTCCACTGAGCTGCTTAACTTAAGGAAATGGTAGAAATTTGGAAGTGGATAACGGTGAAGTGTTTTTAATTGGTTTAGCAACTCAACTATGTGCACAGAAGCAAAATATTTTATTTGTTTTCTAGAATATTTGAGTTAATCAGAAAGACATACAATGTGCCATATTATATATGTGTCATGCATTGCCAGTCAATCACATCCAGTTGTGGTCATGGAACAAACAGCAGGGAAAGTTTCCCTCTGCTCTGTGCCTGGGAACTACACAGATCAGGGGAAAATGAAGGGAGCTGAAAATGTGTTGCTGGAACAGCGCAGCAGGTCAGACAGCATCCAGGGAACAGGAGAATCGACATTTCGGGCGTAAGCCCCAGCCACATCTCCTTCCTCAGCACCTGCCTACGGAAAATGAAGGGAGACTTGAAACAACAGTCTCCATCACTCCCACACTGTTTTAGTATTTTCAGAAATGCTTCTAGGTTGCACTGGGTTTGCACACCTAGTAAAACTATTTTCATTGGCTAGTGACAGAAAATTACACTTGTGAATTAGATGTTACTCTCCATATTCTTCAGGAAAGAACCACACTTGGGAATTTTGCCGCACTTTGATCTTCATGACTACCCTTTACTCCTCAGGCTGTTGTTGGCATTGGAGGGTTTGAGTTACGAGGAGGGGCTGGATAGGCTGGGACTCTTTTCCTGGAGAATAGGAGGTTGAGGGGTGGCCTTATAGAGGTTTATAAAGTCATGAGGGGCACAGAAAAGGTGAAGTGCCAAGGTCTTTTCCCTCGGGTGAGGGATTTCAAGACGAGAGGGGAAATTTTTAAGGAAGAGGAGAAAGATTTTAAAAAGGACTGAGGGGCAACTTATTAACTCCCAGACGAAGTGATGGATGTGGGTACAGTCATAAAGTTTAAAATATATTTAGCTAAGTACATGAATAAGAAATGTTTGGAGGGGTATGGGCCAAGTGCAGGCAAGAGGGATTAGTTTAGTTTGGGATTATGGTCGGCATGGACTAGCTGGACTGAAAGGTCTGTTTCCACACTGTATGATTCTATGGCTCTTAACATCTCATTCGATTCAATAGGCATTTTTCAAAGGGTTCCTGTTACATTGCGGTAGTGTCCCTATCTTTGATCCAGAAGACCTGGGTTCAAATACCACCTGCTCCAGAGGTGTGTCATGTCACATCTGAACACGTTGATTAAGAGAATTGACATCTTTCAAATTGAAGAAATTTGTGGCACAGGAAGAGACCAACTAACTCTCCTGCCAGTGTTGACTGAAAAATTACCATTCAACTTAATCCTGCTGCCCAGATCTTGGCCCATAGATTGTAGGAATATGATTACGTTACATATCTGTGTCTAGTTTATAGGTGTTCTGCAAAGGCAAGCTGTTATTGAGTGAGGGTGTTAAACACAGAAGCAAAGAACATAGAAACTAAGAGCAAACATGGGCCATTCAGCCCTTTGAGCCTACTCTGACATTCATTGTGGTCATGGCTGATCATCCAACTCAATAGCCTGTTCCTGCCTTTCCGCCATATCCTTTGATCCCTTTAGCCCAAAGTTATATCCAACTCTTTCTTAAAAATCACACAATGTTTGTCTGCAGTAACAAATTCCACAGGCTCACCACTCTCTGGGTGAGGAAATTTCTTCTCATCTCATGGTTTACCTTGTATGTGACTACTGGTTCTGGACGCCCGTGAATCCAGAACATACTTTCTGCACTTACCCTACCTCGTCCTGTTAGAATGTTATAGGTTTCTATAAGAACCCCATCATTCTGACCTCCAATGAATATAATCCTAACCGATTCAACCTCTCCTCATATGTTATATGAATCAGTCTGGTACACCTTTTCTGCACTCCCTCCATAATAAGAGCATCCTTCCTCAGATAAGGAGACCAAAACTGCACACAGTACTCCAGGTGAGGCCCTGTATAATTGTAGCAAGGCATCCACGTTTCCATTAGTATGTGAAAATCATGGACAACTGGAAAAACCCGAAGCTATGGCTAGGAAATCCAAGAATGTTAACAAAAAGCAACAGTTTCAAGAGTGGGAATCTGAGTCATTGTTACCTGTGACCATTCCCCTGTAATCCATATGTATTCACAAGCTGCAATAATGCAGTTTTGCATGGAAGGAGGTCTTGCTGAATGGTTGCAGTAGCTTTCTTCCACTTCTTTCTGAATATGATTGACACAAAGCACCTTGCGGGTTTGTATACCTTGACCACATGATGCAGAACACTGGAAAACAGGAACAGAAAGATACGTTAATACAAAAATGGGATTTCCTAATGGCTTTTGCGGGATAGAATTTCAAGAATTTATGCTATCTCACTCAAATTGCGAATCCAACATAATCTACTTTACAGACCGATTCTGACATATTGATAAGTGTCCACCCTATCTGAAGATGGATCCTGCACAATTAGACACAGTGGTCATGTATACGATAGAGACAAATTCTGCTTTGACATTTGCCTTTTCAAGAGCTTGCATTCTGAAATAAAAGCCCATCTACCAATACTATCCAAGTGATCCAGGTTATATTGACAAGTCTGTTTCTATAACATATATGGCTTGGGTGAAATCTTCTGTTTCCAGTTAGGCCAAGCTTGGAACTTAGTGATGACATCATCCACGGGAATTACATATTGGTGAATAATTCCCATAGCATTCCATGTTCCTTTACGTTCCACCACAACTGAGGTCCAAGAGGTGCCAATTAACAATCACATAAGGGCCCATCTCACCCCTGCAGGCAACAATCACTTGATTGAGATACATTGGACTTCAGAGAGAGGATTCCTGTCCCCTCTGCTCGTCCTTCTAGTTCTCCTAAGCTGATTGTGAGGATGCTGCGCTCCTTCGGACCACTATCACAAGTCCAAAGGGCCCAGAAGGTCTGACAGCCTCCATGGAGAGGATAAATACAATCTTCAGCAAGGTACTCTTGAATAGCATTTGAAAAACTTCCCAAAGTTTCTTGAAGGTTTCACAATGATTTCTGCGCAGAATTTGAACTGAAATTAAAGGGGTCCAAACCCTCAGGCCTTGTTACAACAGAGTTCTGAAGAAGCATGGCATTCTCAGAATCAGTTAGATGTCCACTGTGCCTCGACCGATCAAATGAATGAATGATTTTATTGTCACATGTATCTGGAGAAAAAAACAATGAAAAGTCTTGTGTGGCCACAATCTGATGCCATTTTAGATGACAAAATGAATAAAAAAAAATGACTTAAATAGAGTGTCATCTTCTGTTCAACTGATGGAAAAATATAAAGTCAATGGTGAAAAGGAGCCCTTATATGATCCTTAACTGGCCACTTTAGGACCTCAGTTGTGGTGGGGCACAAAGGTTGCCTATGTGACTTACTGCCAAAAACATCTCTGACGTAGAGTTGCTGGTGTTCGACTGTGGTGGACAAGGTCACATGACACCAGGTTATAGTCTAATGGGTTTTTTTTTAAACCACAAGCTTTCTGATGGAGTCCTGAAGAAGGAGCTATGCTCCGAAAGCTTGTGATCTCAAATAAGCCTGTTGGACAAAAACATTTCTGGAACAAGTTTTATCCAAAACTAGCATGTTAACGGGTGCACTAGTAAGCTGAGCTTAAATTACTTCAGCAAATTTCCCACCAAATCTTACTTCACCCCACGGTTCTCCTTCACAGTTTGACATCTACATCTTTACTACAGTAATTGGTATTGAGTGAGCACAGTGAACCTGCTATGACAGACTGTAAATAGTAAACCAATTTATACCGGCTGGATTTCGGTCTTCAGCTCTAATTACATGTAGTAAATCATCTGGGACATATACAATAAAAGATCCTTTTACTAGATTTCAAGGACACGTGAATGAAAAATGCTGCATTAAATCTGCAAACATGTCGTTTTCATTTTTGATCAACTACTCAATGCCCGCATTATAAATTAACATGTTTGTAGACATATGTGTGGCTTTACTGGTTTTAACTTAAAAAAACACTTTTTACCACAATGTAAACTGACATCTACTGGGGTCTCATATGTAGCATATTTGGTAAATGAAATAATCTAGGCATCCTAATCTACATTGTCTGTACTTCCCCTATGTAATGGTGCATTCAGCCTATGAAATGGACAAGTGAATTCCTGAGATGGAAGATCTTAGGAAAGATTTGTGCAAAGGTGAAAATAAGCAAAAAAAAGGGGAGATTTCCACATCAGTGGAAGGACATTGATTTTTTTATTGTTACATTCAGTCAGAACAGGATATATCCAAGGGAAAAGACCATTTAATAACAGGAGGAAGAGAAGTACTTGGATCATTATGTATGAATGTTCAATGTATTTGACACAATGAATTACTTTTTCTTGAGCGCAATGACATATTTAGTATATTTAACTTGCCCTGTTATTTAGGTACTCTTTCAAGATCTGTACTGACAGTTTTTCACCTCTGATCTCAAATTTAGATCTCTGCGCTCCCTGCTGAATCAGGAAACTCTCCAAATCCCTCTTGAGGATCGTAATTCAATTGAGCCAGCAGTCACTCACTGTGTTAGCTGGCAGCTGAGTCCACATATTGGCAAGTTTACATACTACGTAAAAGAATTGGGGAATTTTAAAAAGGGAGCATCCCTGCAGAGTGATACAATCTCTAGCATGCTTCATTTCTTTTTCTCTCCTTTATAGAAAAAGTATTCTTTCATGGTATGTTGGCAATATATGCAAGGCCAACATTTGTTACCAATTGCCTTGAACAGAGTGGACTGGTAGGCAATTTAAGATAGAACCACATTGCTATACACCTGCAGTCATAAATAATCCAGTTTAGGTAATTCCCCTAATGACAGTAGTGAACCAGATGGATTTTTATGACAACGATAGTTTCAGAGTTACCATTACTCTGAAGGGTTTTCAATTCCAGATTTCGTTAACTGACTTCAAATCCCCCAACTGCCCCAATGTATCTGTCACAGCAGAGTTATTTGTGCTTCAAATTCTAACCACACTTGGAATGCCTCTGCTCCCTATCATTTGGTGAATACTTGCCAACGATTAATTTGACCAATTTCTGACAAAACCTTTGATTAGACGGGTGTAATTACAACATTTAAAAAAAAGGCATCTGGATGGGTACATGAATAGTAATGGTTTAGAGAGATATGGGTCAAATGCTGGCAACGGAACTAGATTAGTTTAGATACCTGGCTGGGATGGACAAGTCGGACTGAAATGTCTGTTTCTATGCTATACATTTATGAATCCATAACTCTACTATGAAAAGTAAAGCCATTAATGCTTAGAACACTCTGTTGAATGCTGTCAAATTGATTTACATGACTTGGAGATGCCGGTGTTGGACTGGGGTGGACAAAGTTAAAAAACTTTCCCCATTCCTGAAGAAGGGCTTATGCCCGAAACGTCGATTCTCCTGTTCCCTGGATGCTGCCTGACCTGCTGCGCTTTTCCAGCAACACATTTCCAGCTCTGATCTCCAGCATCTGCAGACCTCACTTTCTCCTCAAAGTTAAAAATCACACAACATCAGGTTATAGTCCAACAGGTTTATTTGGAAGCACTAGGCTTTGGAGCGCCGCTCCTTCATCAGGTGGTTGTGGAAGTGAAGATCATGCTCATAGACACCACCACACACCACTACCACAGGCCCATCAACACGACAAACTGCCAGCTCAAAGTGGAGAGGATCTCCAAGAAGATAACGGATATTGACACAGACTTCTGTGAGCACGATCTTAATCTCCGCAACCACCTGATGAAGGAGCAGCGCTCCAAACGCTAGTGCTTCCAAATAAACCTGATGGACTATAACCTGGTGTTGTGTGATTTTTAAAATTGATTCACTGCCCAGAACAACAACAAAGGAAAAATAATATGTATTTTTGCCATCAGACCAGTGAAGTAGAAGATTAATAATATTATGATGAAACTGATATAATTTTTTTTCCAAAAACATGGCACTTCTAGCTAAGCCAACATTGACTGCTTGCCCCTAGTTGCCTTTGAAAAGGTGATGGTGAGTTAACCTGTTGAATTTGTGGAGTCTATGTGCGGTAGGTACAATGCGGTTATAAAGAGAAGTCCAGAATTTTTAATTCCGCCATAGTGAAGGAACAGTGATATAGTTCCAAGTCAGGATGGTGTGCGAATTGAATGATGTTCTCATGTCTCAGTCATCCCAGCTGGGAAAGGTCATGGGATTGGAAGGTTCCATTAAAGTGGCCTTAAGGATAATCGAGCAGGAGTCAGTCATTCAGTGCCCACTGCATCATTCTAGGTCATGGTGTGTGTTACACTGCAGTTTGTATATAGTACACACAGTGGCTGTTGAGAGTTGATGGTGGAAAGAATGAGTATTGAAGGTATTGGACCTTGTGACAATCAAATGGGTTGCTTTTTTCTGGTGTTATTGAATATTAACACATGTTGGCAAGTGGAGATTATTCCCTAAGACCCGTGACTTGTACTTTGTAGATGGTGAAAGGCTTTGAGGAGTCAGGATATGAATTACTTACCAGAATATATTCTGACCTGTTCTTGGAGTTACACCATTTGTCGAGAGTGTGGTGCTGGAAAAGCATAGCAGGTCAGGCAGCATCCGAGGAGCAGGAGAATCGACATTTCAGGCACAAGGCCTGTGTTTTTCCAGCACCACACTCTCGACTCTGATCTCCAGCATCTGCAGTCCCCACTTTCCCCTATTTGCCCAATTCTATATTGAAAGAGGTGGATTTTGTGGTGGCAATGCCATTGAATGTCAAAAGGGATGTTCAGATTTGCTCTTGATGGAGATGGTCATTGCCTGGCATTTGTGCAGTACAAATCTTACTTGCCACTTATCAGAGCTGAAAATGTGTTGCTGGAACAGCGCAGCAGGTCAGGCAGCATCCAGGGATCAGGAGAATCGACGTTTCGGGCATAAGCCCTTCTTCAGGAAAGCTGTTCTAGTATGACTACAACACTGACATCTACCTGGTAACATAGAAAATTGCTTAGGGATGTCCTATACACATAAAAGGAGGACAAATCAACCTGGCCAATTGTCATGCTATCGGCCTACTTTCAATTAACAGCAGAGTTTGGGACTTCAGGAATCCCTTCTCCAGGGATTCTCCTGATCCCTGGATGCTGCCTGACCTGCTGTGCTGTTCCAGAAACACATTTTCAGCTCTGATCTCCAGCATCTGCAGACCTCACTTTCTCCTGCCACTTATCAGCCCAAGTTTGAATGCTGCGCAGGTCTTACTGCATTCAGACATGGACTGCTTCAGCGTCGGAGGTATTATGAACAGCGATGAACATTGTGCAATCATCGATGAACATGCCCACTCTGACCTTAACAAGGAGAGAATATAACTGATGAAGCAGCTGAAGATATTTCAGACAAGAATACTATCCCGACGACCTCCTGCAAAAATGTCCTGGGATTAGAGTCATAGAGTTATGGAGATGTACAGCATGGAAACAGATCCTTCAGTCCAACCCATCCATGCTGACCAGATATCCCAACTCAATCTAGTCCCTGATTGACCTCCAAAAACCACAACCATCTCCCAAATTGTCAGGAATGACTTCAACCAGTGGATAGTTTTCCCTCGAATTCTCCATAATACCAGCCTTGCTTTGGATACTTGATGCCACATTTGGTCAAAGGTTGCCTTGATGTCAGAGGTAGTCACAGTTATCTCACCTTGAGTTTGGGTCTTTAGTTCATGTTTGGACCAAGCTGAGTGGTCTTGGTGAAATTCCAACCTAAATGCCAGTGTGCATGTCATTACTGTTTAAGTGCTGCTAGTTAGCAATGTCAATGACCCCTTCCCAAACTCTGCTGATAATTGAAAGTCGGCCGATAGCATGACAATTGGCCAGGTTGTTTTGTCCTCCTTTTATGTGTACAGGACATCCCTAAGCAATTTTCTATGTTACCAGGTAGATGTCAGTGTTGTACCCATACTAGAACAGCTTGGCCAGAGGTCACAACTAATTCTGGAGCATAAGACTTCAGTTTTGCACTATCCAATGTTGTCAGTGTTTGGCACGATATCACAGGGAGTGAATTATAATGGCTGAAAGACTGGCATCTGTGATCTGGGATCTCAGGAGAAGACGGAGTTGCTCCTTTAATTGGTAAGTCTAACTGCTGAAGATAGATTCAAATGATTCAGTTTTGCCTGTTTCACTGATGTTCTTGTCTCTTCCATCATTGAGGATTGGGATATTTGTATAGCCTCCACCTCCAGTCAGTTCTTTAAACTTCCACTGCCATTCAGGACTGGAGGTGGAATGACTGCAGAGCTTTGATCTGATCCTTTGGTTGTGGGATTGCATTGGATCTGTCTGTCACATGGAATGTACACTGTTTGGCTTCCAAGTATGTCTGCACTGTAGCTTCACCAGGTTAACATCTTATCGTTAGGCATTCCTGGTGCTGCTCTCAGCATTACCATCTATATACTTAATTGGCCTAAGGTTGATCTCCTAGCCTGATCGCCACAGTAGACTGGGGGATATGCTAAGCCAGATTTAGTGACTGTGATTGTGTATAGTTCTGCTGCAGCAGATAGCCCAGAAAACATCATGGATGGTCAATTTGATTTGCTAGACCTGTTTGAAATCTATCCCATTTAGCATGGTGATAGAGGGATCAACATGAAGACGAATATCCTCAGTGTGAATACAGGACTGTTGGCCAGAAGGGTTGTGCAATGGTCATCTCACAATATTGTCATGGATTAATGTCTTAGGTTGAATGGTGAAAATATGATATTTTAAGTTTTGATGTAGTGCTCCAGTAAGGCTGTACTTTTGAACACTGCACTCAATTCTGGTTACCAGAACAGAAGGTAAATGTCAAACCTTGTGAACTATATAATCTTGCATTAAAGAGCTGAGTTATGAGAAAAAATTGCAAAATTTGCACTCTTCAGACTTGAAAGGATATGAAGATAAGAGAAATTCAACTGTATTGGATATTAAGTAGATCATAAAAGATTAGATTAGAGCATAATTTCAAGGCATATGAGAATTATTAACTAAAGGGGGTTTAAAATGATTAACTTGGTGGGTGTTCTTGAATAAAGTTCTGCAGAAAGAACCTGATGCAATAACAAGAGTTGATGGCAAAATATATTCTTACAGTTTAAAGAAGTACAGGTTTTTTTTGGATTAGATTAGATTCCCTACAGTGTGGAAACAGGCCCTTCGGCCCAACAAGCCCACACTGACCCAGAAGCCCAGACCCATTCCCCTATATGTTGCACCTAACACTACGGGCAATTTAGCATGGCCAATTCACCTAAGCTGCACATCTTTGGACTGTGGGAGGAAACCAGAGCACCTGGAGGAAACCCACGCAGACACGGGGAGAATGCACAAACTCCACACAGACAGCTGCCCGAGGCGGGAGTTGAACCCAGGTCCCTGGCGGTGTGAGGCAGTGGTGCTAACCATGGTGCCACCATGCCAACTCAAACGTGGACATCACAGGGGCAGATATGAGAGAGCTTGTGGGTCATGAGTAGGTGGCAGCTGATTGCAGAAAGAGTTATGGGATTGCTTAGGGCAGGATGGTGGGGGGGGGGGGGAAATGCCTGGAGGAGAGAGCACACCTGCTGTGCTTGGCCCACAAGCCATGCTTCAAAGACAATTAAATGCTCCAACTTGCTATTACTTCTTTCCTTCACATTGAATTTCCCCAACCATGGAAAACCTGGACCAACAGTCTGTTATAATGTAAGGTATGCAATCTCATTAACATATATAAATATCTGACTTAATGTTGAGAGCAGTTTAGACTCCTGAACCCACTCTCAAAGCCTCACAAAACCCACATTTGTTAAAAATTAAGTAGTCATTTTGAAAGCTGAATTGTAATTATATTTTAGGTTTTTAAAACTTTTAAAGTTTCCCTATCCACTCCTCTTCCAACAATGATGAGGGTTAAAATTCCTTCAATTGTTTGTAAAATTCTTTGAACCTTACCTGTCAGTGCAGATGGAGAATAGACAAGTTACAGTGATAGGCAGGCTTAATGCAGGCACCTGAGAAAGCCATAAATGCTGACAGAAGGCATAGGATTGAGCTCAGCAAGATGCCTATAGTCCAACAGACTTATTTGGAAGCACTAGCTTCTGAAATGCTGCTCCTTTTTCAGGTCATTGTGGAGCAGGATCATAGAACCCAGATAATAGCACAAGATAATAGTGTCATGCAACTGATATGGTATACTGAACAAACCTAGATCGCTGTTAAGCCTTTAATCTTTTAGAATGGGTTGCACGTTCCAATTCATTCATTCATAAATCCCTGAACTACTTTCAAGTCACATTCCCAAGATAACTTAAGGTTTTATATTAGAAAAAGTTGACATCTCAGCTCAGACAATGCATTAAAGGTGTGAGGTTAGAGTCTTCAATCTTGAGTCAGGCTGGTTCTATTTCCAAAGTAGAAACTGATAAAATGTCACATGGATTGACTGCCTGCAGACTCTAATTTGAACAAATTAGAATGTATCTGCAAATATAATTCTGCAAATGCAAATTCACCCCATAGCCTTATATGTGTGTGTGTGTGTGCAATATTATTAATGAATTGAAACCTGAAACCCATTCTAAAAGATGAAAGACATAACAGAAATTCAGGTTTGTTCAATATATCGCATCAGTTGTAAATATTATAGTCTTTTGCTCTAAATTCTATGTCCTATGATTCTGTCCCACTAGCTACCTGACAAAGGAGCAGTGCTCCAAAAGCTTGTACTTCTATAGTTGGACTATAACATGGTGCTATGTGATTTTTAACTTACTGAAGTGAAGAATTGCAGTGTCTTTCAGTTGGTATCATTACATGAAGATAAGTTGTACCAATTGATCTAAATGAATCTGCCACATACCCTGTATTATCAACGATTATGACATACGGCAGTTTGACGATTCCAAACTAGCTTCACCTCTTCAAGCATTTACCTACAGGGAAGCTGGTGTAAAAATGCATGAACATCCAGTTCAGATAATTTGACTGTTTATCCCTAAGTTTCTATTACAGTACAAATAGATTGATAGCATTGTTAATCAAAATCAGATTCCCTCAGAGCACTTGCTTCTGATTAACACAACTAGACAAAATAAAATATCTACATTAGGCCAAATGGAATTGCTACATGAAAAAGATTGCCGGCAAAACCTTTTCTTTAACTGAAGAATTAAACTCTGGACTAAATCACTTAAGAAACATTTTAGATGCTCAAAGGCACAATGATTTTGATATGATTGAAATACAGTCCAACGCAGAAAGCAAGCAGCAGAAATACAAACTGCTGTCACAAATTCAGAGACATTCCAGGAACATGTCACTGGACAGGCTTTTTTATAAATGAGTGAAACAGCTATACTACAGGGTTAAAGTTCTGGTGCAGCAAGTAAGGGAACATTTAAACAATCCTGTCTGGATTTTCTTTGGAGACAGTTTGTGGCTTCCTTTCGAGTTCCCATGCATATCTGGTTTGGCACCTGGTCAAATAACTGTAGGCACTATTTATGCAAACATTTATTTGAAGTCCTTACTCCAGAGGCAGCCCCATAAAAGAAGCCCCTCTGTCATTTCTGACGTTAACTTTTTCATCTTATCAGGCCATACTTACATCTTCCCATTCATCTGCAAGCCATTCATAGTGCAGACAGTCAGGCAGCCGGCACTGCTGTGTGCCGGCTGGCTGAGAGAATGGATCGCACGTCTCCTCGCTTATTCGACCTACGCCCTTCAGCCGGCAGAAGACCTCCCTCTGCTGATATCCTACTCCACAGGTCACCGAACACTATCAGCAAAAAGAACAAAAAAGAGCAAGAGAGAGAAAACAACAGGTGAAGGTGAAGACTGTACGAGAATAACAATGTTAACATGACCAGGTGGGTTGAATGCATTCATTTTCCTGCATATTTCTTGCACATAAAAGCAAAAATTGAAGCGAGGTTAGCAATATATAATGGCCATCCTGTGCGACTGACTTTGTTTGATATAGTTAAGCTATCTGAGACTTCACGTACGGAGCAAATCGTGTATGAATCGCCGAGTAAGAGGGAGACGGAATTTTTTTTTTGTTTGAAACTTGACAGAGCAATTACTTCTCCATCAGGCTTACATTCCATGAGAAACCTAACCACAAAATAAAGAGCAGCTGTTGAGGTCAATCAGACCATTCTCCAGATATTTGACTTGGGGGAGCTCTTCTCTATCAACGGCAGCTGCCGAACTGAATAAATTACTTCGATGTCCCCATTTTCAGGAAACTGATTACTGTATATTCAAAATGACTGTATGGTTTCATTAGGCACGGTTGACGTATAACACTCAATGTGTTCACCCGTGTCCAATGGTTTTGTAAAATTGGTTTCTGCTTTGAACTCCTGTTTCCTATAACTTGCTTATCTCCATGCAGACTTGTGGTAAAGAAAGACATAGGGTCAGACAGCACAGACATAGACCCATACTGAAGTCTGCCAAACCAGGCTTCCCAAACTAAAGCAGTCCCATTTGCCCGCATTTGGCCTATATCCCTCTAAACATTTCCTAATCATGTACCTGCCCAAATGTCTTTTAAATGTTGTAACGTAGGCATCCACTACTTCCTCTTGCAGTTCATTCCACATACAAACCACCCTCTGCATTTTCTCCTCTCACTTTAAAAATATGGCACCTGGTTTTGAACTCCCCAAATCTAGATTAGAGAGATGCTGGAAAAGCAGAGTAGGTCAGGCAGCATCCAAGGAGCAGGAAAATCAAAATTTCAAGCAAAAGCCCTGAACTCCCCCACCCTAGGGGAAAGACCCTTTGCTATTCACCTCATCTATGCCCCTCATGATTTTAAAATACTCTTACGCTCCAGTGAAAAAGTTGCAGCCTATTCACACTCGCCTCAACTCAAACCCTCCCAGTCCCAGAAACATTCTGGTAAATCTTTTTTCTGAACCTTCTCCAATTTAATCATATCTTTTCTATTATGTAGCACCTTTCATGACCTCCGGTGTCTCCCAGTCCCACAGTGTAAAAGTCAATGCCAACTCCACCCACTGGCTTGGCCAGTTCACCCCTCAACAATTTTAGTGTTGCTGAACAAAGAGACCTTGGAGTGCAGGTTCATAGCTACTTGAAAGTGGAGTCAAAGGTGGATAGGATAGTGAAGAAGGCGTTAGGTCTGCTTTCCTTTATTGGCAGAGTATTGAGTACAGGAGTTGGGAGGTCATGTTGAGGCTGTATAGGACATTGGTTAGGCCACTTTTGGAAAATTGCGTGCAATTCTGGTCTCCTTCCTATCAGAAAGATGTTGTGAAACTTGAAAGGGTTCAGAAAAGGTTTACAAGGATGTTGCCAGGGTTGGAGGATTTGAGCTGTAGGGAGAGGCTGAACAGGCTGGGGCTGTTTTCCCTGGAGCATCGGAGGACGAGGGGTGACCTTATAGAGGCTCACAAAATTATGAGGGGCATGGATAGGATAAATAGGCAAAGTCTTTTCCCTGGGGTGGGGAGTCCAGAACTAGAGGGCATAGGTTTAGGGTGAGAGGGGAAAGATATAAAAGAGACCTAAGGGGCAACTTTTTCACACAGAGGGTGGTACGGGTATGGAATGAGCTGCCAGAGGAAGTGGTGTAGGCTGGTACAATTGCGACATTTAAGAGGCATTTGGATGGGTATATGAATAGGAAGTGTTTGGAGGGATATCGGCCGGGTGCTGGAAGGTGGGACTAGATTGGGTTGGGATATCTGGTTGGCATGGACGGGTTGGACCGAAGGTTCTGTTTCCATGCTGTACATCTCTATGACTCTAATGTCAAGCTGTCAATTGGCTTGAGGTGCATCTTCTGCCCTGACCAGGGAGAATTCCTGATGAAGGGCTTATGCCCGAAATGTCAACTCTCCTGCCCCTCAGATGCTGCCTGACCTGCTGTGCTTTTCCAGCACCTCGCTTTTCAACCTGACTCTCCAGCATCAGCAGTCCTCACGTTCTCCCTGACCAAGGAGGAAGTCCTGCCTGTAGGGATTTATAGGTAATCCATATTCCTAGTGGCTTTCTAGTCCTGATAGTTGGCTGTGACGGAGTTGGCAGCAGGAGGACAGTGGGATGTTGTTGAAACGTGGTCCCAGAGAAGGAGTGAATGGGAGGCTGGAGTCGACAAGGATTTGGGGAAGGGCAAAGCTGGAGAAATGAATGCCTTGGTAAATGCCTCTCAGTAGCAAAGTGGACCGCAAAAGAAGGCACCCCACCCACTTTTGCCTGGCCACCAATTCACAGTGTTTCACATGGCAGGAAGAACACATTTTCTGACCATGAGTAATTGGTGACAGGAGGGGGTTCTGAACTGGACACTGATTGGTTACATAAAGGTCTCAAGAATGCCACCTCTGCCCCGAGTAAATGGTTCAAAAGGTTAGGTTCTGGGAATGTTTAATTCTACTATCCCCACCTGACTGCTGCCTTTTAGGGGAAGCAATGCCCTAGTGGTATTAGTGCTGGATTGTTAATCCAGAGACCCAGCATTGTTTTGGGGACCTGGGTTTGAATCCTGCCACAGCAGATGGTGGAATCTGAATTCAATTTCAATTAAGAATCTAATGACCCTGGACCCACTGTTGATTGCCAGGGAGAAACCCAACTGTTTCACTAATGTCCTTTAGGGAAGGGAAGTGCCATGCTTACCTGATCTGGCCTACGTGCGGCTCCAGACCCACAGCAATGTGAGTGACTCTTAACTGCCCTCTGGGCAATCAGGCATGGGCAATAAATGCTGGCCTAGCCATCCACACCCTCATCCTGTGAATGAATAACAAATCCCCCTGCATCTGCCATCATATCCCAGGAGCCTGGAAAATCCAGTCCATGGTCATAAGGGAAATGCCACAGCCACTACTTAGAGGATTACCCTTACACAGCTGGTAATTGCTAAATTAGACATAAAAGTAATAATGTAACTGAATAATTTAATATTCTTTAGAAATCTTCACTGCCACAAAACAGTGACTGTGTAAAATTCTCAAAAGGTGGCTAGGAATAAGTAATTTTAAAAACAAGGGCTTATTTAGGGCATTTAGATGGCAGAATACCCAAGTAAATTGTGTTCTCTGAACCTGGGACTTGTTTGAATCCAATACAGATGGATCGACATTGATAAATTGTGGGACTACATTCTCTGACTGGAGTAGTTTCATTGATGTTATGGCAGACATTATTGACCATATTCCTATTGAGCAGGAACACATCGAATAACACAGACTTGTTACTGTAAAGCCTACCCTCTGTGAGCAAGTTCTTAGTCTCCTACCCTATGATTGCTTTGGATGTCTTAGTCTCAGGTTTTCACTGACAGTCTTTCAGTGATAATTCCTGGAGCAGTTTTACAATGAGGGCAGGATTTAACTGTCCCCTACTGCTGGGTTAGCAGAGGCAGGGGGAGCAAAGTACAATTCAGCAGGTGCCATTCAGATAGGCTGGCAGCTCACTGAGGTGGGACCTCTACCCCTGACTCTGGAGAAAGTCCCACCTCAGAATCAGGGAGAGAAATCCTACCTCCAGCCAACTAATTCCCCATGGAGTGATAAACAGCTGCAGGGCTGAGATAGCAGCGAGGATGCAATCCTTTCTCAAAAGATAACGGGACTTGCCATCCAAAAAATGCTGCCTCATGCTAAAGGTGCTACGTAAATGCAATGTACAATTATTAGCACACTTATTCAAACCAGTTAGAAGGATAGCTGCTGATGGATATTCCGATGCTGTACAGGGTGCTGTACCAGGGTTGGAGGCCATGGCATATCATTATGGGGGAAACTATAGGGGATTTCACTGAGAGATGCTTGAAATGAGAATATATTCTCTTCTTCAGTACTAATATTCTTTATTTGAACATCCACATTCCTGTTTCTTTATCAAATACAAGTAGGTAAACAACATTTCTGAAAATTGAAATGGCAGACTGGCACAATAAGTAGATGTTCAAATAATGTCATTAGTTAAGTTTGATTGCTTGGTTGACATGAGCCGTTGTTAAAGGGCTGTGATGTGGAGCTGCTGGTGTTGGACTGGGATGGACAAAGTCAGAAGTCACCCAACACCAGATTATAGTCCAACAGATTTACTTAAGATCACAAGCTTTTAGAGCACTGCTCGTTCGTTGAATGAAGTCACCTGACAAAGCAGCAGTGTTCCAAAAGCTTGCGATTTTAAATAAACCTGTTGGACCACAGCCTGGTGTTGGGTGACTTCTGACTTTGCTAAGGGGCTGGGTCTATGAGGGACTGGACTGATGATCTACATTTAGATCCTTTCAAGAGGTTAACTAATTTTGGGAGAGGTTTCCATGGGTAACGTTGGCACAGTCTGGAAAGAATTAGCTGGACGGTCTGAATAGCCACTTCATTTTATCCATTGGCTTTTTATATTCTTACATTGCATTCAAGACAAGTTATTTAATATGATTCAAAAACCAGAACGTCACCACCTCTAGCTCTATGGATGCAGAACTGAAGCAGCAAATCTGCAGGAAGTTGTAACTTTCACTGGGTATACCCCTGTGCCCATTCCTATTCAACACAATTTGCTCAGCTACAGAAGCATGCTCACAATTTCCTCACATGGTGAGGCACTGCTTCCAAGCATGATTTCCCTTTCAAACCTTTTGTCAGTGATTGAAAACGGAAAGTCAAGAGACGATATCCAAGCAAAATTAGACAGGGGTACTTTTGAGTGTGTTGGCTTTCACACACAACATAGGTTTGTAAAATGAAAACAAAGGAAGTATGACATTTTCCATAGCTCTCTACAGCTCTTTCCAAGAAGGGTGCATTTATCCAACGTGCCTTTTTGAAAGATTACTGAAAGAAACAAGTCAAAATAGAATAAAAAGCAATACGATTTTGGACATTGTTTTTTGATGGTTGGTAAATAGACTCCTTTCTTCAGAATATGAAAGCTATGTTATTCTTTATTGCCAAAAAAAAACAAATACCCTGGCAATCTACCATTTTGATTATTTTTGTCAAATATTCTTACATTAATGCTGTTGATGAATGATTATCTACAACCTACCTGAATTCCTGGTTACATTTGGTTAAAATGCACTCAGTGAATATGGCATGGAGTTTGAATCTCTGCCAATAGCAATGTAGAATGAGCATTGGGAAAGTCATGCATCTACAGTGGGATCGTGCTTTGATTTTTAATTCATGGAAAACGTATATGCCATGGGTAGAATTAGGAAGTTTGATTTTCTAATGCGCTATTGGTTGGCATGGACGAGTTGGATCGAAGGGTTTGTTTTGAGCTCTATGACTCTATAATTGTATAGATTCTTAAGATTCTCAGTTATGCATACGCAAGATCATCTTAGATGGGTTATTTTTAAAAACTGGACTTGCACTTATTTGAGACATTTCAAACTCAGAGAAGATTGAAATAGAGAAGTACAGATCTTCACCCTGTCTTTCCTATTTAGTTAGATCATATCTCTAATAAACCTGCCACTGCTGGTAAGTCCCAGTTGATATCCCAGAAATTTGGGTCCATCATGTTTTGATACATATCCCGCCAGTTTGAATGAAGATATGTTTCATTTTGCAAACAGCTGAAGTACAAAAACACCCCAAATATATCCAGTGAATTAATTCTGGATCAGTAAGAAAGAGGCATTGTGACCTCAAACAGCACCTGTCAGTTTATGGAAAATACATCATTACACAGACCAGCAAAGAGTTTTCTCTTGTAGGATAAACTTCACAAATTCGAGTTTGATTATCTCCTATTAGCCTAGCTGCACTTTTCCCAGGTAAACTTGCTGGCTGTCATTTCCTTGGCTTATTGTTCTATGGCCTGGACATCCTGCACAATAGATCTCCCATGAATAAAGTTATTATTCATGATTTCTTTAGCTCTCAATTCACAAGGGCTGTGCTGACCTAGTGATCTAAGGTGGTCTATAGCATAACCTGGAAATCTGGTTTTAATTCCAGTTCAGCTGACATTTTCACCCTAACTTACAGCACTGGATTCACAGAATTCAAGGTCAAAGTTCTCCTTTAAGATGCAACGTGTCTCCGACACATTTAATTGACAGCTTGTTCTGATGGCGGGTCTCATCTGAAACATTTTTATCCTGACCCAGGGAAATTTGTGTGCTTTAGGTGCTGTTGCATTGAAAAAATTCTGAATGTTTTCTTTGTTGCAATTTCAATTTCAAATTAAACTTCACTTGAAGTTGCACAGAGAGAATGAAACTCTTTCTCCTCAAAATGAGCATAGCTTCTGCAGCAATAGAGTTAATATAGAGTAGCATAATGAGCAAACAATGGATTATCAGCACTTTGAACCAGGCCTGTGCCCAAGGTCCCTCTGACTGTTGGGAATATAATTCCTACAGACAGATTCAATGACATTGGGATTTCGTTTCATATAATTTCTTTTGGTTCTATTGCAATTGACATTTGTTTTTATAAATTATTATTTTGGCCACTTTATAACAAATGAATATTTCCCAATTAGTTTCACAAGGCTAATCCAGCCACTTATTTACAGATCAATTACAAATATACGACTGAGTAACTGTCCATCTTGCACGGCTGATTTTTGGACTGATATATTTAGGAAAGGGCAGTATTTGTAATTAGTCAAGCCAAGGGACTTGGAGTTAAAACAAAAATTTGCTGCAACTTCAGCCGTCTAGCCAGAGAAAGAACTAGGCCCTGCGACTCAGGAGGATTAATGTTTAGTCCTCATGACCGTCATATTTTTAACAGGAGTGAAATAATATGCACTCTTCATCATCAAGTGGTTAGTTCAATTGGCTGAATGGCTGGTTTGCAATGCAGAGTTGGTTCAATTCCCCTACGACGAAGGATTCTCATTCTCAACCTCTCCTCTGGACTGAGGTGTAGTGATCCTCCAGATAAATTACCGTCTCTCTCTCTCTCTCTAAAGGAAGAGCTGTCCCATATGGTCCTCTGGGATAATGGTGACTTTACCTTTACCTTCAGCATCACGATTAAACCAACCTCTTCACCTGAGTGACCCTATCTAAATATAAGCAACATTTACAGCTCCAGCTGTGCTCTCTGCAACTACCACAAAGTGTTGAAAAGAATGACAATTATTTTTTTCCAAGTAGACAACTACACTTGGGTTTTACTTAAGACCTGCTGAAATTTAAATAGGAAGGCATTGAATTGGAGAGATTATGATCAAAGTCTAGAAGGTTAGGTGAATGGCCATTCGAAATTGCCCACGGTGTTCAGGGATATGCAGGTTTAGGTGGATTGGCCATGCTAAATTACCCATAGTGTTCACGGATGTGCAGGCTAGTGGATTAGGAAGGGTACAAGGATAGGGTAAGGGTCGCGTGGGTTGGATGCTCTTTGGAGGGTACATCTGTGTGGGTAGCTCTTTGAAGGGTCAATGTAGACTTGATGGGCTGAATGGCCTGCTTTCACACTGCAGGGATTCTATGATGTATGCCCAGTATTCATTTCTGGGCAGTTTTGTTTGTTACCCCTGGTCTCATGAGGAATAAGAGTCAGAAGTGTGGTGCTGGAAAAGCACAGCAGGTCAGGCAGCATCCGAGAAGCAGGAAAATTGACGTTTCAGCCAAAAGCCCTTCATCAGGAATTCCTCTAATCTCAAGCATCTGCAGTGCTTACTCTCACCTCATGAGGAAATAACTCAACTGACTAAAAGCTTTCAGGAAAATCCAAAAATCCTGCACAACTCAGGAACGAAATCACATTAAGCAGTTCATAAAAGAGTGGATCAGTTTAATTACTTAGCATTTAAGGGTAGAATCCAAAACATCTGGCACTGATCCGAAAGGCTCAAGAGCTTAGTAGATTTCCCCTCCTCAACAACCCTCCATTGAAGACTACGTATTTGGTTTCAAAGCTTTTCAGAAGACAATTAAGATTGTACAGTGTGTGTTACATCTCAATCAGATAATACTTTGTATATAGTATGCATTTTCCCAGGGAGCTGGATGTGTGCTACAGATTTGAGTATTCTTCCAAAACCATTCTATCTCCAAGCCTGTACTGTGTACATTTTATGCTCTCACATCGACCCTATTATTTTAGTAAGGCTTCATTTTAAAATAAACCAATTTTGCCTCTTTATTACTTAAACTTGACCAAAATCCAATCTATTTCCCCTAGCATTTTATTCAAGCTTGTCACAAAAATGTCGCAACTAATGTCCTAATAGGAGACATGCAGGTCACAGGCACAAAACTGCAGCTGACTTGATAGATAACCTGATTTCAGATCTAAAGTCTTTAAGGATAATGTTTCATTTTAGCAGGGCTTCCCATTAAACAGCCTACACGACTTACTTTCCATTGTTGTCAGAGTTGTGTGCCACGTGGGGCCAAACTGCAAGCCCAGTTTTCCAACCCTGCCAAACCAGTATTAAAACTCCATCATCTCAAACATATTCAATTATAACTGCTCGGTACAGTTCATTCATTATCCCATGCTCCCTAGTTGACATAGGGGAAGTTTCAATTGCTTTGGCGTGAGGTGGCAGATATTTTTATGAACTCCAGCCAAGATAAAGCTGCCCTTGCCCTTCTCTCCTGCAAATTGCACTTTGTGTGTCCTTTTGTGAAGTCTCGACAATGATAAAACACTCGACATGGCTCTCTGTTCTGTCAACTGAGGGCTTACTTTGATTGCATGAAGGTTACCGGTAGCACCTTTTAAACAGCGGTGGCTAAATTTAATTAAATTAGAAGAAGAGGTTAAGAAAAGCATGAAATTTTAAATAAGAAGTGGAATTCCTTTGAACAGTTTAGTGGGATAAAAGTACAAGCAAACAAATGTCTTCAAAACCCGGTTACTGCAAATGTGTGAATGTTTAGATTATCTTAGTAATATATAAGGGTTTAATGAATTTTAGCATTACTTCCTCAGTGGTTAAATTGGCAATGAGCCCTGGTGCAGATTTATTGTAAATTGATGAAAACCTCGATGCCAAAATTGAAACCTGCTGTGATTGAACCAGTTGCAATCCCAGGAACAGAACAAACTGGGGAAGCAGAATTTCTTTCTGCTGCCTGAAACCAAGTGCATGATGTGAGAATAAAAAGGGTCTGTGTTCAATACGCAAATGAACAGCTGAGGTAGAAAAACTAAATCAAAAAGTGAATCATCTCTCTTTAATTGGGGGGGGGGGGGGAAGCATTAATGATGAAGTGCCTCATTAAAACAATGTTATATGTGCACATAGAATAACCTGTCGCTGAGAACTTGTATTATACTTTTGTATTAAAACAAAAGTCAGCCTTAACAGAAATACAAATTTAACCAAATATTGAGAAAAACTTAAAGCCAGACACAAAGGTGAGTTTGCTTTTTTTCAGGAGGAAACTGAAAATTTTCAAAGAATTGCATCCAAACTGAAATGTTAAGATGTTGGTGATGTATCTAGCACAAGTGTACAAAAGGACAGGTTGATGGGAGAGAGGTCTCCCCTTATATTTCTTTCCCCCTTCCAATGAATTCCTGATCACAGCTAGAACATCAGCAAGAATATTATGAAGAAAAGCTTATTGTTCTCATCAAGACAGAAGTAGAGTCGATGAAGAGGAACCAGTGGATGTCACACTTTGGGATTTCAAAAGGGTTTTTCAAGTCCCACACAGGAGGTTAGTAAACAAATTAAATTGCATGGGATGGGGCAATATACTGGCATGGACTGAGGACAGCACCAAAAGCAGAGATTGAAGTAAATGGTTACGTTCAGATTGGGAGGCTATAAGCAACGTGCTGCAGCAAGGAACAGCCCCAAGTCGTTCATCCATTGATATCAATGATTAGGATGTGGAGGCCAGTTATAATATTTGCAAGTGGAAATGTGAGTTGCAAAGAGGATGCAAAGAGATCTTCATAGGAACTATAATAGGCTGAATGTATGAGCAAGAGCATGGCAGATGGAATATAATGTGGACAAATATAAGGTTTGCATAGTGATTGTAATAAGGTCAGCCAGGTGGATGTTATAGACGTGAGTTCTCTAATTGGGGCTGTTAACCTGGGCCAATCAGGGAGCCCTGGCTGGCAGATACAAACAGGAATGTCAGGGGTTCTGGCTCACTCTTGGAGCCGGCTCTGAGTGAGCTGGATCAGTGTCATGTACTATGCACATGTAAATAAAGAGCGACTTGGTGACGGGATACCGGCGTAAAGGTTAAGGTTATTTCAGTTTGCTAGAAAAACAAAGGAGCAGTGTATTTTTTTCTAAAATAACAACAAATCACAATGTATTAGTGTCCAAAGGAACCTGGCCTTCGTTGTTCTTGAGTCACTGAAGGCTAATAAATAGATGCAGCAAGCAACTGAGAAGGTAAATAGTAGATGAGCCTTTATTGTAAGAGGTTTTCAGTATAGGAATTTCAAATGTATCAAACACCAGTCAAACCACACATGGAGTTTACAGTTATTGTACACTTCTGGTCCCCTGACCTCAAGAAGGATATATTTGCCACACAGGGATTGCAGCAGATATTCACCAGACTGATTCCTAGAATGGTCTTATGAGAGGTGATTGAGGTGACTAGGCCTGTATTCTCCGGAGTTTAGAATAATGAGTGGAGTTCTCATAGAAACTTAGGAAATTCTTAAATGGATAGACAGAGCAGATATAGAAAAGAGGTTTCCCTTTGGTGTGAGATCTAGAACCAGGGACACAGTATCAGAATCAAAGTCAAGCCATTTTAAGATTATATTTTTGTTAGATCTATGTCCAAAGTGAGGAGAAATGACTAATAATTTCATAAGAGAGGGAAGTTTAATAAAAAGGTTTTGAATTGCATCAGATCATACCTCCTTCCATCGAGTGGCCTTCCAGGCTGGACATCGGCCTGCTCTACACTGTTTATTGACTCGAGGCTTCTTCAAGTGCTGACAGTAACTGTTATCCACAGCTACCTGCTTCATGTCAATGCAATGGACATCCCGTTGCTTGGTGCCCTTTCCACAGCTTACAGAACACTAGAAGCAAAGCACAGGAGATTATATTTTAACATCTGAATCCTTGGAGTATAAAGGCAGTAGGAGTACACTTAAGAGAGAAATCAGAAGGGCAAAAAAGGGATATGTGATTGCTTTGGCAAATGGGGTTAAGGAGAATCCAAAGGGATTTTATTAATACATTAAGGACAATAGGTTAACTAGGGAGAGAATAGGACCCCTCAAATATCAGCAAGGCAGCCTATGTGTGGAGCCGCAGGAGATGGGGAGATACTAAACAAATATTTTGCATCAGTGTTCACTGTGGAGAAGGACATGGAAGATATAGTCAAACATGGCTTTGTGTGTGGGAAATCATTTCTCACAAACTTGATTGAGGTTTTTGAAGAAGTAACAAAGAGGATTGAAGAGGGCAGAATAGTAGATGTGATCTATATGGACTTCAGGAAGACGTTCGACAAGGTTCTTCATGGGAGACTGGTGAGCAAGGTTAGATCTAATGGAATATAGAGATAACTCGCCATTTGGATACAGAACTGGCTCGAAGGTAGAAGACAGAGGGTGGTGGTGGAGGGTTGTTTTTAAGACTGGGGGCCTGTGACCAGTGGAGTGCCACAAGGATCGGTGCTGGGTCCACTACTTTTCATCACTTAGATAAATGATTTGGATGTGAGCATAAGAGGTACAGTTAGTAAGTTTGCAGATGACACCAAAATTGGAGGTGTAGTGGACAGCGAAGAAGGCTACCTCAGATTACAACAGGATCTTGATCAGATGGGCCAATGGGCTGAGAAGTGGCAGATGGAGTTTAATTTGGATAAATGCAAAGTGCTGCATTTTGGGAAAACAAATCTTCGCAGGACTTATACACTTAATGGTAAGGTCCTAGGGAGTGTAGCTGAACAAAGAGATCTTGGAGTGCAGGTTCATAGCTCTTTGAAAGTAGAGTCGCAGGTAGATAGGATAGTGAAGAAGGCCTTTGGTATGCTTTACTTTATTGGTTGGAGTATTGAGTACAGGAGTCAGGAGGTCATGTTGCGGCTGTACAGGACATTGGTTAGGCCACTTTTGGAATATTGCATGCAATTCTGGTCCGAATAGGCTGGGGCTGTTTTCCCTTAACAATTAACCCTTAACCTACTTGCATGGGCTGAGGGGTGACCTTATAGAGATTGATAAAATCATGAGGGGCGTCGATAGGATAAATAGACAAAGTCTCTTCCCTGGGATGGGGGAATACAGAACTAGAGGTTTAGGGTGAGATGGACAAGATATAAAAGAGACCAAAGGGGCAGCTTTTTCACACAGAGGGTGCTATGTGTATGAAATGAGCTGCCAGAGGAAGTGATGGAGGCTGGTACAATTGCAACATTTAAAAGGCATTTGGATGGATATATGAATAGGAAGGGTTTGGAGGGCTATGGGCCTGGTGCTGTAGGTGGGATTAGACTGGCTTGGGATATCTAGTCGGCATGGACGAGTTGGACCGAAGGGTCTGTTTCCATCCTGTACATCTCTGTGACTTGATATAGAATGTGGGGAAATAGATGGTGACATTTTGGAAAATGTCCATATTACAGAGGAGGTGGTGCTGAAACACATACAAGTGGATAAAACCCCAGGACCTGATCAGGTATACCCTAGAACTCTGTGGGAAGCTAGGGAAATGATTGCTGGGCCTCTTACTGAGATTTCTTTACCATCGATAGTCACAGATGAGGTGCTGGAAGACTGGAGGTTGGCTAACATGGTGCCACTATTTAAGAAAGGCAGTAATGAAAAGCCAGGGAACAATAGACCTAGGATGTAGGTTTGCTCGCTGAGCTGTAGATTTGATATCCAGACGTTTCATTATCTGGCTAGGTAACATCATCAGTGGCGACCTCCAAGTGAAGCGAAGCTGTTGTCTCCTGCTTTCTATTTATATGTTTAACACAGAGGGTGGTATGTGTATGTGTATGTTTAACATATAAATAGAAAGCAGGAGACAACAGCTTCGCTTCACTTGGAGGTCGTCACTGATGATGTTACCTAGCCAGGTAATGAAACGTCTGGATATCAAACCTACAGCTCAGCGAGCAAACCTACACCCTAAACCTCAACCTGAGCTACAAACCTTCACAAACCTTGCAAGAACAATAGATGGTAAGCCTGACCTCGGTGGTGGGCATGTTGTAGGTGGGAATCCTGAGGGACAGGATTTACATGTATTTGGAAAGGCAAGGACTGATTAGGGAGAGTCAGCATGGCTTTGTGTGTGGGAAATCATATCTCATGAACTTGATTGAGTTTTTTTGAAGAAGTAACAAAGAGGATTGATGAGGGCAGAGCATTAGACGTGACCTACATGGAATTCAGTAAGGTTCCCCATGGGAGACTGATTAGCAAGGTTAGATCTCATGGAATGAGGGGAGAACTAGCCATTTGGATACAGAACTGGCTCAAAGGGAGAAGACAGAGGGTGGAGGTGGAGCGTTGTTTTTCAGACTGGAGGCCTGTGACCAGTAGAGTGCCACAAGGATCGGTGCTGGGTCCACTACTTTTTGTCATTTATATAAATGATTTGGATGTGAACATAGGAGGTATAGTTGGTAAGTTGGCAGATGACACCAAAATTGGAAGTGTAGTGAACAGTGAAGAAGGTTACCTCAAAGTACGACAGAATCTTGATCAAATGGGCCAATGGGCTGAGGACTGGTAGATGGAGTTTAATTTAGATAAATGCAAGATGCTGCATTTTGGGAAAGCAAGTTTTAGCAGGACTTATACACTTAATGGTAAGGTCCTAGCAAGTGTTGCTGAACAAAAAGACCTTGGAGTGCAGGTTCATAGGTCCTTGAAAGTGGAGTCGCAGGTAGATAGGATAGTGAAGAAGGTGTTTGGTATGCTTTCTTTTATTGGTCAGAGTATTGAGTACAGGAGTTGGGAGGTCATGTTGCGGCTGTACAGGACATTGGTTAGGCCACTGTTGGAATATTGCGTGCAATTCTGGTCTCCTTCCTATCGGAAAGATGTTGTAAAACTTGAAAGGGTTCAGAAAAGATTTACAAGGATGTTGCCAGGGTGGGCGGATTTGAGCTATATGGAGAGGCTAAATAGGCTGGGGCTGTTTTCCCTGGAGCATCAGAGGCTGAGGAGTGACCTTATAGAAGATGATAAAATCATGAGGGGCATGGATAAGATAAAGAGACAAGGTCTTTTCCCTGGGGTGGGGGAGTCCAGAACTTAGAGGGCATAGGTTTAGGGTGAGGGGGGAAAGATATAAAAGGGGCATAAGGGGCAACGTTTTCACGCAAAGGTGGTGCATATAAGGAATTAGCTGCCAAAGGAAGTGGTGGAGGCTGGTACAATTACAGCATTTAAAAGGCACCCGAATGGGAATATGAATAGGAAGGGTTTAGAGGGATATGGGCTAAGTGCCAGCAAATGGGACTAGATTAGGATATCTGGTCGGCATGGATGGGTTGGACCCAAGAGTCTATTTCTGTGCTGTACATCTCTATGACTCTATGACTCTAAATCATTAGCAAAGTGAATGGAGCCACTGACAGCGTAAGTAGAACTTGCTCACCAATAATGTGCTATTTCATGTCTAGTTTGGATTTCACCAAGATGACTAGGCTCTACACCGTACTACAGTATTAGCCTCAACACGGACAAAAGAATTGAACTCCAATGGTGAGGGGAGTGTTATTGGGCTTGATATCAAGACAGTGTTTAGCCAAGCATCAGGAAGTAATCAGCTAGTAAACAGGAGTAAAATCTTCCATTGATTGAATCAATGCCAAGCACAAAGAAGATGCCAGTGGTTGTTGGAAAACAATCATTTCAGCCCTCGGACATGACTTAAGGGCCTCTCAGGACAATGACCTGGGCCCTACTACCTTCAGCAACTTCACTAATGACATTTACTGCATTCATATGTTGAACGCGTTTTAGAAAGTTCACTTTCATTGAGACCTCAACCAACTTCTAGTGGCTGGAAACCACAGCAAAAAGCTGCCCGCAATTCATTAAAAATTGATAAATGGCTGATAGCGTCCAACTTGTAACAGGAAGGGGTCCTGTTCTGAACCCAAGATTACAGCATTATTTCAGGGCAGAATACAAAAGGTTGTCTGCTGTATAACCAGACTCACTATATTTGACTTGTAAGGTCCTGGTGTCATAGGAAATGAGAGTTATTCCACCACAACCAAAGAGAGATGTACTCAATTGCAAATTTGGGGTAGTTTTAAGTTTTGAGGGTCACATTCTTTAGGAACTATGGCCGAACAGACGAAAGAAACATGGCTTCCTCAAACATAAAAGATTGTCACGAAATCTAAGGAGCTATACTTAAAGCCTTATCAAATAACTATGACTGGGATTTAAACATCACCCTCAGTGCAGTACAGACCACAAAACACTTCACAGGAGCATTATCAGACAAGAATTTACACTGAGCCAAAAGGAGATGTGAGGACACTTGTGATTGGAGAAGATTCTAAGGAGGAATTTAAAGGAGGAGGAAGCGATAGATGGTGAGATTAAAGAGCTTTGAACTCGGACAACCAAAGGCAAATAAATCAATGCTGGGGTGAAAGAAGTCAGGATGTACAGGAGTCCTGAGACCAGACAGATGGAAATCTTGGAGATTTCACTAACCTTCATCCTGCTTCATTCATTAATTTATCCATTTTTTTTTCAAAATGCTTTCCTGATGACATGACTTTTTTTAATACATTGTCATCATTTCAAATATTTGATTTCAATCATTCCTTATAATCTTACCTATTGCTTTGATTCTTTTTCTCAATCAGTAAAGTGGTTCATGTCTTATTAGTCACAAATGATGGAAAGATGAGTCTTACAAATTAGGTTTCGTTTTGTCTTCTCCTAACCCTCTTTTAAAAAGAGAAGCTAACAAGTTGAGTGAGACACAAATGGTTATAGTGAGATGTTGCTGTTAATATGCACATAACAAGGATCTCAAATCATCTGACTGCAATTCGGCCATTTGTATCTGATTAGTTCCTCCGAACTCTTGTGTATAATGCAGCACCATGTGGCAGCTTAAATAAACTAGCTTCTGCTAACATGTTACAAGCATCCATAAAATAGGTCATATTCAATAACCAGAAAGCACAACAACACTTGTAGCCTTGTAAATGTGCAGGCTGTGGGGAGTCAGAAGGGGAGTTATTTGCTGCAGGTTTCCTAGCCTTTGCTGTAAGTGTTGTTGATGATCAACCATATCAGTAAGAGATATCCCATCACACCAACCACATAAGCATAGAGTTCAGTCAACACTGAAAATCTGTTTCTAAACTGTGTCATGGGGACTTGGCTTTTGCTATGTTCGACCAAATTATTCTACCTATTACAGATGTTATAGATAGAGCTCTACAATGTACATTAGAAGTAGTGATGGAAGTAATCCAGTTCTGAAACACATTGGGTTACAAATAGATTCACATGCTCATTCCATTCCAGACCTAGTTATATGTGAATATCATTCAGCTGTTGCAACTTACTCTGTGCAGAACAAATAAAAACTGGGGAAGAAAATAACCTTTGTTACTATTCATATGAGTTAGCCTGAATATAAACAGCATTTGAGCTCAATGGATAAGGGAATTTAATAGATTTCACAACCACCACACGTGCAAGCAAAATTAATATCTCTCTAAATTAACACAAGGAAACGGCATGGTCCTCTTCTCTCCTCCCTCACCAGCATCCCTCTCCCCTCTACCCCCCCCCCCCCCACCCCCCCCATCAATAGTAACATTTAAAAAGCTAATTGTTCTCATATATCCACTGATTCATATAACTGGATAGATTCAAACTTAAAAGTGCACTGCTGTGTATTATGTATAAAGAGCATTGGGATCACACAGGCAGCTCCATGGGACTTATTTATGACAACTCTAATTGCATGTGGAAATTCCCTCTTGCAGAAAGCACTTTAAAAAAAATCAAAAATTATGATTACAGACCTCAAGACTTTTCTCCTGTGAAGTTGTCCTAATTTGCATGTACAATTTATTAAACATAATTCTCAGCATTTTTGCCTCATTTTCTTAATATAAGATGCCTCAGTCCAGTAAAGTGTTATCTAATTGAATTTTTTTATAATTTGATTGCTTTAATACTTTGACATTGGTACAATTTACTGCAACATTTGCTTTTTACTTTCATTCAAAAAGTTCATGAAGAACCATGTGCTCTAGATCGATTGCAAATTTTGTGAATGCAGCAAAAATGCAAACACTACTGAACAGCTAACCTTTTTATGAAAGCACTCAACCTCAATGCATGGTTTATTGCTCCTTCTGATAACATATAGGACCAGTTTAATACTCACTGCTAATTCACACACTCTTACGCTCAATAAACCCCTGTTGAAGGTGTTGTATATAATTAATATTGTAACTGTGATTTTGGCTTGAAACTATTCAGAATAGTACTAATGCTTTGTTTGCTGTATTTAGCAGATTGAATAAACTGACTCTGGAAAGTATGCAGTATAATCTACTACTACTGCTGAAATGGCTCTTATTAAGGCAATAACTGGAAAGGGATGGGAGATAAAGAGATAAATAATAAGATAACCAAATTTCCTCTCCCATTTTACATCAGTAACATCAACTGGCCATTTTTGTTGTAGGCTGCCCTGTCATAGGAAGCAGAGTTGGCTACTTTTCAAACGGCAAGAGAGAATTATTGGGTGACAACAGAATTTGTTTTTTGTAGATTTTGAATTCAAGTCAACATCATTCTGACTACCTCAGAAACTCTTAGAATCTAAATGTCCTTTTTAAGTTGCTTTGGGTGTACAGAAAACAAATTTGCCATGACCTACTGGAGCACTGTTCACTTAAAATCTAGTCTGGGGATTGACTGTACTGTATTTGGCATCCTGTAACTTGTATAAACATGGTAATTACAGAGACATTCCAAACACAGGGTAAGATATCAGCTGACCTTAGTTCAAAGCAGTCTGAGAAAACCTCAGGCTGAGTTGCCTACAATGTGAGTGTCTGCTTTATTATAATGAGTGCTTATGCTCTAAAAGCTTTATGCACTTTGAAGATAGCACAGTGCACAAAGAAATCTTAAGTGCACAAGGAAGTGATTTCTCATCTCTGTAAATTATTTTTCCAGCCTCGGCTTTACAGCACATAACCATGCCTCCTGGATTACGTCACCCAACCATCCAGTATTTGTTGCTGAACAGTGGGATATCACATCCATATGGGCAAATTGTCACTCCTTTTTTTAGTGAAAACCTCATCTGCCAGGCAGGAGTTAAACAAAGTTGCTAATCCTTCCAGACAGGATGAAACGACAACTATGGCACTCCTCTCTCTCTCTTCCTGATGAACTTTTAATATCAGCAGCAACTTACAACAGCTCTCAGTTCAGGATGAATTCACTCTGTGAACTGATACTTGCAACAAAGTGGAAAGACTCCAAGGTAGGCTAATGTTTCATTATTGCTTTCCCAGTGCTCCATTTGTATACAAAACAAAATTACAGCTAAAGGCATATTTGCAGTGAGCAAAAAGACTGACGTTACAATTCTTTGCTATCTAACTTTTGGATGAAAACAACCGAGCATTTAATTCCATAAAATTATTTATGCAATCACAAATGTTTATAACCTTTGAAACCTATGTGAGTTATTTTAAAAACTCCCAGCAAGTATTATACAAATAAAAGCTTCATATTGTCCACAGGATTAACCAAAATGGTGCTATGACAAATTGGACGCAAAACGCAAATAAATGTTTTATGGAATGCATGTAAGAAACAAGTTTTCAGTCTGTAACACGAGGCATTATATACAGATACGTGAAGCACACTCAAAATGACAGTTCCATTTTAGTGTGTACACTGTTCGATTTTCATAACCCCATGTGTTTAAATAAAATGACTGTATATGTATTGTGTTGCAAATGTTTGCATGTTCTCCTTTGTAAATCTTAGCTTGCGAAGCTCAACAGATATACCTGGGAGGTCATAATGTGATTTGTTTGAAAAGTTCACATGACATCATGAACTGAGTGAATTTAAGGTCAAATAATGCCTGTAATTACCTGAACTCAGATCAGATTACATCATTCAATCATTCACAGATAGTCATATTGTTTTCAGTCTAACACTAAGCGGGTAGCATGTCGTAGTAAATTGAGGTTTAAGAACGGAATGTAGCTCTTGTTGTTATTTGCAGTGTAATACCTGGGAGATGTATAAAAACCTTTGGTTTGATAATCTCACCTCATCAGTTTGTGAATCCCACAATTAACCTAAACTTGGCTAAAGTTATTAACAAAATGTAGACTGAGAAATTACAGGCATCAAAAAGTTTTGAATAGAGTTGGAATATAACCAAAACTTCATTTTAGAATATCAACTTACACTCTGGCAGTAATTATGCCTCATTTACACTATCAATTTCATCAAACATATACAAAAGTGGCAATTAAAATCATCTGTCTCCATGCACACATAATCTGAGTCTTGACTATTTCTTTTGGGTAAGCGTGAATTTTGTCAAAATTTTTTTTGGAGGGCTTCCTGCTGCGAAAGGCCCATTCTCACCATATCTTCCCAAACCTGACTCATTAGCTACCTCGCCAACGGCATCTCTTTCGTTCAAGTCTAGCCCCATTCTACCCCACACCTTATCCAGCGCAACTCACCGGTGCCAGAATGGACCGGCATCCCAAGCACTGGCGCCATCTGCATAGTTCCTGAGATCTGCCTCAGGCATGACAGACGAGGCAAACGTGGCACCCTGTTTTGCAAGCAGGCACCTGGAGGTCCTAGTGGAGAGGGTGACACAAAGTGGAGATGGCTAATTCCCCCCAACACTGCACTCTGCTGGCGTGGTCCCAGGTTGCCAGGCGGAGCAGTGCAGTCTCAGTCATCTGGAGGGATCTGCTGCAATATCATCCAACGTAGGTGATGGACCTTCTCCATGCTGCCGGTGTGAGTTCCACCATCTTCTCTCTGATTGCTCATCCTCACCCTCTCTCTCTCTCTTTTAACCACCTCCTATCCAGTATCATGCTCTACCACTATCACTAATGCCTGCAGCACTTGCCTCATTCGCTATCATCCACCCTAAACTCCACCAGGTACCTGCTCCAACTTCCATGTCGAGAACTCTCAGCTTGCTCAGTGCATTTGGTGAGGTAGGCAGCTGCATATTGATGAGGCAAGGTCGTGAACAAGCAATAACCCTCAACAGGAAACTCCACATTCCCCAGTGAGGATCTCGCCTCTGTGCTCAGCAGTTGTAAGGAAAGTACAGCTAATTTATCTTAACTCTGAGGTAGGCTTTGCTGGGCTTCATCACATGATTCTGCCACAACTTTGGCCACAGTCAATGTCATTCAGGTCCTTAAGATTCCATGGATTTAATTAAGGAAGGTATTACTGGTAACATGCAGGGTATTATTGTAAACACTAGCTTTGTCACACTGGTTAGTCACAGCCATGTTGCTCGAAAATAGAGCACCTTTTTGACTCATGGTGAACAATGACATGAGATATCTGCCACTATCTACCTGGGAAGTGGGTCACAAGGCAGTAACTTCACCTTTGGAGTGAGATGATAGCCAAAAGATCCAGGAATTGCTACAGTATTGTGTGAAATCACTATAATCTCCATGATCATATTGTTGCTCAGTATCCAATTAAGCGATGATTATCCTGAAAATAATCTCTACCTTTATATAATAAGATTTAACAATCAAGTTAAATTCAGCAGGTGAAGTACTGCTGGCCTCAGTATTGCTGGAACAGAGTTCAATCTATGTTTGTTATCCAGCAACTGGTGAAGATTTGTATAGGCGGGGACAGGGACAAGTCTGATCTGAAGCTGCTTACAGTTCAACAGTCCGATGTGTGGCATCTAAGACCGTGTGTGAAATGGAGTATGGTGCTTGATTCCCATTGAATTGTACCTCATCAAGAGCCATTGCCTTCAGTAGAGGGAGGGAGATACCTGGGGGGGGGGGGAAGGGGGGGAGTGGGGGGGGGGTCATAAAGCGAGACAAGTGAAACACTGTCACACCTACAAGATTACACAGGATATGATGCTTGCCATTTCCCTCCACTAAGCAAGTTCCAGAACGTGACGTATCCACCCTCCAGCTCGCCGACACTGGTCAAGGAGAAATTGCTGCTGCTATCTTCATTGAGTTTTCTGGCAGGTTTCCACTGCGAGCTCAATACAGACTTGGGAATTCATACTGGGGACAATGGGGGAAGTAACAGTGCAACAGCTTGCAGTAAGGAGAAACATTGGTTTGTGTGCATAATTCAGCAAAAGGAAACCTGGTAAGTTCATCTTGCCTTCGTTGACTGCTTCAGCCCTTCAAATATTTACCTTCACTCAGCTTCTTCAACAGTGTTTGATGCTTACTCTGCTCTGAAAATCTTCCTTGCCAAGGTGATAGTACAGGAAGCTTTATTTTTGATACCACTATGTCATTATAGTCTTTCTTAAACAGCCTGGCTAGTACCCTGTGGAAGAGACAGGTAAAATCTCCACTGCTGCGAAAAAAAAACAGAATACACTCTTGGTCAGTGAGCCTTTAAATGGAAAGGAAGAGATCTGAACAAGCTTAAAGACCCAATGCTGTATCTTACTAATGGAACTGCTTGACTGGTACTCAATCCAAGTTACGCAAATCTATTAATTATGCTTGCACTTAGGTGAAACCTTTTCATCACAAAAGAACCTGGTTCCACTGTAGTTGGTCAGAAAAATCATCTAGCAATTTTAGATTAGATTAATTAGATTCCCTTCGGCCCAACAAGTCCACACTGACCCTCCGAAGAGTAACCCACCCAGACCCATTTCCCTCTGACGAATGCACCAAACACTACGGGCAATTTAGCATGGCCAATCGACCTGACCTGCACATCTTTGGACTGTGGGAGGAAACTGGAGCACCCGGAGGAAACCCACACAGACACGGGGAGAATGTGCAAACTCTACACAGACAGTCACCCAAGGCGGAATCGAATTCGGGTCCCCGGCGCTGCGAGGCTGTATTTTGACTGTAGTTATTTTGAAAATTGTTGACGTTTCTTAGAAAAGTCCTATTATGTAGAGCAGTTGTCATCATCTCACTCCTGTGCTGCAGTGAGACCTGGACTATGTGTCAATGCCAGAGAAGTGCTAGAGCAATTCCACCGACAGCTTCTCTGCTGTGTTCCCTGAAACCAATGGGAGCGCTTGCAGACAAATGTTAGTGTCCTTCTTGAAGTCTGAATGCTGTGTCTGGGTGGCTGAAAAACATTCCCCTGTCTGGTCCTGTTTTCTCAACTCTCGAAATGCCCAGTATTCCTGACAGGGCAAAGAAAACATTCAACTCTCCTTGAAGTCAGGAGCATTGGTATTAATGATGCGGTTTGCTACCAATTGTTCAAAACAACAACTTTCCCATCGTATTATGAGTCTAACTGTCTTAATGATGAGGCAGATAGTGGGAGAGAAGGAAAGAAAAATAAACAAAGATAAGCAGACCCGATTCCCGGGATGACAGGATTGACATATGAGGAAAGACTGGATTGACTGGGCCTGTACTCACTGAAATTTAGAAGAATGGGGGGAATCTTATAGAAACAGAAGTCCTAATGAGACTGGAAAGCTAGATGTGGGAAGAACATTCTCAATGTTGGGGGAGTCCAAAACTAGGGGGTCACACTCTAAGAATAAGGGTAAGCCATTCGGTACTAAGATGAAGAAGGATCTCTTCATTCAGAGAAAGTTGTGAACCTGTGGACTTCTCTCCCACGGGAAGCTGTTGGGGCCAGTTCATTAGATATATTCAAGAGGGAGCTGGATGTGGCCACTGGGGCTAAAGGGATCAAGGGATAAGGAGAGAGGGCGGGAATGGGATATTGAGATTGCATGATTAGCTGTGATCATATTGAATGGTGCAGGCTCGAAGGGCCGAATGGCCTACTCCTGCATCTATTTTCTATGCAAGTCCTGCTCTTCAGGTCCCACTACCTCATGTGGTCTCCTGCCTCATTAGGCCAAAGATCTGCAGGTTAGTTCAAAGCCGAGGACCGACAGCTGAAAATCACAACTTGGGTTGGTAATCTTCTCGGATCGAGGCACAGCCAATGGAGATGCTACCCAAACCATATTTAGATTGTTTAGTTGGAGCGGTGCAGAAATATTCAGAAATTTCTGCCTTTACCATAACCATACTCAGGCATTACACAAACCTGACTGCCACAGATACTTACAGCCGAGGAAGTCATTCACCCTTTTGTGTCAGAGCTAGCTTTCTGCTGAAGCCATTTAAAGGTGGAAGAAAGACAAAAGCAGTGAGCATATGGTCAGAGAAAGAAACTTATACCACTGTCTGACACAGTTACTGCCTTTGCTGTTTGAGTTCAAATATCTCTGGACATCGGAGTGCTTCAAGGAAAAGTTGCAACATTTAAAAGGCATCTGGATGGTATAGAGGTTTAGAGGGATATGGGCCAAATGCTGGAAAATGGGACTCGATTAATTTAGGATACCTGGTCAGCATGGATGGGTTGGACCAAAGGGTCTGTATCCTTGCTGTACATGTCTATGACTCTAAAGTAATCCCGCTGCCCTGTGTTGTGTGACACTTCTAACATTTAATCATTTTGCCTTCAAAACATTCGATAGCCTCCATTTCAACTGCACCATGTGGCAATCCTCCAACAGCTGTTGGAACAAGACACTTGTTCCTCATCTCTCTCCTCTTCACAAGTTTAAACTGATACTTCCTTATCTTGGACTGTCCAAAGCAGAGGAAATGTTCTCTTCCAGTGTTTGAAGAATGTTAGTTTTCTTTTCCTGGCATCTTCCTGCGCTGTCTATTGTTTATAATGCTCTTCGTATAAAGGCATCTCTAGAACTTCATCGAGTACTTTAACACTTCAGCATTGAATCATTATTTTTTCACTCATGTATGCCCTAAACAACTGACCTTTTAATGGCTTTATTCAATTAAATTTCTCAATTATAAAAATAAAATCCTCCATGGCATTGGGCATTGTTGATAAGCACCAGAATTACCTAATTACCCTTCTGCTGAGTGGCTTGCTCTACAATTTCAGAGGGCAGTTAAGAGTCAACCATATTACTGTGAGGGCTGGGCTTGCATGCAGGCCAGGTCAGATAAAGATGGCACATTTCCTCCCCTAAAGGACTTAGGTGAAACAAATGAATTTTTAATCAACCACTATTGAGACAAGCTTTCAATTCCAGATTTAATTGATGGAATTTACATTTGCCTCAGCTGCTATAGTGGGGTTTGCAACTAGCTCTCCAAAGCATTAATCTGGTTTATTAGATTACTAATCTAGTGATAGCACCATTATGCCACTGTCTGCTCATTTGTCCAGACCCTACAATATCATTGACCATAACCTCCCATCTATTGCCTTTCCTGCCAAAAAGTGACCTCTCACTTCCCCACAGTAATCCATCGTTGCCAACTGAATGAACAAAGTCTGATTGATGCTTTTTGTAATTAAATCATTGAATGCTTGCAGTGTGGAAACAGGCCCTTCACCCAACACTTCCACACCACCCTCCGAAGAGTAACCCACCCAGACATTTACCCCTGACTAATGCACCTAATACTATGGGCAATTTAGCATAACCAATTCACCTGACCTACACATCTCTGGATTGTTGGAGGAAACCAACGCAGACACAGTGAGAATGTGCAAACTCCACACAGACTGTCATCTGAGGGTAGAATCGAACCCAGGTCCCTGGTGCTGTGAGGCAGCGGTGCTAACCACTGAGCCACTTTGCCACCCCAAATTCTCCAGCCCTTTTAGTTTGAGATCGTTAATAGTTTTCAAAATTGTGCTCCTGATTCCCAAAATCATTAATGATGAACAACAAATATGAATCCTGGGGAACACACTGGCAACCATTCACTAATCTGAGTAGTGCAAATCATTAGGTTTCCTCTTTATTTCTCACTGGTCAAGTACATTTTCCTACATGCTGCAACATTTCCAGTTATGTCACATACCTGAAATTTGTTAACAGGTTTTCTGTGAGGCATATTATTGAAGACTCATAACTCATAACTACTATATTCCTTCCAGCTATTCAATCAGTTACTTGTTACAGGAACAAAAATAACGCCTACGTATAAAGTCTTCAACATTTTGCCAACAAGCTGGAAATATGTCAAATCAGATTCATTCAACTGTTAATCTACTCAAGGGGAGCACAATACAAACAGGGTTATTCTTTGAAAGCAATTAAAGTGCAAATGAAAATGAAGCTTATATTTTTAAAAAAGCTAGATGCTGGTTACCTAGTAAAACAACAAAAAGACTTTCAATCTGAACAACAGAGGCACTTAACCTCACAGAGCAGGGTAACACATTAAGGTTTACTTTTCCAGCTATTTCTTTCATTACTCTCATTCTTGCTGTAGATTTCTCACTTAACAAAGGCCGTTCCATGTCCCTGTCACATTCTGTCAGGTAAAGAGACAGTATTTCTAGGCATTTATTACAAACTTGTTCAACCAACAGTGTGCATTGCACCTGGTGAGGAGAAGGCATGTCTAGTTCATTGATTTGGTCCTTTGTCATAGAGTACGCCTCATGGATGTAATCAACTTCACTTGCATCAGATTCACAGAAATGTAAACATGCATACAAACTGTTATTGATCTCATGCAAACTCAACTGCAGAGAACTAAAAAGCAATCTTCATGCTATTTAATATCCAGGTTCTTAAATACCTACTGGTGGTGCAGTGTTAATGGTAATGGTGGACAGGGATCAAAGTTGAAACTTTATTGCTGGAACAGCACAGACAGGGATCACACTTGGAATGGTTTCACTCTCACTCCAGTATCAGGTTTGATGAACAACTGTGCCAGATGAATGGAGTGACACTTTAGCACGCTGTACACTCACTTCGGATACCTGAGCTTGAATCCTGCACAGTCTGAAAGCCTGGCTGTTTTTGTCAGGTTAAGGAACCTTATTGATGTAGGTTTCGTCAGATTTAATAGAATCTACTAATAAAAGCGAACTCAATACACAATGCAGAAATATTTGGCATTAAATGTTAACGAGGGAAAAACCGAGGGGTTAAATCAGGAGAGGGAAATGTCATAATGTCGCAGTTGAGAACATATGATACAATAATTATATTAACCAGGGTGACAATGTCCTGCAGGGAAAACCACTTCTAGCCACTGGCCACAATGCCCTTCCATCTTTTCTATGTTATAGGGTGCGCCAACCCACTTGAGCAAATTGACAAAGGCGTGGCCATCTCCTCCAGAGAGCATGACATCAATCGCATGTAGACAGTAAGGTGGAGGGAGCATCTACACATCTGCCCCCTACACTCCCATCCAGCTTCCACACTGACACCTTGGTTGAGACCACACCAGTGCTCAGAGGCCGAGAACAGCACAGAGATGGTAGACAGTGGAGGGGGAGGAAATCACTGCTGAACACCCCCTCCTCCCCCCAGCAGCAGAGGACCCTGCGGCCTTGTGCTGACGGACCATGCGCAGAGTGGCACTAAAGTCTACCACGCTGCACTGGCCCTCAATGCCCATGAACTGGAGCAATGCAGCCAGTTGTGGTGGCTGCCATGGAGAGTTAGGAACACGGGATGCGGAGAATCACGCACAGCTACACTTTCATTGGTCCTGACGACCCTGGGGCAAAGACAGGGCAAGAGTTTGAGAGTGAGGTGGGTTAGAGGAGCCTTGACACCCATCTTCACATGGAGACAAGGCAGTGCCTGGCGGTATCCAAGTGAAGGAGGAACTACAAAGCAGCCTCTCAGAAGCTTCCTTGCAAGTCACTTTAGGGCTGTACAGACGCTCCAACTCCAGCCTGCAACCCCCCCCCCCCCCCCCACCCCCCTACATTCAGAGCCTCCGAGGTTGAGGACAAGGAGAATCACCTTGCCTCTGGCAAGGACATCCTTGGCGCAAACATTCCCAGGGTCACCTGACCCAATCTCAAGCGACAATGGGCTCCACTGCCCAAGTTAGCTCCCTCCATCCTGTGTTCAGGGATGTGTAGGTTGGGTGCATTAGTCAGGGGTAAATATAAGGTAGGGTCTGGATGCGTTACTCTTTGAAGGGTCGGTGTGGACTTGTTGGACTGAAGGGCCTGTTTCCATACTGTAGGGATTCTTAAAAAAAGATTTTAACTTCACTCACTTACCGAAACAGTGAGGAAGAAAACACACATCCTCCACTACAACTGATGACTTGAAACCTTTTCTCATCAATTAACAAAATAGTTTCCCAAAGTCTATTCAGCATATAGCCAGCAGCAGTTGGAGATGAAAAAGTGCTCACTCAAACCTTATTCATTCTTCTAACCCACGCTCCCCAAAGATTTAACGTAAATTGATTTGTGTTTTATAACATTGCTTTACTTGTAGGACACAATGCCAATTGAAACACATTATATATCTTTTGCACATCAGTGCATTACCATACAGTTTTCATTTACTGTTTGGAATAAATATTAGCCAAATTAGGACTGATCATTTCAGAGACAGCTGTGGTAAACTGAAGGCAAATGTGGATTGCCATCCTCAACAATTGCCTATCGTAAAGATTTTCCTGGCAAAGCGGGCAAGGAGCAATCTTCATTAATACTGTGAATTACTGTAGGTAATGTAACTTTTCTTTCTTTATTCCTCCATTTTGCATCTAAGATTTGCACCTAGGTACTTTGTACCCAAGATGGCGCCGTGAGGGCCGATGTTGTTAACTTTTCACTGTACTCCTGTACTTGGAGTACACGTGACAATAAATCAAGTATTTGCTCTAACCAGTCTCTTAGCATCAGCTGTCAGAGATGGATGGTGAAGCAGTACAATAGCCCTTACACAGGAGATTTGGCTAAAGAGGATCGCTTGCTGAGATGGAAACAGGAATTTAAGGGATTAGTGGATTTAGCAAAATTAAATGGAACTCGTTATTTTCACACAAACAGTCAATCAGTCCTTGTTTTGTAAGCTATCTGTAAAAACCGTGGAGCACTAACGGTAAGTGCTTCCTCTCCCTTCACTATTTAATCCCAAAGGTAGTGAGGACAATGTTGAATGTTTTATCAGTGCTTTGACAACAGGCTGTGTTTATTTTCTGGTCCTTGTTTATGCAGAAAGTAGGAGTGAACTTTCCAGAACGTAGGATATTTATGTAAAGAGATGTGTTCCAATTGTAAACAGCCTCAATGTTTTTGGTATCAATTACTTCTCCAAGTTTTTTTTTTAAAACTTTTTCCCAGAACATTTTCCTCTCCTTGTCTTCTGCAACAACCAAAGTCAGCAGCCTGGAAAACAACTTGTTTTCAGGTGTCCATTTCTTCTGCTTGTGTGTTCTGTGAAGCACTTCAAAATCACAGAGGCTGCTTTTCTCTCTGCATTTTTCCATCCCTTGCACATCAGCATAATCAATTTTGTATACAGTAGTCTCCCCATACCCATGGGGCATATGTTACAAGACCTATTGTGGAAGCCTGAAACTGTGGATAAGAGCAAACTCATTCATTTAAGTGGGAAATTTACCTTCCCCGCAGCCCCCGGTCCCTGTTTCCAGAAAGTTCCCTATAATGGGCGGCATGGTGGCACAGTGGTAAGCACTGCTGCCTCACAGTGGCAGAGACCCAGGTTCAAATCCTGCCTCAGGCAACTGTCTGTGTGGAGTTTGCACATTCTCCCTATGTCTGTGTGGGTTTCCTCCGGGTGCTCCGGTTTCCTCCCACAGTCTAAAGATGTGCAGGTTAGGTGAATTGCCCATAGTGTTAGGTGAAGGGGTAAATGTAGGGGAATGGGTCTGGTTGGGCTGAAGGGCCTGTTTCCACACTGTAAGTAATCTAATCTAATCTAATATGTTCGGGCTGCGGTAAACCACAGGTAACTGAAACAGTGGAAAACGATTCCACGGATCCAACGGTCACCCTGTATTAGGATCAGCACTAGATATGACTAAACGTCAAATGACCAAAACACCTCACATCAGTCTCTTACTTCTGCGAAAGTGGAAGTGTTTTTGCAAAGTTCACAAGGTTTCCCCTTCACTAATAGCAGACCCTCACAGTTAAGATTCTGTGTGTTTGGAGGTGGCTTCAACTGCTCCTTGTTTAAAGACTAAAATTACGACCAAACAAATGATGACAGAAGGGTTTAAGAATTCTTGCAGCAGATGTATAAAACTACCAAAAATACCAAGTCACAAGCAAAAAAAAAAGAAATTGCCGGAAAGGCTTGGCAGGTCTGGCAACATCTGTGGAGAGAAATCAGAGTTAATGTTCCTTTCTGAGGAAGTCACTGAACCCAAAACATTAACTCTGATTTCTCCCCACAGATGTTTTTATACTTGCTGAAACCTTTCAGCAATTTCTGTTTTTGTTTCTGATTTCCAGCATCCGCAGCTCTTTCAGTTTTTAAATATACCAAGTCAATAGAAGTTTATAAAATCATGAGGGGCATAGATAGGGTTAATGGTGGTTGTCTTTTAGCTGGAATAGGTGCTTTCAAGACTAGAGGGACATTTTTAAGTTGAGAGGAGAGAAATTTTAAATGTTTAAAGAAGACATGAGGGGCAAGTGTTTTACACAGAGGGTGGTTTGCGTGTGGAATGAACTTCCTGAGGAAGTGGTGGATGTGGGTACAATTACAACGTTTAAAAGACATTTGGATAAGTTTATGAATAGGAACGGTTTAGAGCGATATGGGCCAAGAGCAGGCAGGCACAACTAGTTTAGTTTAGGATCATGTTCGGCATGGACTGGTTGGACCAAAGTGTCCATTTCCGTGCTGTATGACTCTATGACTGCATTGTTACCCCTCTGCTATCCAGATACATTTTCTTTTCTTCTGTTGTCTGATGCCTATGAAATGGTGTGATTCCAAGGCTACTGGTCCTTTCGCCTTTTAAGTACCTTTCAGTCCAATTATCACGCTAGGTACATGACAATAATGGGGGACAAAACACCAAGACAACTCCAGTCCACACTCAACATCTCCTGATACCCTAGAGTAGCTATGGTTCACCTTTAAGCACTTATACAATATAGAGTCAAAATTTACTTTCTCTTGCTATCAGACAGGTAGAAACATTAATGAATTTTGTTCACTCCAATGGTCATAAGTCTACATATTAAAAAGGAAATGGAGTTAGTTTAGTTTGTAATTTAATGTGGCACAGAGTTTTTCAACATTGAATAAGTAGAACCAAATGGAGGAAATTTAAAGAGAGTGGGGTTTTGCCAGCCACTGGAGGTTGGGTACTATTCCAAACGCACAAATAAACATTAATCTGGGTCAATCATAGCTGTCAATTCAAATAGAATCACTTCTGTCTCTTTTGGCTGTAGATAATTTGTAAAATATTATATTTCATAGAATCCCTACAGTATGGAAACAGGACCTTCGGCCCAATAAGCCCACGCCAACCCTCCAAAGACTAAACCATCCAGACCCACCCCCCTACCCTACCCTATATTTACCCCTGATTAATGCACCTAACCTACACAACCCTAGGCAATTTAGCGTGGCCAATTCACCTAACCTACACATCTTTGGATTGTGGGAGGAAACCTATGCAGACAATATGCAAACTCCACACAGACAGTCGCCTGAGGTTGGAATCAAACCCAGGACCCTGGTGCTGTGAGGCAGCAGAGTTAATCACTGAGCCACCATGCTGCTGCTGTGTAACATTACTATGGGAGAACAGTTGCACTGTGACAACTTCAAGTTACAATTCTCTTGATCCTATGGTAGAGCAGAACAATCCATTAACATGCTCATGGCCCATACATTTAGCCTGCCTGTACCAAGAAACATTACTGGCACTGTGCCCATGATGGGGCAAAGCACTACAAAGTCTTCAGATGGTAGCCCACCAGCAGATGGACCATTCCAATGCACCTGCACTGCAGGATTCCAAAGGTACTCAAAGTTAAAATTTTGTAGTTTGTTTACTGATCTTTCAAAAACATGCGAGATTCCTACAGAATTGTGGCAGTTCCAGGTAGAGTGAATGGCATCAAAGAGAGTTTCCACAAAAGAAGTTACTTCAGCCCCCCTAGAACTAGGTGCCATTGGTCATTCACTTGGTAATACTTTTGAGCCAGAAAGTTATGGGTTGAAGTCCAGATCTGGAGGCTTTACAAAATCTCCAGTGACTGCCAATCCAATGCATTACTGAAGGAGGTGCTATCCCTCAGTTCAGATATGAAGCTACCCTCCCAAGGGGATATAAGAATCACATGGCCACTCTTCACTGAAGAGCAGGGGTTATCTCTCCAATGACTGACCAACACTCGTCGCCCTACTCTCATCGCTGAAAGTCACAATCTCATTGTTGTTTGGGAGAATTTAGGCTACGTAAATGTATGATCTGCTGTCCTCTGTTTGGCAATCTTTGTTTGAAGGTCCACAGTATCCTTCTAATGATGGGCTGTTGGATGGCTTATTAAATTCATTTATTGAATTAATGTCAATATAAATACCTTATCAAATTTAAGGGTTTTTTTAATAACATTTCTATAAGCCATAAAAGATCAAGTTATTTGGCTGGATCAGAATTGCATTAATATCTTGAATTTTCACCACTGTTCTGTTAAGATTACCAAATTGATGCAGTTTTTAACCTGAAATGTGGACAGCAGCACTCAATATGCTGAATCCTCCAGATACAATTCTGACTAAACTAGGATTTTCATTTCTGTGGCATTTATATTCATGCAATTGTTCAAAGCACAAACAGATATTTGCCCTCAAAGATTTTCTTCGGTGTCCCGCTGCGTAAAATATCAAATGGTAAAAAATGGTAGAGGAATATTATAAAGTAACAGACCATTTGCCCATAACAGCTCTTGCTGGCTGATGCTTCACTTGAGCTTCCTCCCATCGTTTCCCATTTAAACATACCATCCATTTTAATCTTCCTCAAAGCCTCTCTACCTTTCAATTAAAGACATGTTCTCTTTCAGCTTCAACCACTCCCTGTGCTAGAGAGTTTGATGTTGTATCACTTGTTGAGTAAAGAAGGTTTCTGAATTCCTTGTTGGATTTCCTTGTGAATATTTTATACTGATGGCCTCTGATTATGCTGTTCTCCACAAGAGGAAACATTTCTTCTGCACCCACGCTATCAAAACCTTGCACAATTTTAAACGCCATTAGGCCACCAAAAGAAACACAACCTAGCCTGATGATCCATTCCTGTTATGTACATATACCCGTTTCTGGTATCATTCTTGTATATCTTCTTGGTACCCCTGCAGGGCCTTTGTACCGATTTTATAATGCAGCCACCGTAACAACATGCAGTATTCAAACTGTGATAAAACAGGTTCAACAGGACTTTCCTAATTTGCAGTCATATCCCTCTAGAAATAAACTCTATTGCTAGTTTCATAAAAATAAAAGACATTTGCTAACCTCTGTGTACTTTTAAGTGATTGAGATTCCATGTGGGTTCCTCTACCCCACCTAGATGTGCATCTAGCAAGGAACAAGTGATCCTCCTATTTTTCCTACCAAGGTCACATTTATCAATTGTTTGCACATTCTGCAATTTTGTTAATGTCCTTCTGTAATTTATTATAATTCATCTCAGTATCGACTATTCTCCCAATTTAGTGTCATCCACAAATAATCATTAACCTGTTTCTTATACATTTGATATTTTTTGTGTGTACCTCACTCCCTTGATGTGGTTTATTGAATCTGTAAGTGTACTATAGCCAGAGTATTGCCCTATATGTAAGCTTACGTAATGTATGTTATAAAGCTTAAGTTCTTGTTGAGAAAGTTGTCTTTAAGTTTCTTAATGCTGACTTAAATATAATCTGTCCTTACTGCCGTTACTGTATATTACATACCATAACTGACTGACTGAACACACCACACTATGCCACTGTATTAAGAGAGTGACTGAACATGAGACAGATATCTTTTACTGAATGTCACATACTGTGTATTTGTGCATCTGTGTCAAAGACATACTGCCTGGGCTAGAATTAATACATTGTACAACATACAATAATTAATTCTATCACCCACAAGTGTATGATGAAATTCTCTGTTGGGAATTTCCAGATAGCTCAATCTCCAGAGCAGATTGACTGTTTATAAAATCTGGCTACCTGATCTAAAACAGAAAACAGGATGAAGAGTACTTTCACTACAGACAAAATACAATTTCTTGCTCGTCTAAACAAAAAGGATAAATTGGTGTTATTTGCAACAGATGTTTGAGGTCTGAACCTGCAAAAGTGAAACAAACTGCTGAGAGTAACCTGCTATTCATTAGTTTTCTTGGAGCCTCAAGATTCAATTGTCGCTCCAGCAACCATGCTGGCCTGCTTACCATTGCTAAGTATATTTAAACAGTCAGCATTTTACATCGACTGTTACCAAGACTGTTTTGTGCTTCAGCAACTAGAAGACCTGTTTTGGTTCGGAAAGGTGAAGGAAAATAAATTTGAGAATTCTTGTCAATTTGATTTGATTTATTACTGTCACTTGTACCAAGGTACAGTGAAAAATGCTGTCTTATGTGTTTTACAGGCAGATTATATTATACAAGTGCATCAGGGTAACAGAACAGAGTGAAGGATACACTGTTATAGCTGCCGAGAAGTTGTAGAGGGAGACCAACATTAACATTAAAGAGGCCCATTCAAAATTTGGATCATAGCAGGGAAAAACCTGTTCTTGAATCTGTTTGTACATGTATTCAAACTTTTATATCTTTTGCCCAAGGGAAAAGGATGGAAGAGAGTGTAACCGGGGTGGGAGGGGTCTTTGATTATGCTGGTTGCTTTCCCAAGGCAGCGGGAAATTTTGACGCAGTCAATGGATGGGAGGCTGGTGTGAGTGATGGACTGGACTGTGTTCACAGTTCTCTGTAGTTTCTTGCGATCTTAGGAACAGCAGTTGCCAAACCACTCTGTGAGGCAACCAGAAAGGATGCTTTCTATGGTACACCTATAAAAGTTGGTAAGTGTTGATGTAGTGATGTCTAATTTCCTTAGCCTCCAGAGGAAGTAGAGGCATTGATGTACTTTCTTGACCATAGTTGTCAATGTGGGTGGACCAGGACAGATTGTTAATGATTGTCACTCCGACGAGCTTGACGCTGTCAATCAATTGCCCCTACAGTCATATAATGTCATTCAACAAAATCATAACGTTTTATATGCTAGAGTTTCTAAGAGTTTAAAATACTTTTGTCAGGTTAATGGAAAGGTTCAGGACAATTCAATGTTTCATGTGGGTGTGTTTTGTCATACCAGTGTGTCTTATGCATTTTGAGGACCTCATTTTGCATGTCGCCAATCTAAGACAATTAGTTCTCATTTAATATTCATCCAGCTGTGGGATCGAGTGTTCTGAGGAACCAATTATCAGTTATTTTCTGATGCAGCTGACAGTGCCCACACTCACCAGAGACATAAGGTGGAATAGTACCCTCCCTGGAGCTGGTGAGAGCGGGTAGTTATTGGGCAAACAAGACACTCACCCCTTTTGCCACCTCATCATTAGAGCTCTGGGTGAGACAGTCCACAGGGGACTTTCACAACTCACCAGAAATTAAGGGCGTGTGGTGCTGATTTAATGACTACTCAAATGCTACAACTCACCACCTATCGGATACCTGTCTTCCTGATAGAGGTGCACAATCCTTTATCCAAAATGCTTGGGACCAGCTGGTTTTCAGAATTAGGAATTTTTCGAATTTCAGAGTAAGTGACAGTTTGATGGTGAAAGTTTTAAAAATCTTACCGAAGGAGCAGACTTACTGAGTAAAATGGGCCTTGAGAGAGAATTGAGGCCTGCCGTTGATGGGCCATGCCCCCCAGTGTCGCATCTGAGTGACACACATCGAGTGGGTGTCGACTTGGGTTAACTGTTTGCACGCCGAACAACCTTGTTAATGAGAAAAAAACTTCACACAAAAACCTTCGGATTTTGGAGCTTTTCGGATTTCGGATAAAGGGTGGTCTACCGGTCACTGAGAAAGCTGGTTAGTTTCCCAACTATGAACCCAGTACAACCTGTCTGCAGGAAAGGTTCAGTTACTTATAGTTGCCAGCTAACGCACCAACCCCACCTTTGAATTAAAAATGGAATTATCACATGCATACTTTCCCCCAAGGTAAATGGCTAATTAATTCATCCATGAAGAGAGTAATTACTTGCCTTTCTGCCTCCTCAGCATGTAGCTGACTTTTAAATTAACAAGTAAAAGGAAAAAAACTGCACCTGTACTGGTCTGCCTCTGGACTTGACTTGCAAGGTGTCTAAAATGCAACTCAGAAAGCCCAATAAGCTGCTTTTATTTTGTATTCCTCAAGACGAGTGATGGCAGAGTTGGGAGGGCAATTGATATTGACCACTTGCAAGTTGGCCACAGTTTAAACAAGATGAAGATGCCAACTTTCTGCCCACTCTCATGCCATATGAACAAGTTATTTCATCACTGTTTCCATTTCAACAACAGTTATGAGTTATGTTCATGGCCATTTGAGGAATATTTGGTGTTTCAGTGTCCTTGTGAGGTTGGCTTGCAATTGGACAAGGACACTGTGATATTTAAATTGAGCAGGAAGAAAATTATCACTCCACTCAATGGATTAATTCATTTTGTGAAAGAGGAATTTCACGAATTCATGATCTATGAACATGATCATATGCTATCACACCATATGGATTATATCCTCTTAAAATGCACACTATCCATGTCTAATTGCTGTTGTTCATAACTTCAACTGTTTTAACATAACCATTGCTAGCAAGGCCAGCATTTCGATGCCCTCAAGAATGCGATGATAAGTCTCCTTCTTGTACTGCATTGACTTGAAGTCTCAACAGATAATGCTGTTTCTTTAGAGCACTGCTAACAATTAAATTGCTTCAACTGCAGAATGCCTTGTAGCAAAAGCCTGCCGGGTAGATTTGTTTTGTCTTATCAATATAGATAGCTATCAAATATAGAATGCAAAGTAATGCTACCACCCTATGTGAACAATCACTGTCGGTCAGCACTGATACATATCTCAGTAACCACAATCTGGGAACTGACTGTAGCACTGCATTCATCATGAAAGGTCTTGCACATTTCTACTGAAATGACAATAGACATTTAAAAGTTTGAAGTGATACATTAATCTGAAAGATCACTTCCTGCAGCAGTAAATAAAATTATGACATAATAATTGAATAGGACCTTCCTAAATCACACTGAATGGAGCAATTCATGCTTATTAATAATTTCCACTACTTTTGGGATTGTGAGATGTATTTCCTCTTGACAAATTGGATCACTTGATTTGACATATCTAGCTACTAAATCTTCATTATTTTCATCATCTGCTGCATGAAACAGAATTCACCACTTACTGGACATTTTCAGTTTTTTTCAGCCACTCTTTATCCTGCTGTTTGGCAACTCGGAAAACACAATTTATACAATATAACACGGAGGCTGCTGATCCCAAAGACAAACCATCTTCCTACTTCCTTCACTCCTGGTTTCCCACTTTTTAAGTAGCTTTGAGGTAAGTGACACATATTGCTGAACAATTAATCAGTTCCTGCAGCTTTTTAAATGTTTGTACGTGTTCAAATGCCCTAATAATTCATAGGATGCATAAGAATCAGGATTAGAAATTAAAACAGATATTGGATTTTGAGTCTTCAGGATATGTTTTCTGAACTGTAGCTAAGTGGGATGGAAAGATCATAATGTTGTTCTAATATTGTTTTTGTTTCCTTTCTCTGTGAATATTCTTCCCTGGTCTCCTGAGGTTGGCAACACTAGACACTCACGGGTTTCTGCTGTTCAGAATCAAGTTTGGATGGTTATCTGCTCACAGCTCAGCCCAATTCTGTCCATTTGAGATTAATTTCTAGCAAAGCTCACTGGGTCATCATTCTAAGTCGAAGCCTCCACTAATTCACCATCTCGACCACAGGATTATTGATGTCAATTACAATACACCCTAAGTTAAAAATCACACAACACCAGGTTATAGTCCAACAGCTCCTTCATCAGGTGGTAGTGGAGGGCTCAATCCTAACACACAGAATTTATAGCAAAAATTTACAGTGTGATGTAACTGAAATTATACATTGAAAAATTGATTGTCTGTTAAGCCTTTCATCTGTTAGAATACCGTGATAGTTTCACTTCTTTCATGTGTAAATCACAAAACCTTTTTTTAAAAAGTTGCATTCTCGGGTTAGCTGTGTTCTCTGTCTATGCCATGATGTTTAGATTGATTCTAATCTAAAAAGTGAGATAATGAAGTTCTACATGAATGCATGCAGTTTTTGAGCAAAGTACAATGTAATCCTGCAAGTACAAAATCACCCCACAAAATATATGTGTTCATGTGGATCTTTGTCTGTGTGTGTGTGTCTGTCGGTCTGTCTGGGTTGGGGGTTGTGAGTGTGAGAAAGTGTATGTGTGTGTGTAGTGAGTGCAGAGTGTCTTAAGTCTGTGAGGGGGTGCATGTGTGAGTGTGGGAGTGTGTGTGTCTATGTGCGTGTCTGTGTATATGTGTGTCCATGTGTTTGTGTGTATATGAGTGTCTGTGTGTTTGTGTGTGTGTGTGTGTGTGTGTGTAGGAGTATCTGTGTCTGT
>NC_057728.1:11046092-11185651 GCF_004010195.1 Chiloscyllium plagiosum
GACAGACACACACACACAGACAGACAAAGATCCACATGCACACATATATTTTGTGGGGTGAATTTGTACTTGCAGGATTACATTGTACTTTGCTCAAAATCTGCATGCATTCATGTAGAACTCTGAGCTCAAAAACTGCATGCATTCATGTAAAACTTCGTTATCTCACTTTTTAGATTAGAATCAATCTAAACATCATGGCATAGACAGAGAACACAGGGGTCCAACACCTTCAACATATTTTCTAGCTATCACCATTGTTAACAGCTAACCCGAGAATACAACTTTTTAAAAAAAGGTTTTGTGATTTACACATGAAAGAAGTGAAACTATCACGGTATTCTAACAGATGAAAGGCTTAACAGACAATCAATTTTTCAATGTATAATTTCAGTTACATCATACTGTAAATTTTTGCTATAAATTCTGTGTGTTAGGACTGAGTCCTCCACTACCACCTGATGAAGGAGTGACGCTCCGAAAGCTAGTGTGCTTCCAATTAAAGCTGTTGGATTATAACCTGGTGTTGTATGATTTTTAATTTTGTACACCCCAGTCCAACACCTGCACCTCCAAATCAATACACCCTAAGTAAGATTACACACCAGGCATTGTACCTTCTTATCTTTAAGGAACAAGTGAATTTAAAAATGACTGACTTATTTTACTTACTAATCTGCACAAAAAAGTATCTATAAAATTGTCCTTGTATTTTATTGGTTTAGGTGTTAATCACGGTGTTCATTAAAGACAGGTATCAAAACTTTGTATGCAATCCAAAAAGGCACCATTTCTAATATCATTTTAAACCTTAATTGAAGGCACATTGAGGTGTTAAACCGATCTCAGCAATTCAAGGCAATAACTGACATGAAATATATGCAAGCAAGCGTATAAGAATTAAATCTTTATCCTGAAAGGAAGCTGATGGCAGGAAAATTAGTTAATCATCTGAAACTGTGAATTGAATGCTTATTTAATTCAAGCACACTGAATGGAGGATGAACTACAATGGCTATGTTAAAGGGTAGAGTATTTTATAACCAAGGACGTACCTAGTACTTCTAACATCTGTGGAAAACAAAGTCTTACCAGACAAAAGGTTTGCCTCTGGCGATCAGGTTAATGTGCAAATCCTATCCAGATGCATGATGAGTACAATCACAACAAATCTTTTGGATTTTACTTGCTCTCAAATTTTATTTCATGCCAATTAAAGCAGATGCATTTTTTTTCCAAGAATAATATCCTGGGCAGGCAATCTGACCTCAAACCTTTGTCAAAGGACTTGCCCTCAAATCTCTGCTGAGAAGCTGCTCGAAACATCAATTCATCTTCTGCATTTGCCCACCCACCCTGGGGGGGGGAGTACTTCCATTTCAACTCTCCCTCTATATCACTGGGGAGTGCTGTGTGGATTAAAAGGAGATGTGAGCTCATTTGCACTTCTCCATGATCTGTAGCTTCACTGTAAAATCTCACTAAGCAGACCGTATTATGAAGGGACATGTCAAAGTGCACTGGGTTCCTGAAATAAGGGTTTGCTGTTACATTGCAGGAATGCTACAACTGTTCTCAAGCGTTTAAAATTGGGAAAAGTAACTCACCACTAAATGATGAACACATCTGTGTTACCTAAAAGTGCAGAGATAAGTTTCAAAACCTTCAGTCAGTTGAAAGTTAATAAAGCATACAAAGAAAATGTCCAACTAATTTCCAAAAATATTAACGGAACAATCAGCCGCTCTGAAACGCCTGCCCTGATCAGCTAAGGCAGCTAAAGGTAAGCAGTGCATTTTCAATCAACACGCCTAATCTTCTCGTGGGAGCATGACCTTTCCTCCAGATCTGCTCTATTTAGCCTGTATCCAAGGCTAACTATTTGCTTGCACAAGCAGTCCAAGCACAAGCACATAGTGGGAGATGTTGGTGAAGTACAGAGGGGAAAGCTCTTTCTGCCACCTTCAAGATGCTGAGTAAATTGCTGCTGTGGACAGTTAATCTCATTTCAATGGCGTAACCAAGTGATTTCTGAACTCAGAACCATTGCTTTTCAACAAGACTGAGACACATCCAGCGTCTTAAAGATGTTTTTCAAATAAACAAACAAACAATCTTCAAAAGGCAAAGGAATGATTGCTTGTCTTTGTCTCTGGAAGGAAGATGCCTGGACTTGCGACAAGGTAAGCTGAATGCAACTTACAATCATTGCCCATTCCTAAAACTTTCTCTAATTATTGTGGATTAGAAATTACATTAGACGTCACATGACAATGTTGTAGTAAAAAAAATGGAAAACTCCTCTGCAAAATTACGCAATCCTTCCCTCCAGCAAAATTGTAATGCGCAAAGATCCAACAAAACTTGGCTGCTGCAATTTAACATGGGAAATACAAAGCTGCAACTAACTTGAGGTTTTGGGTCAAGCTTTTAGTTTAACTGATTTTTAAAAAGGGGATTTAAAGTTTTACATATCAGCAGGAAATCTATATTCTTTAAAACTTTTGAATAAAGAGGACTTTACTTACTACAGTCATTACACCCTTTCATCAAACAAAGTGATATCTTGGCCAAGGTACATACAATAATGGATGGCTAGCCGTGGGTTCCAAAGCAGCAATTCAATTAAATCATGTTGATGACATCAAACTGCAGGACTAAAGCATTAACACTGACACATTCTTGTATTTGAACAATTGCTTTAAAACTCACTGCCAATGGCAGCTTTTAATTTCCATAGCTTTGTTCATTTCCAACTATTTCCTACAGCTGATGCATTGTATGTGAGCTAGGGAACTAAATAATACGGTTGATCATGACAGATTGCAAATGTTATGGAAAAATGTGACACAGCAAGAACTCACTGACATCTGATTGTACATTAAGTTTAAATAACCTCATTAAATTAGCTGTTTGTAATAAATCTAAATGCCGAGCTACAACTGTTCAATCATATTCAGGTGGCTGAGGAAGTTGTAACAAAGTAAAATGGATTAAAGGTGGGTGACGATATAAAGTGAAATATCTAATGTAGATCATAAACCTCAGCACATCTGCATGCTCATATTTCCTTTCGATAGTGTCAGAACAGCCTTCAAACTTTTACCACTCTTTGAATGGTGTCATTTTGCAAGAGACATTTCTTTCACATATCTGTGAAATCAATCGACCATAACAGAAATACAACAGCAATTATAAAATACTTGCATTTCTAAAGCTCCATACGTCAGTAAATTGCCTTAGAGTGCCTCCTATGTAACGAATCATCATTGAAATGCAATGCTGTGTAGGCGTAAACAGCAGTTATTTAGTGCCAGCAATATCCCATGAACAACAGTGAGATAATTAACTACTTTTTATTGTGAAAAGGTGATTTTGCTTCTATGCAGTGAACGTTTAAGGATGCCCCAAAGTGCTGTTTAGCTCAGGAAATGTTTCAAATTTTTAGCAAGTGCAGCAGTCAAATTGCATGCAAAGTCCCAAAACAACAATGACGTAAACGGCCTGAGAATTTACTTCAGTGATGTGGACGGAGGGATAGATGTTAGCAATAACACCAGGGCCATTTCCCTGCTTTCCTTAAATATTGCCATTGGACCTTTCCTGCTCATATGAGCAGGCAACATTCTCTCATCCGAAAGACAACATGCCTCCAGTATCGCTCCAAATATAGCTTTCATTATTCTATCATGATGTGGAGGTGCCAGTGTTGGACTGGGGTGGACAAAGTTAAAAATCACACAACACCAGGTTATAGTCCAATAGCTTTATTTGGAAGTACAAGCTTTCGGAGCACTGCTCCTTCATCAGGTAGCTAGATTGGTTTGTTCAATATATCACATCAGTTGTATGATACTATGATCTTTTGCGATAAATACTGTGTCCTATGATCCTGCTCCACTAGCTATCTGATGAAGGAGCAGTGCTCCGAAAGCTTGTACTTCCAAATAAACCTGTTGGACTATAACCTGGTATCGTGTGATTTCTCTGAAATAGGGCCTGAACACAACTTTCTGCCTCAGAACCAAAAAAGTAACAAGTAGGCCAAGGTAGACACCTAGCTTAAAGTTAAACGTTATCTAAAACACCAGGAGAGTTGTTTCTTGTTCCTTTCACACAACAGAACATTTTACAAGAGCTGAATCAGATCCCAGTTTACCATCTCAGAAGTTAATTTTGCTTCTTTGAAAGGTGAAGCAGATTTTACAGGAATTCCAACATTAACCACAATTTTCCTATATCTGGCAAGATATCCTAATTCAATGTGTACCAATTCATAAGAGGTTCAACAGTGTACTATACAGTTTACTTCTCAAGTCACAAGCCGATTACAAAGCATATTGTTTTCTGACCAAATAAATAGAACAAAGAGCTATTCAAATATGTAGCCATTTAGACCACACATTTTATGTGACAATCATCTATAACATATTTTCTTCAAGACAACTTGTGAAGGGTAGGCAACAGTTGAAACTTCCAAGTGTGTCACAATACATGATGGTGACCAATCAAAGAACTGTCCAGCAATCTTGGTTTAGTCAGTTCACACCCAAACACACCAACTAGCAAAGGGCCAAATCAAACATTGTTTTAAATCTTTCTTGCCTTTCTTATGTTATATTCTCGACCCTGCAATAAGGCCCTCATACTATATTACAAATGGGCTAATTTTTGTGGGAAAATTGTTACTTATGGATTGACCACCAATAGTGTACAACACCTGACATTCCTTTCCTTTACAGTCAATGGATGACTTGCTAATTTTTTTCTTTGTTGTCTCTCTAACAATTATCTCGTTCTCATTAGTACTTCTTCATCTCCGCCTTTTAGTTTTATGTACACGTCTCGCTCTTGGTAATGTCCTACCAATCTCCTCAACAGTCTGGAGTGTGACTGAAATATTGATGATTGGTACAAAAGGGAAAAGAAAAGAGAATAGAGATGACCTTGGATATAACATAGGAAAAGGAACCCGCTTGTGAATCAAAGAATTTGCTTGTAGCAGAGGCGAGGCCAAATGTGTGAGACAAGAGTAGTGGAAGTTTATGTCCCACCATTCTGAACTCAGAAATAAAAGGCTAATTTCCCATTCCCTTGTGTTATGTTATTCACTCGGGTTCACCTTTTTCTATTATTTAGATATTGTCTAATATCTGTAATAAGTCTACACTGTCATTTTTGGATGCAATTTGTTTAAAATTATTGTTTAAGTTGTTAAAACTATTAAACAGATGGATGTCTCCATTACATCTCTGTAAGTCGAAATAGTCAATGCCTTTATCGCTGGCACACTGTGGCTACAGCATTTACTGTCACCACGATATACTGCACAGACCCATCAAGCTTACTTCAATAGTACATCCCAACTCAGTGACCTCTACCACCAAGAAGGAGAACAGCAGCACTGTCATTACAACTCAACCATCGCCAAGCTGCATGCCCTTCTGGTTTGGACAGGAATCGTCATTCTTTCTTAGTCACTGGATCCAAAGCCTGAAATTTCCATCTTATATCATTTTGGGAGCACCTTCACTGCAAAGAATTCAAGGATAAAGTTCCACCTCACTTCAATCTCAGGACAACAAATGTGCATTTAAAAGCTATGCCATCCAGGATATACAAAAAGGAACCAACCAGAATGGATGTGCACAATAGACCAAGAGCTATGACTTTGAAAAATCTGTTGCTTGAAATAGCATTTACTCTTTTAAGGCAAATATAATCTATTATTAAGGTAACTGAAACATATCAAAAATGGTAAATTAACCATGTAGTTAGAATCAATCCTCTATCAAAATTCAGACACTGAGACTGACTTTATGAAAATGTACTATTATGGACGATTTGCCCTTTGGTCACATGGATTGGGAAACAGTGGGTGCACAACTTCTGGTTTTTCTATTTAATTCTCAAGATGTGTGCATCAAAGGGTATTTAGCACCCATCCTTCTTTTTGCGACATCACAGGCCATTTGCAGTTTAATAAAACTGAAAGGTTTGCTAGGCCTTTTCAGAGGGCGGCTAAGAATCAATGCCTGCTATGACATTTCTCTTAAACATAACCCAGATCAGGAATCAGATTTTCTGGAGGCCTCTAAAAGTGGTAGGTACGACCCAATTTCTGAATTCCGGCTGCTATTCCCAGTGGTGGCAGTTTTCCTCGGTGTGGGATAAGTGTGGTAGTTGCAAACTCCGCCGTTGCACTTCCAACTGGCCCTATTGTGAGAAGCAAGTAGCTGTTATCCTCTCTCAGCATTATCATGGAGTCAGGCCAGTTTCCCAAGAACACTTGGTTCACAGTCTCTCAAAGTATTCAGAAACCACAGAGTGGATCATTATCTTTATAAAGGGCAAATGTTAAAAGTTCTTAACCATGTCCGCATGAAACCCCATCTCTGCACACATCCTCCATGCCCACTCATCCAGTGTGTACTACAGAACCAATGAGTCAGAAAATAACATTAGTGGGTCTTGAAGTGCATTTGTAAAAAAAACTCATTCAAAAATCTGCTTTCAAAAACACCTACTGCCCTTATAACACTGTAAAAGTGTCAAACAGAACCATTATAGTGTAAAAGATAGAAGCCTTACATCACACATGTTGATCTTGTGCAAAATAAGCAAAGAACGAAAGAAAGAGCTTAAAGAATAACTTCTTATGATTCCATAAAGATATCAATCAATCAATATGAACCACCCCACTTCAACATATAAGAACAGGCCTCTTCTGAGCCAATCTATTAATAAGACTTGGAGCTTGGCTAAACATTGATAAAGAGGCCACCTGTCAACTGTATCAAGAGATGGTAAGGCATTTGTTTCTTCAGATTACCTTATGATGAGTGCCCAGCTGAAGTTTTGGTATGGAAGGGACATGGGTGCGGTGAAGGGGTGCGAAAGGTGAGGGCTTTAGGATCTATTAACAAATAAATACAATTGGAGTCTCAGACAATTGAGGTGGGCCTTCCAACCAACCCACCTTGACATTCACTAACCCCTGAGACTGTCTCCAAAAATGGTTCCGGAGACTGTGGGCCCAATTTCACCTTGTACCTGCATCTCAGAATGAAAATATGGTGGGCAGGCAACATTCTCAAGAAGATGAGTTTAGCAGTGCCGGAAATATCTTGACTTAAGCTTCCTGCCTTAGTGAAAATATGGTAAGGATGACAGATACTCTTCCTGAAAGGATAATAGTTGGGTGCTTATGACCATACAGTAGCTTGAGGTCACTGCTACTGATGCAATCTTCTTAAAAAAAAACTGAAATTAAGTTCTCAGAATGTCTTCGTGGATTTCCTCTCTGATGATGAAAATAGATAGCTTCAAATCCAGGCTATTAATTCAATCTTATTCTAGTGGTATAAAGACAATCCTATTTCTTCAAAAAAAAACCCAACACATGGTTTCTTAACAACTGGGACATTGAATATGATTCCCAAATGTGAATATACATGTAAAGTTTTACAGATATGAACGCATAACTAAGTGATTACCTCTGTACAGCTAACAGACATGGCAAAATTGATGCTGAAGAGAACACAGATGAGAAACCATCAGCAGAACACCAAGTTAAATATTTCAAATGCACAGGTAGGAAATGTTGGAATATTTCACTTTAGGTGAATGGATAATAAATTTTACATTCCAGGAATACATTCTGATATTGCAGACCTGAACTCATGATGTTTCTTCATGATGTTTCTGTCAGTTTTTCTGAACAATTACCTGATGTGTTCAAGTATCCACTAATGAAGCTTGTTGCTCCTACAATGAACAACTTGACAACTTACTTTGATCGCTTGGGCAGGTGGGAAACTACATTGCATATGAGAAGCCCTCCATTTTCGACATTCACCCCAAAGTGAGGCAAAGTATTATATATTTAAACAACTCTGTGCAGGTTTAAGCTGCCTATCCAGATTTATTTAAAGGTAAAAATATCACAGAAGCTATAAGATCAGTTTTATGCAATTTTATCTGCAAACAAACTTACTCTTTACATCAGTACCACAGCCTCTCTTCAGCATGTTCTAAGAAGCAACTGACTTCAAATTCTGGGGTCACCAACTCCATCTGGTGAACTGGACTCAAAAGCATGGTCCCATCTAAGTGGTTAACACCTCTAGGTTATGATGAATGGATGAGGCCTGAATGGATGGAGCAGAGGCTCCAGCACTGACTATTAGCCTGAATGTTGGTGCAACACCTTGCAGATGTTTCTTACAGGCTAATGAAGGGAAACAAAATTCCTTCCCTATCCCAAAGGGAAAGATGGTCATGTCATGATAATCAAACACTGCTGCGGTCAATTACATTTGGTAGCAAGCCTTAGTATGGCCTGGTATGGGACGTATATCAACTCTACCAATCTCTGGCCTGCCAGGCTTATTTGTGGTGAAACTCATGGGTGGCCAGGCACAGTTGGAGACACTCTGCAAAGTCATATGTTGAGGTAAAGAGGGTAGGTGAACATCTCATTCCATCGGGATCTTTACTGTTTATTAAATAGGACAAGGTCCCAGAGGGAAGAGACTGTGCTTCAACCTCTGGTTGCCTTGTGGACAAACCACTCCACCTCATATCCTCACATACTATAGAAATGTTGGACCCACAGTTACATAAATAGTTTTACTTTGTATAGAATTCTTATTTCTCACACAGAGATGAAAAAGCATGCAATCAGATGATTGTAGAAGTACAGAGGGGTGTAGGGTCCATTCCTGTGCTGTACTGTTCTATGTACTGTGTTCCAAGTCTACAAAGTGCCATTTCCTTTGATGTAGTAGATTAATGTAAAGGATTGGCAAAGAGTCATTTTACCAAAGGATAAACTGCATCATAAAACCACTCGACGGCTTACGTCCACAGCTTCCAAGCTGATCCAACTTTGATATCTTCATAGGTGTTCAGTGGCTTTAGTAGTGCAGCAGCTATATTAGTTGAAGGAAGGGCTTGAGAGGCTCTAGTGATGTCCTGGTGGATGTCCTCTCTGTGAAGAGATGTTTGCCATCTTGCTCTAGTCTAATCCAGAGCAGGGGTCAGGTACAGGGCTACAGTGAAGAAAGTTGTGATTGGGCTGGGCTATTCAACCCCCAGTGTGAGATGCTAGAAAATCACAGGCAGAGTAGACGTGCATCCCATCTCTTTATAGTAGGTGGTTTATGCACAAGGGTGGCCAGATTACATATAGGACAAAGCAAACAGTGAATAATTTACTATAGTAGAAAGAAAATAGATACTTAAAAAGTTGTTGTAGTTCTGTTCGCCGAGCTGGGAATTTGTGTTGCAGACGTTTCGTCCCCTGTCTAGGTGACATCCTCAGTGCTTGGGAGCCTCCTGTGAAGCGCTTCTGTGATCTTTCCTCCGGCATTTATAGTGGTTTGAATCTGTCACTTCCGGTTGTCAGTTCCAGCTGTCCGCTGCAGTGGTCGGTATATTGGGTCCAGGTCGATGTGCTTATTGATTGAATCTGTGGATGAGTGCCATGCCTCTAGGAATTCTCTGGCTGTTCTCTGTTTGGCTTGTCCTATAATAGTAGTGTTGTCCCAGTCGAATTCATGGTGCTTGTCATCTGCATGTGTGGCTACTAAGGATAGCTGGTTGTGTCGTTTGGTGGCTAGTTGGTGTTCATGGATACGGATCGTTAGCTGTCTTCCTGTTTGTCCTATGTAGTGTTTTGTGCAGTCCTTGCATGGGATTTTGTACACTACATTGGTTTTGCTCATGCTGGGTATTGGGTCCTTCGTTCTGAGAGTGGCTGTTGGTTTATGTGCTGTTATGAGTCCTAGTGGTCGCAATAGTCTGGCTGTCAGTTCGGAAATGTTCTTGATGTATGGTAGTGTGGCTAGTCCAAAGGACTCATAACAGCACAAGGATAAAGAACAGTATGCATTTGGCACATTTCATTCTTTGTGGTGTCCAGTTTTACCAGCTATAATCAGAATAGCAAGGATGATCAATTTATCTGTGAAGCTAGAGAAAGATTTCCCTCCCATCTATGTCTAGTGCAGAAGCTTTGGAGAGCCATGCAGATGAGGTGTGGGGTTCTCACAGGACTTTTTCCCTCCTATCCTTTGTGAATGATGGGGATGCATCCACACAGAGTTGACCAGAAGCTGGCATCAAGTCGTGTGCCTGGATTTCCTTACTTTAGAAAGCCTGAAAGGCACATTGCAAGGTAAGGAAGCGATTGGCATGTTCCTTTCACTCCTCCTCCACAACATGCCCTGATTAGATTCACAATTTTGCGCACCCTTTGGGTATGTAGCAATATCGGAATTACGTACAAAATTCTGGGTTCAGGCCATACTACAGCCATATTGGTGCTGTGCCAGACCATACATATAGACAGTTAATTCATGCCAAGCACTTTTGCTCTGACTGTTACCTGAATGGCAGGACAGAAAATTATGTCAGGAGCAGAAGTAGGCCATTCAGCTGATCGAATCTCCTCTGCTATTCAATGAAGTCATAGCTGATTTGACAATCCTCAAATCCATTTTCCTGCCTTATCCCCATTCCCATAATTCCCTTACTGATTAAAAACATGTTTATCTCAGGCTTGAATATACTCAATGACCCAACCTCTACTGCCCTCTGCAATAAATAATTCCACAGATTCACAACCCTCAGAGAAAAGAAATCCTCCTAATTTGTACCTTAAATGGGTGACCCCTTACTCTGAGATGATGCCCTCTGGTCCTGGACTCTCCCGGAAGGGTAAACAAACTCTCTGCATCCATCCTGTCAAGCCACTTAAGCATCTTGTATGTTTCAATAAAGTCACCTCTCATTCTTCTGAACTCAAATGAATACAAGCCCAAATCGACTCAAGCTCCCCTTCCCAAGTCAATCCCTCCATAACTTTCAGTCTAGTGAACCTCCTCTGGACTGCCTCCAATACCAGGACAACTTTCCTAAGATAAGGGAACCAAGACCATTCAGTGCTCTGGCTGACAGCCTGACTAGATGTCCACCACTGACAAGGGGGCACTGGATCACATTTGAGACCTTGAGATGCCACCCAGTTGACATGAGAGAGGAGTGAAACCTATTTTCAGTTTGATCATCAAGATGAAATAGGAAAATCAATATGACCATGGGAATGACCTGGACTGCACAATCAAGGATGGTGAATAAGATTTAATAATTATTTCCAAGATAGAATTGGCTATTTGCTGAAGGGTTCTGAGGAAAATGCAGCCAGTGGAACTAATTTGATTCTTCTTTCAAATTGCTAGCATAATGAATATATTCCTACCTTCTGTGCTCCAATCCATTCTCTTCTATGCTGTATCTCACCAGCTCAACCCCAAGCCCATGCAGCTAATCTGGAATACTCAGCAATGGGAGTTGGGCATTTTTTAGGGGTTGAAGAGATTATTTTACAACAAAGGCTGGACTGAAACACGTTTGGCCTGAGCTTTCTTTTTCTCCTTTCACAATTCTGAACATCTGCCGACCAACAATTCGTAGTTTCAGACACACATCTCCTGTTGAGTAAACGCAAACAGCAGCAGGTATCTGGAAACAGGAGTTAACACACAATCGCTTTCACACAAAAAATTTCCAAAGCAGAGCCCTTATCTGAATTAGACATGCCTTTTACATCAGAACACAACACTTCAGAGAAAGGTAGAGATAAATTGGTTTCATGTTCTTGGAGAATGGAAAAATAAAGTACAATGTTCTAAATATGAAGCAAATAGGGAGATGAAGGGTGAAATGTTATATTTTACAGATGTGTTTAAGTATTCAAAATAATGTGGATGCCAGAAATACTGTTATCCACCTTAGAACTACTGTGCACGTTTTGTAAGGAGCAGCATTGTCTCATAGTCAGACTAGACAATGCAGAGCTGAATGCTTGCAGTAATTCTGCACGTATTCTGTTCATCAGAAGATAATACCTTTATCCAAATGATTGGCCCAATGTTATATGAGGTGCAAATCTAGTACTGTAACCGTGACAATAACCTTCAGTCGAAGGAATTTGCCTGTGAGCATTTTTTAAAAATTGTAATTGGTCACTGCATTCATTAATGAATATAATTGATGTGGAGTGCAGGGGAGTATTGAAAATAATTGTGAGGGTTAAAAACTACTCTTTCCTCTGGAAGTCATCACAATGATCCACAGTGAACTCTCCTAATATGTCAACTTCAGCGTTTGTCATCAGGAGCAGAAGCACAGTTCACTGTATCCCCACCACTGCATGGGACCTACAACAGTACATTGGGTAGGACATACCTCATTTAAACCACTAGGGAAACCATGAGTATTCTTAGGGAGAAACTAGGTAACAAATAGACAAGAAACATCTGAAAAATATTTTTCCTTTTAAAAATGGATCCTGAATATATGTATGTGTGAAGTATAAGAGTCTAATCCATCATTGGGAACACTTGGAACAGTGGAACTAGTACTACTATAACAACTGGCATGTAAGGCAATACAAAAAGTCCCAGCAATGATTCCAGGCCAGATTCATGAGCTGATACCTGTCATAGAATTGTCGCATGCCTCAGCACAGAAGCCATTTGGTCCATCTATTCTAGAAGTTGTTATCAATGAACAATTGAACATCGGCGCAGTGGTTAGCACTGCTGCCTCACAGCGCGAGGGACCCGGGTTTGATTCCCGCCTCGACGACTGTCTGTGTGGAGTTTGCACAATCTCCCTGTGTCTAAGTGGGTTTCCTCCCACAATCTAAAAGTTGTGCAGGCCAGGTGAATTGGCCATGCTAAATTGCCCATAGTGTTAGGTGCATTAGTCTGAGGTAAAATATAGGGTAGGGGAATGGGTTAGGTGGGTTACTCTTTGGAGGGTCGGTGTGGACTTGTTGGGCCAAATAGCCTGTTTCCATACTGTAGGGATTCTAATGTAAAATAATATCACTGCTTTTCCCTTGATTTGAAAATATGTGGCGAGGTGTTTTGCAGGATAATTGCTCAGGAATAATTAAAAATGTTCACAAGGATGAGATGATTAAATCATGATATATGTTGCTGTGCAGAACTGTTACATTGATTATGAAAACCTCATCTATTTTAATTACTAATCTGATGCTGATCTCAGATTCCCAATATTGAATTGTCTTTCTGTTTCTGTCTTACTTTACAGAATTAACATCGGATTTTGTTTTTAAAAAAATGAATATGTGGTAAATTTTCAAATTGCAAAATGAAAGTGCATCCTTTCAGAGAAAGTATTGTGAAATTGGAAACCAGCCACCTGCGGGATATTAAAAAAAACTACAGGTTGCAACATTTCTTGACATGTACTCTGTCCAATATCAAAACTACTAATGAAGAAACGGCCCTTATAGGGGCGGGAACTACCCTACACTCTGAGTTCGTCAGGTAAAAGGTTGTGTGTAATTTGAAAGTACACAACGAGGCTACACTAGAAGTATTAATTTGCCTCTTTTTTTTCAAAAAATGCTATTCTGATATGGTTTGCAACAAGCAGCTTTTCACGTCTTTTCTTAATTCAGGTTTGTAAAAACTGGCATTTGATTTCACATCTGCATTGAGTTTCTCTTCAACTCCATACAACTGAAGATGTGTTATGGACTTATATAATGTGGCCTTGCAGAATGCCATTTGATTCATCACAGGGAGATCAGCTACAAGTTTAAACAAATATCTCTCAATGTTTCACATTAGAATTATGGGGGGGGGTCTTTCAGCCAGCAAGTTTTCCCTGGTCTTTAACTCCACAAGCACCTAGTCTGGTCCCACACTCCCATTTTACCTGGCACCTCTATTTTCAGTTGTTTATCTAACTTTTTTCTAAACCAATAATTCCATTTTTCAACCATAGCTAGTGATAAGTTGCATTTTATTCAACTTTTGTAAGAAGATTTTCATTCTTAACCTCCCCTTGATTATTTGGAAAGGATTTTTTTAAATCTAGAAAATATTTCTTTTATTAACAATAACAAAAGAATGTGGAATAAACTGCAAGGTGAGGGATCTAGGGTGGAGTGCATTAATAATTATTGCAGAGGGAACAGAGATCTCTCATGAGAGACTGTTTCATCAGATGGTGTGTGGAAGATATTGCATTAAGTATCACAAGGGTCAGTGTTTGGAATTTCTGCTTTTTCTCGTAAATTATCTAAATACTGAAACCAAAGTCAAAAATTGGGGGAATACTGAATCAGTTATTTAACAGCCAAATGAACTATTTTTTAACAAATGTCAATATTTGATGGAAACAACATGAAAATACTCCACAACATCATTTGAATAACTTCAGACAAGGAAGCCTAGTGACCTATCAGCAGTCCTGGTTGCTGTGTTACAAATGAGCTACAAACATCATGTATGGTGTAATGGAGATAAGCTATGAGGAAAGGTGGAACTAGCACAGACTCTGCAATCTCAAAGGGTCCTGCGAATCAGAATTTTTAGTTCGTCATGCCTATTGGCTGATATACTTCCACGCTCCTGATTTCTTCCCATCATTCTGTAAATTAATCCTCTTCAAATCCAGGTCTAATTGTCTTTTGATCATTCCAATATAATCTGATTGCACCATTCTTTTGGCAAGTGTGTTCCAGATTATAAGAAACCCACGTGAAATCATTACTCTTTCCAGTTGTTCAAAATACACAGTATCTGATTATCAAACTCAAGCCAAAGGATTCTCCCAACTCTGTGCTGTTCCAGCAATAAAGTTTCGGCTCGGATCTGATTATCAAACTCAAGCCAAAGGATTCTCCCAACTGATTGTATCAAACCCCTCACATAATGAATGGATGTGGAGATGCCAGTGTTGGACTGGGGTGGACAAAATTAAAAATCACATGAAACCAGGTTACAACACGACATCAGTACAAAGCTTGTACTTCCAAATAAAGCTGTTGGACTATAACCTGGTATCATATGATTTTTAATAATGTATAGAAAGCATCTATTAAGTCCCACCTTAACTTTCTCTGCCAAAGTAAGAATAATCGCAATTTTTCTAATCCCTCCACTGAAGTCCTTCATTTCTGGTATCATCATTGTAAACATCCTGTTGACTGTCTCTGTAGCTTGAAAAACATTCCTAAAGAATGATACCCAAAGTAGTGCACAATACTCTAGATGAGGCCTATCTAATGAGTGACAAAGTCAAGTACAGCTTCCTTGCTTTGTATTCAATGTGCCTATTCATAAAGCTAAATATTTCACATTTTCTTAGCTTCCTTACCAAGCCATTTTGTCACCTTCACACATAATGTGTAAAATCACATCAAATATAGGCACATTACATCGCATTTTCCATATTTCTGTCCATTTCGTCAGTCTAGGTCCACATAGAATTTACTAGTATCTGGTTCATTACTTACCATTTTGTCAAAACTTGTATCATTCACCTAACTTCCAACTTAGACTTCCTTAACCCATTCCACGTCATTTGTGTGTGTCTGCTGGCACTGTAGAAAGGTGCTCATATGATGCATGTGCAACAACCACGCCAGTACTGCAGTGACATCATTCCACCCCATTCATTGATATCTACTGTGTTGATTCGATTGCCGGCATGTTTTGTTTTACTGGCAGAACCTTGCACATGCACAATGAAATCAATTGCTCTGACCTCTGGGGGAACAGCACAACCCTCAGTTAGGAGAGTATCCATGCAGTAAATGTATTGGCTACTGGAGGAGCTCTGACTTGTTCCATTAGGTTCTCAATGAGAGAAATTTTGCAATTGGTCGAGTTACCCAGTTACTTTATGGAAAACTAATGACTGCTTTAAAATACTACTCTTAGTAACATGATCTGAATACAAAGCAGCATCCCTCAAAAGAGCTGCACACTCCATACAATTGTCTGAATCTCTAGATATCCTCAAGGCCTTGAGTCAAAGAAGCACTCTTTCAACCAAGGACACGCTAATTTCCTTTTATCGGTTTAATATATATACTATCGGAGAAACCTTACAAAAGCTCTTAAATAATCAAACTTGTTAAATAGAAACTGCTCAGTTTAAATTTCTGCAGATTAATTAAAAATGAAATGCAACTTTTTTTAAAGTATGAGCAGCACTAAAATTTTTCATTGTCAGACATGGTCCAATCTCTGTCCTGAAACTGCAATGATTTATAGTGGATTACACATTTTCTGGGTTTGCTTTTAACACTTTTATCTGTTGCCAAGAAAGTCCTGCTGAGTTATATCACACATCATCACTTGGCTTCTCCAGCAGAGGGGTGCTTTCAGCAATAACATTTGTGAAATAGATTGATTTTTCACATACTTTTTGACTTAATGTTTGATTGCTCCTCAAATCTTTCCAAGAGATCTTCACTGCATGTAGTGACTAGCTTTATTGCCCACTTAATGTTTTTCAGCATTTTGCCACATGCTTCAGCAAACATTACTTGGCAGTTGACAAAGTTTTCTCAATTTAACTGACTGCATTGCACTGTCGATATTAGATTAGATTATTAGATTAGATTACATTACAGTGTAGAAACAGGCCCTTCGGCCCAACAAGTCCACACCGACCCGCCGAAGCGCAACCCACCCATGCCCCTACATTTACCCCTTACCTAACACTACGGACAATTTAGCATGGCCAATTCACCTGACCCTGCACATCTTTGGACTGTGGGAGGAAACCGGAGCACCCAGAGGAAACCCATGCAGACAAGGGGAGAATATGCAAACTCCACACAGTCAGTCGCCTGAGGCGGGAATTGAACCCGGGTCTCAGGCGCTGTGAGGCAACAGTGCTAACCACTGTGCCACCGTGCAACAAAATAGGGTCGTCGTCTCAATTTTCTTTTCAAACAATCTCCAACAATCGTATGTTCCTAAGGTTAAAGACAGCTATGAATTGTCAGCTTGGCAGAAATACAAATATTTTCAAATTTTCAAACCTGCCCTCACCTCCACAGATGCAAGGCCACATTTTTAACAGAAAAGGAAGTCAAGGATCTTCACAGGGCACTGACCATCAGTCAGCATTCCCACAAGGGAAGACAGGTTAGTATTTCTGCTCATGTCCCTTTGCCAAGAATCTCCACTCAACATTTCAGCCTTTTGTATTTCTTACTCATTTTGCTTCCAGTTTTTTTCTTTATCACTGTACTCTCAGCAATTTTTTTTTTGCTTCATATCAGGGCGAGTCTAAGGCAGTGAAATTGGTAGTTCCTTTCAAACTGCGTCCAATTCATTCTTCTATTGAATCCAGTGTAAAATAAAGATGATCAATGTATAAAATGCACTGCCTTTCCACCAACACTGGAGATTCAATTTCAGTTCTCAATTACTTCAGATGTAAAGTGTGTTGTGTGTATACATATTCAACCTCATAACTGCTTCAAAGTGGTCAACTTTGTTCAACCTTCCTATGGAAGATGTCTGCTCTTTTTTTTCGAAAAAAGCTATTTACTCATGGATTCTGAATGTCCCAAATAAGGCCAGCGCTCTCATGCCAACTTGACCTTGAGAAGCTGGTGAGACAAGGCGTTAATTTCTGAAACTTCTATAATTCTTGTGGTATCAGGACACCCACACTACTGTTAGGGGTGGAGCTCCAGGATTTTATCCCAGCTACAGTGAAGGATCACTTATATCATTCCAAGATAAATGGAGAGGAACTCACAAGTGCTGGTCTTCCCATGCATTCATTGCCTTTGTTCTTCAAGGTAGTAACGTTGCAGATTTGGAAGGAGGTTGCAATGCAAATGGTACACACACTGCAAATACACTGTACTATGACAGAGTATTTAAGGTGGTGGATAAGGTGTTAATTCAGCATGATGCTTTGCCCTGGATGGTGTCAAGTTTCCCAATTGCTTTTTGCAGCAGTGGGGAGTATTCCATCCAACTCATGGCTTATGCCTTATAGATAAAGTAGACAGGCATTTGGAGGCTCTGAATTGCTCATTGCAGATTTTCCAGTCCTGACCAGATCTTGTAACCACAGTACTGACTGTTCCAGTTAGGTTTGTGGTCTTTGGGATGTGGATGATAGGGATCTGCAATTGCAGTGCTGTTGAACTTCAAGGGGAGATGGTTAGATTCTCTCTTGTTGGTTGGGAATGGTCATTGCCTTTCACTTGTATGCAACAATAGTCACTTGCCACTTATCTGCCCAAGCCTTAAACTCTGCAGATGGAAGGCACAGCATTAGGATTGAGTGGGTTAACACACAACAGAAACATTAACACAGGAAGGAATGAAACATAATAACCAAGTAGTTTAACTTTAGTTCAGAGTTTTATTTTTATTTCATTTCCTAAATCCTAGTTTTAAATATCTTCTGCCATTGAAGACATGAGGAAAGTGCCTTCATTTTACAATCTGCTGCAGCTGAGAGCTTTGACTAAACAACCTGGTCTATCATTACCAAAAAGCAATAACCTGTACTTACACATTCAAAGTAAAAGCAGGAGGAGGCCACTTAGCCCTTCCAGTTTGCCCACCATTTATTGCATCATAGAGCTGTACAGCACAGAAACAGACCCTTCGGTCCAACTCGTCTATGCTGACTGGATATCCTAAATTAATTTAGTCCCACCTGCCAGCACTTGGCCCATATCCCTCCAAACCTTTCCTATTCATATACCCATCCAGATGCCTTTTAAATGCAATTGTACCCTATTTATCCACCACCTCCTCTGGTAGCTCTGTCCATACATGCACCACCCTCTGCGAGAAAAGGTTGCCCCTTAGGTCTCTTTTATATCTTTCCCCTCTCACCTTAAACCTATGCCCTCTAGTTCTGGACTCCCCCAAAATCCAGAACTATTGTCTATTTGCCCTATCTGTGCCCCTCATGGATTTTATAAACCTCAAAGGTCACCCCCTCAGCCTCCAAAGCTCCAGGAAAAACAGCCCCAGCCTGTTCAGCCTCTCCCGATAGGTATAATCATCTAATCCTGGCAACATTCTTGCAAATCTTTTCTGAACCCTTTCATGTTTCGCAACACCCTTTCAATAGGAGGGAGATGAGAATTGCATACAATATTCCCAAGGTGGCCTAACCAACATCCTGTACAGCCACAACATGACCTCCCAAACTCCTATACTCAATGTTCTGACCAATAAAGGAAAGCATACCAAATGCCTTCCTCACGATCCTATCTACATTCAACTCCACTTTCAAGGAACTATGAACCTGCACTCCAAAGTTTCTTTGTTCAGCAACACTCCCCAGGACCTTCCCATTAAGTGTATAAGTCCTGCTCTGATTTGCCTTTCCAAACTGCAGCACCTCACATTTATCTAAATTAAACTCCATCTGCCACTCCTCAGCCCATTGGCCCATCTGATCAAGATCCCGTTGTAATCTGAGGTAACCTTTGATGAGATCTGATGGCTAATCTAAGTGTGGCCCCAACTCAACTCTCTTGTGTATCTCACTATATCCTTTGGTTTTCTTAACAATCATAAATATATCTAACTCAGCTTAAAAGTATTCAAATGACCCAACCTCCACTGGGGAGGAGAATTCCACAGACCAACAACCCTCTGAGGGAAAAACATTCTGATCTCTGTCTTAATAGTGACCCTTTATTTTCAAATTGCGTTGTTACAACAGTACAGGATGTTATTGAGGCTGCATTTAGAGTACGGCACGGTCCCCGTATATAAGAAAGGATATACCGACATTGGAGGCTATTCAAAATAGATTCACTTGGCTGATTCCAGGGATGAAGGGGCTGGCTTATCAAGAATAGCTGAACAGGTTAGGCTTATATCAATTAGGAGTTTAAAAGGAAGAGAGCTGACATTATTGAAACCTACACGTTTCTGAGGGGACTTGACAGGGTGGGTAGTGAGAAGATGTTGAATCTCGGAACTAGGGAACACAGTTTCAGAATAAAGAGATATTCATCGAAAACTGAGATGGGAAGGAATTTTTTTTTTTGTCCCTGAGGGTAAAGAGTATCTTGAATCCTCCACCCCAGAGAGTTATGCAGGCTAGATCACTGAAGGCATTTAGAGAGGAGTCACATAGATTTAGAATCATAGAATCCCTACAGTGTGGAAACAGGCCCTTTGGCCCAAAAAGTCTATACCGACCCTCCGAAGAGTTACCCATCCTGACCCATTCCCCCACCCTATATTTACCCCTGACTAATGCACCTAAGCTACACATCCCTGAACACTATTGGCAATTTAGCATGGCCAATTCACCTAACCTGCACATCCTTGGATTGTGGGAGGAAACCCATGCAGACACGGGGAGAATGTACAAACTCCGCACTGACAGTTGCCCGAGGCTGGAATCGAACTCAGTTCCTGGCACTGTGAGGCAGCAGTGCTAACCACTGAGCCACTATGCCACCCTTCTGAAATACTGGGGAGTTGAGGGCCATGAAGAGTTGGCACAAGAGTAGAGTTCAGTCCTGGAGTCACAGCAGACATCATCTTGCTAAATGGCGGAGGGAGGATTCAGAGGCCGAATGGCCTACTTCTGCAACTTTCCATTCTGTTCTTATGTAGTCTGGTTAAGGCCTGGTTTGGGCTCAACTTTAACTACAGACATTGGTTGAATGCTTGATTGCCTCAGGTCAGACATGAACATTAGGCTCAGAGTGCGGCCTTGGCCTGTAGAATCAAAATCAGGAAGCTTCCCAAAGAGAGAAAGTTGAGCAGAAAAATATCAAAGAGAAGGCAAAATGGTTTCCATTATTGACTGAAACAGTTGGGTATGACTCCTTCAATCTGTACCCAAAACCCAGTTTCACCTCTTGGCTCACCAAGAAGCTATTGGCTCTGGGCCAGTTTCAGCATGTAGAAACAAGATTTACTTGAATTAACTCATTCCTAGCACTTTGCTTTAACTTATCCTTCTGCAGAACAGATTGTTACATCCCCTTTAGTTAGCATCTGGTATGACAAAAGAATTCTGCTGCCAACGTTTAAGTGTTTCTGGACACGATTTCAATATGTAAGGGACAACCAGATCTGAAAGCTCAATGCCTGGAGCACATCTGGGAGAAAAATGAGAAAAATGAATGTTATTTCCTGAGATGCTTTTACAAATTAAAAATTTAAACCGTTTTGAACGCTGCATTTTGGTTGTGCAGACTAGGGTGGCAGCTGTGGTCATATCAAGATTAAGTAGAAATTTGTAGCACAATGAGTAAAATCAAATACTGTATCTCTGTTGATCCACATCAATTAACCACCCGACCACTGGGAATTAAAGGAATCCTTGCAAGAGACAGATTTCCATAGCTTGACATGGGAAATCCAACCAATTTGACATGAAATTGCTAGACTGCAAGGCAATGTGCTGAGAGTAGAAACAGTATTTCAAATTCTATTGTAACTACCTATTGACATTAAGACATTTTACTTAACAATAAACGTTGTTTACATTTACCATGTTACAAATTCTTAACTGGAAGATGGGACTCATTCCTGAGACCCCTCATCCTTTTACTGATCATTAATTTTGCAACTACTTATGTGTATGTCCAGAAAAATAAAGGTATGCCCATTTATCATTAACGATTATGATCCTGAATAGATTTGTGGGATTAATTCTCAAATATATATAATGCTCAGGAATGCAAGCTTTATGGTAGCAATGTAAATTAAAGTTGCAATTTTAAACCATGTGCCATAGCATCCAATGAATGATCGAGCTGGCAGAAATATTGACGAGTTCATTCGTCCAGGCGTACAGAAAGAAATTTATCCTGTTTTCCAGGCTAAACACTAGTCACCACAGTAATTGAGTCACATGTCGTACAGAAGGATGGCCAGCACAAATGCCCAGAGGCATAGCAAGAATTAAGAGGCAAGAGGTGTCCCATCTTGAAATGATTCAGGCAATAATACAATGCTAAAGCAATACATGATTAATAATGTAAGGAACTGGTTGTGAGAAATATTTGCTAAAGATATGTTTACTAAGAATTAATGGCAGGAATGTTAGAAGTGATGAAAAGACAGTGAAAATTGCGTGGTTGTGCATTTGAGGTGACACATGCTACAGCAGGAAAGAAAAGAAAGACCATTGGGATCTTCTATGGTACAAACCATCTTGTCTTGATCCACATTTCTGTTACAGTAATAGAGGTATACAGCACAGAAACAGGCCCAAATCATCCATGCTGACAAGGCTTCCTGGTTTTGTCTTCAGTCGTTTCCCTGGAACGTCACCATCTCACTCTCTTCATTTGAAACTCTCCTCAAACCTCTGACCAAGATATTGGTCGCCTCTCCTAACATTGCTGTCAGTCTTCGTTTTATCACCTGGCTGGGTCCCGGGATGGGATGTTTCATCAGGTTGATAGGTACTATACAAAATGTAGGCTGTTGTTGCAAGTGCCAAATCTTAGTTATATATAAACCTACAAATCAGGAACAGGATCATGAATAAGCCATTCAGCTATTCAAGCCTGTTCTATCTTTCAAAGATGCAGTCACAATAAACCTATATGTTCTTGGACAATGGTTCATGTTGACTAGAGGGAATTCAAACATCTCACGTGTGCCAGCTCAAAAACATTGTGGAAATTGGATGGCTGAAGGCATGACTTTCAATGTTAGTGGAGATTTTGGGGGAGGAGTTTTCATATGCCTGGAGGAAGTTACAGAAATAAGGGAGGTTTTTATAAAAAAGGACCAACAGTTTAAATTTGAGCTATTGGAAGTTGGGAAGTGTTATGGGGGTAGAAAAGATAGTGGAGAGGCGTATCTAGAGACACTACATTAAAGGGAGATCTGACTACAACATAAATGTGATGCACACCTATCACAGGAATGGTATTTATTCACGTCCATGTGTCGAAAAGATGGTACCAGTTGTCCAAAGGTAAAATTAACAGTTGAGAAAAATGCACAGTAGAAGTAACTTGGTTGACGGATTGTAAAAATGTCACATAAAACGAAACGATATCAGCTGCAGAGGTCATAAAAACACCCATTGCCCTACCTCAGCTGGTGAATAAACATTATTGTTCTCTTGTTTTTCTACAGCTTGTCATCCAGTTGGCTCATTAGTAATATCATGCAATGTGTAGCACTTAATCATTTTGCAAATCTTGATTGACTCTAAACATGTAAAGCTTTGGCTCAACATCTTCAAGTATTAGTTTAACAGTGGTCTAAGCTGATCAATTTGCCTTGCTGCATCTGCTGTGCAGATGTTATGAAGAGCCACAGGACATGAAGTATGATGGAGTACTATGGTTGCTATCTCGGTAAAGTCAGGCATCTCTCTTTTTCCCTAACTAAAAAGAACTGCAATGTTTAGTTGTTTTGAAGGCATTATATACACCCTCCAGTGCATACACCCTGGATGCATGTTCATAGCCAGGGGTGTTTGGCAAATTTGCTTTTTGAAGTATCATAAGTGAAGGCAAATACAGGAACAACAAAAATTCAAGACAGTTCCCGTGAAATATTAATTAATATTATTGTTCCTCCGTGGTTTGGGACAAGTAGTTGTAGGCAGGGGTGCAGACATTTAGTTGAGAGTGGGACATCATGCAGGGTTTGATTAGAGGACCAGTGACTCTAGGAGAGGCAGGATTTGGGAACAGCAGTTCCTCAAATCACTGAACCGGTCTTTCCCATACTACCTACTCCAGTAACCTCGCAGACTCTGTATCAAGCACTTGCCGCCCTTCCAGAGACAGAATAAGACTGTAAAACATAGCAGAAGTAGGCCATTCAGGCCATCAAGTCTGCTCCACCAATCAATAAGATCATGGCTGATCCGATGATCCTCAACTCCACTTTCCTGCCTTTTCCCAATAGCCCGTATAAAAATCTTTCTCAATCTTGGATATATTTAATGAACCAGCCCTCTGTGGTTCAACAGATTCACTAACCTCAGAGAAGAAATCCTTCCTCATCTCTGTCTTAAGTGGGTGACCTCCCTTACTCTGAGATTATACCCTCTGGTCCTAGACTCTGCCACAAGGGGAAACAGCCATTCTGCATCTACCCTTTCCAAGTCCATGAGGTCTTCTATGCTTCAACAAAGTTACCTCTCATTTCTCTAGGCTCCAACAAGGATTTGCCCCATCTACTCACTCTATTCTCATAAGACACAGTCTCTCCGTTCCTGGTATCAGCCTAGTGAATATTCTCTGAATGGCCGCCAAAGCCAGTATAACCTTCCTTAAATAAGGTTAAATAACTGTTCACAGAATTCCAACTGTGGTCCGACTAACACCTACAGTAGTTTTTGCAAAACATTCCCTTTGAAATAAATGCCAACCTTCCATTTGTCTTCTCTATTACATCCGGAATTTGGATACTAGCATTTTGTGATTCACAGACAAGGATTCCCAAATCCTTCTGCTCTGCAGCTTTCTGCATTTAAATACTTTTCAATCCCTCTGTTCTTCCTGCCAAATTACACAATCACACCTTAAATTCCATCTGCCAAGTTTTTGCCAATTTATTAATCTATGTCGCCGTGCAAACTGTTTTTGTCATCCTTACCACTACCTTCCCACCTGTTTATGTCATGTGCAAACTTGGCTATAGTATATTCACTTCACTCATCCAAGTCATTAGCATTTATTGTAAATAACTGCGGCCCCAGCACTGATCCCTGTGCACTTCACTCTTTACAAGTTGCCTTCTTGAAAATGACCTCCTTATTCTAATACTTGCCTCTATTACTTTTACTTCTTTTACATCTTGGTGACCTAAACCATCATAAGCTATAATCTCAATTGTATATGGTAGCACATTAACTTGCTCAGCTTCTGATTTAGAGTCTAATTTGGAAGTTGTTCAGTATCTTAAGCATTTTTTTCTCTTATGTTTCTTTCTTAGCCCACCTCTGAAGTTAAGTCTTCCTGTTAGCATTATTTCAAAGGCTCTTAGCAGTGTCTCTCTCTGTCTTGTATTAGTTAATCCTCTATCCATGCTAAAATAGTGCCTTTAACAATATGGGTTCTTAACTGATTAAGTAGACTCATGTGAGGTACTTTATCAAATTCTTTCTGAAAATCTAAATACATTACATCCACTGCTTCCCTTGTATCAATCCACTTTTTACCTCCAGCAATTCTAGTAAATTTGTCAAATATCAATTCCCCTTCATGAAGCCTTACTGATTCTGATTGGTCGCACTATATATCGTATTGCAACTAATTCTCATGTTTTCCCAGTGACAGACATTAAGCTAACAGATCTATTATTTGTCTCCTTGCCTTGTTAAATAAAGGTGTTACATTGTCAGTTTATCAATCTTCTGGTGCTTTTCCAGAATCTTCAGAATTTTTGGAAGATTGCATCCATTATCTCTATAGTTGCTTCTTTTAATATTTTAGAATGAATCTCATCAGACTCAGGTCTTTAGCCCCATTAGTTCCCCTAGTAGGTTTCCTCTCGTCATAATTACTGTACTAATTTCCTCACCTCCTTTTGCTCCTAATTAATTAGTAATTTGGAAAGCCAGTATCTTATACTATGAAGACTGATGCAAAGTAGGTATTTAACCCTCTGCCATTTCCTGATTTCCTATTAATATTTCCCCAGCCTCATTCTCTATGGCTTCACTTTGACATCACTATTCCTTTTTACACATTTAAAGATGATTGTGCAAGTTTACCCTCAAAGTTTATCATCATCTTTATTTTTTTGTTTTGGTCATCTTTTGTTGATTTGCAAAACTTTTCCAATCCTCTGTCTTATATCTAACCTTAGCCAAATTGTATCACTTTCTTCTTTTAGCATGACGTTACCTTTAACTTCCCTGGTTAACCATGGTTGCCTTATCCATTATTGGAGATCATATTATGGGGAACTTGCCACTTCTCCCAATTACAACAATCCTCCTATTTTAATATGAGCTGAAAAAGGAGAGAACTAGAATCTCAGCATCAACACTGATTGACTTGAGAGCGCGAGTTGGAAGTCAGGGTGTCAGTGGAGTGTGTGCATATCTGTGTGTGTGAGAATATAAGAGAAAGGGTAGAGAAAGCGAGAGAGGAGAAGAGACACCAAGGAAGGAGAGGGAGGTTTGGCCAGGGGATGGTAGGATTAAGCGTCAGCTAGCCCAAGAGAAAAAGAGAGAGAGAAAGAAGTGTGGGCACTGCTCCCTTTCACTCTTCCATCTTAGGTGATAGATAAAAAGTATTCAATTGTTGTTGATGACCAGCACAGCTTGGAATCTCTCAATTCTTTAATATCTTTTAATCGAGGCATTACCCTCAGAGAGTCCCTCACAACCAAAATCTAGCATCCAAAAGTCATAAAATAGCTCTCAAGGATTTCTCAAATGAACCCTCGAATAAAATTAATCGTTTTATGCTAGAGGCATTCAAATGGCACTGTCAATGACGGCTTGTGCAATGGAGCAACGGCCAATATGGGGAAGAGAAGTTACTGCTTCTGTGGTTCCTGATTATTGCCAAAGTGAATGCAAAATGGTTCATGTCAAAATAAGTTCACAAATACCTCTTGAATAAACAGAACAGTTGATTCATGTCCTCCTTAATCGCAGCTTATAAAGAATCCATGGCATGTAAATGCAGAGTAATATCTTCGGCATGGTTTTACGCATAGTTAACTGTCCCTGCAGAACTCCATGGACCAGGCAGCACACCAGAGTTAAAAACACAATTAAGGCTAAACCTTGTTATGGTCACCAGTCCATGCCCTGACTTTGTTTTAACAGACCACCCTCCCTGAGATTGTGTGTTTTGCGAGTTGTGCACCTCCTGTGTAAACAGGCACTCTCCTGCATCTCCTTTCCCACTGCAACAAATCCGTCATGTTCTTGTAGAGAACACCACTCTCCATTCTTTTCTCCTGTCTTTACTGTACCTCTCGAGAGCGTACCAGTTTACATTCCAGGGTTGTAAAAACAAACAGGTGAGAAACTTGCAGGTGCATTGTTCAGAATTCCCAATGCTTTCCAAAATGAATAACTGTGCTTTTGGATTGTACAATTGCAAATGTCGCTCCTGTATTTTAACAGGCAAAGGCAGAGAAACCCAGTAAATATACATCTGTCACTGTCAGAGCAATTGAGTATTTGGTTAGGCATCAGTTAATCAAACAAAATCATCTTAGACTTATCATTGCTTCTGACTAAACTTATCACATTTCAGAAGGAGGTCATTATAGTAGCAGATAGTGTCTAGGGAATGTTGCCTATAGGACATCCAGAGACCATTTGTTAAGGGCCACAGAGAGATTATCAGGAACAGAGACAACACAAGGAATTGGAGGTAACCTAGAGGTGGTAAGTGGCTTTGGGCTATGTGAGAGGGAATCACATAGTGGTTTCTCTGCTTTGTATTAAATAACAAATGCCGTTCCCCTGGGCTGGGGCTTCAACATTTTAACACATATCCTAATTGTTCTGTCAGGATCTGAAAGAATGAATACTGACAAGTGTCTTCAACAGCACCTCCCCGTGATGAGGTAATATGGGCATAGGATCTGAAAGGAGCAAGAGCCACATCCAGGGCCTCCTCATTGTCTGTAACCACTTCTATGGCATCAGGGTAACTTCATTTACTTGTTAACATGCAATAAACTACTATTTTGTTGAAGAGTCTTGTTCAACTTGTGTGTGGTTTTCTTTTATCACACTAGACCAAGTGGGGCCTGTAGACTGCTATCTTGAAAGAGGATGGAGCAAACACACTCTTTGTGAACAATAATGCATACATGGTAGTCAACGGTAAGGAATGCTGATATAATATACTGTGCAGTGGTGTGGCTTTCACTTAACTGCATCATATCACGTGCAGTAGTAGTAATGCAGATAGTTAGCAGCAGGAAGAGCTGATTATTTAAGTATACTCCAGCAGAAAACATATTGGCAAGATTTAACAAAACAAGACCTCCAATCAATTTGAAAATAAACCTTGCAAACTTGGATAGAGATGGGCTGAAGCAGGAGAGTTATGAATTTCCTGGAGCTGTTGAATTAGTCAATGGCAGTTGCAAATTGCATGATGTGCAGTTCATAATATTATACCTAATTCAATAAAACCATTAAGGAAACAGGAATCATTTATTTAGTCTATGAATAGTGGGATACATCCAGAAAATCCACGAAAAATTCAGCCACCCCCCCCCCCCCCCAATTTACTCTTGAAACGTGGCTATATATATTAGCTACAGAAGATGGGAATCCTGCATTTGGACCACAGCACAGGAAAATACTCCAGTACCAGCCAGAGCAACAGCACTGGTATTTCTGAAAATTAAAATCCTTCTCAGCAAGGAAAATGAAAAATCACATCAGGAAAACCTGGCATCAGAAATAATATTTACAGGAAGACTTAATTTCAGAGGTGGGGCAAAAAAGACACATAAGACCCATCTTCGAGAAAACAAAGATACAGAATAATTTCCAAATTACACTAAGTCAGAAGCTGAACAAGTTAATGTACTGTTATATGAATTGAGATTATAGCTTATGATGTTTTAGGACACTAAGGTATAAAAAAGTAAAACATACTTTTGAAGAAGTTCTGAAGGGTTTTAATTTTAACCTCACAACAAGTAAAACTCTTGAAAGAACAAGAATTAACAGATGGGTTCAGCATAATTGGATATCCATACATAGTTGATGATCTCTACAAGTTAGAGAAATAATATTTTAAAAAGGACAGAATTAATGTTGGATTGGTTGTTTTGGTCAGATTTGTTGTAACGAAAAGATGATTTAATCCTAGAGAAAGCCATACAGGTGGGGAGTAAAGCTGAAGACTGGACGATGTTGTACAGATCAATCCTTACAGGAGGACATTAACTTTATCACAGGAGCTCAATGGAATCCATTCAAATTGTACTAACCAAAGAAGATGCATGTAACAAAGCAGTATAGTGAGCAGAACCGACATTAGATACTCTCAGTCTTGTTAGCTGTGGAATGGGAAAACTTCACACAAGTACGAACAGTGCCCAAGTATTAAAAATAATCGGTCACTTCCAGAAAATTCTTTGAAGGGTAGTCACAAAAAGCAAGAAGTCAGATAACTACTCATACAAAGAGGTTCATGGGATAACTTAACAAGGGAAGAAAGCCTAAAGCGTTCTGAAGGGAAACAAGTGATCCAGCCCCAACATTTAGGAAAGAGGATAATCATGTCCATGGGTATCTCACCAATTTCAAGCTTGATGTAGTGATGAATGTCACTATATTAGCAGATAGAGAACTATGGTTGAAAACATACCGTTTACAAAGTGCCCCTAGATGTTCCAGGAGGTTTACCCACTTGACATTTAAGATATGCTGCAACAACTGATTAATACATGAGGAATCAGAAGGCAGACCAAATTATATATTCACACTTCACAAGCAAGAGTTCTCACTCCTGAGTCTGAACATGAATGACCTCTATCGTCTTCAAACTGTAAGACAAATCAAACCAGTCAAGAAACAACTGGTCCAGAAAAAGCCAGTCAAGGAATATTTGTTAACAATTACCTGGTTGCGGAATGACCAAAAGACAACAGGTAATGGATTTCATAGACTCCTTAAACTCAAGACAGAATTCTTGGGATATCTGGTCGGCATGGACGGGTTAGACCGAAGGGTCTGTTTTCATATTGTACACCTCTCTGACTCTAGTTGTGTAGGCATAAGAAAATTGTTTCATGCTGTCAACAACAGATATTGGCCAGAAAGACACAATGGCTGAATCAAATATGACAGGAGCAGAGGAGAATGTTTGACCATTTGTTGGTATTTTGTTGAAGGTTGTCCAGACCAAAGGTTGAATGGGCCATGGAAACATTTTGAGCACTGAAAGCATTTCACGATGTGGACGACTCACTGATGAATGGTGGAAGATTGATTGATTTAGCTTCACTTAGCAAAGATATGTGGCAAGAATGGTCATTTTCTCTTTAGTTGGAGATGGTTATGGCCTAGCACTTGAGTGGCAAGGAGTGCAATTTGTCACATATCAGCCTGAGCCTGCTTTTCAGATCACACTGAATGCTTCAGTATCTGAAGAGTTGCAAGTGGTGCAAAATATTGTGAAATCATCAGGAAATACATCCACTATATTGTCAGAAGTGGGAATAAGGTCATTAATCAAAGTCAAACAGTAAGAAATAGCCAACAGCATAATGCACATTTTAGTTAATTCAAGACACTTTTTAAAATATCAAAGTTAATCCCCAAGTTCAAATTTTGATGATTAATCATTATTTCTGATTCCTCAGTGGAAGGTATAATCCTCTATTTCATTATTTACTGCCGGCCATCTTGTCTCTTCGAAGAAGTTAATTCCAGTGAGGTCAAAATGTCAACAGAAGTGCAAGGGGAAAAGGCTGGGCTTATTTAACAGCTGCCACTAGAGTGAAATGGCTGGAGAACAACATATATGGCATTCAAACTAAAAAGGAATCACATTTTAAAATTACCATAAAACATATGATTACAAAATGTCACTTAACTGACAGCCATTTTTCACACAATATGTTTGAAAATACACCTAAACTATATCCTTTGTCTGAGAGACAACCATACCACACTGGGAAATAAAATACTTCCACACTTCTTGGAAACTGTTTTCCTGTGATCTTTTAGGTTTCCTTTGGAACACAATGTTTTCTGGGCTGGTAGGCTTCTAGAATATTTTCTAATCAACTGTTGAGAGATGTTATGACACACCTCCGCAAGAGGTGGGACTTGAACCTGGAACACCTGGCTCAGAGGTAAGAACATTACTCACTTAGTCTTCTACCATTGCAACTGTTGAGGTAACTGCTTGAGTGAGGTTGACAGAATATTCTTCAGATTTATCCTCGCCCTGAAAAAATGTTTATCCTTTACTTTTACTCTCCTGATGATGAGATGGTTTGAGAGTCTATCATTCTGATGAGGAATGAACCTGACTTCTCAGGTGGACGTAGAAGATTTCACAGTCATTAATCGACTGTGAGCAGGGGAGTGGTGGGCATCCTAGTGGCCTGGCTGAGATATTTCAGTCACTATCATGACTCAAATAGATGATTGATAAATAGATGATTACATTGCTGTGCACTTTTCTTATTCATTCACAGGATGAGGGCATTGCTGGGGCTAGATCAGCATTTATTGCCCATTGCTAGTTGCTCAGAGGGCAGTTACAAATCAACCACATTGCAGTGGTTCTGGAGTCTCGTATAGGCCAGACCAGGTAAGGACAACAGTTTCCGACAAGTGGTCTTGGCCATCATTAGACTGTTAATTCCAGAGTTTTTTTTTAAGTGAAGTTAAATTTTGGCTGGATTTGAATCTGGGTCCCCAAAACATTATCTGAGTCACTGAATTAACAGTCTGGTGATAATGCCACTAGGCCATCACCTCCCCATTGAAACTTGACACGTCCCGATCTTTATTTTCCTTCTATGCTCCACACCAACAGCCATCCATTTAAGTTCCCCTCATGGCTGGGAGGACAAATGCATGATCTGGTACAGACAAGGCCAGAAAGGAAAATGACAGCAACTATCACTATACCTTCAAACTCCTTTTTCACGTGGGAGAAAGTCCAAGCCACGTCACAGAGGTTCATTCAGACAAAACCTGATGCTGAACAAAAGCAGCAGCAATTAGGAGGTAAGAGAAAAGGTCTGCTCACACAGTGGGCTTTAGGAACGATTGCAAAAGGAGAAGAAAGTAGAGAATTTTTTCCAAGGGAATTCCAGAGCACAGAGCCCAGCTTCTGAAGGCATGCCTGCCAATGGTAGGACTCTTGGAAAATGATTAATTCAGGAAAGGAAAGGAAATCAGTCAATATTGTGAGCTATGAGCATTATCATCACTTCAGGCTTCAACATTAGAGATGATCTATTTACAAGAGGTATTTTCAAAATCTAGGTAATTTACCTCATGATTTTATGGAACATTAATATTTTGATAATAAATGATATATGTTTTCCATTAAATGTAGTTTACACAAGTTTTTCCCAGTTTAAGGATGATGTAATTCGACAACCATATCAACATTAATGCAGTGTCACGCACTCCTGTACAGACACAATACTGGAGTCTTGTGTATGGTCAGCTCGATACGGCAATCCCAGATGGTCAAGCATCTCATTTAAATTTTACAGAAGTGAAAAAAACTATGTTGGCATATTTGCATCTGCTATTCATCAAATACTCTTGGAATACGTGAGCTATGCTTTACAAAGTAAGCTCATTTTATCTGAACAGGTTTTGAAGCATATTAGTATACATGGGCTAATTCATGAACTGTGTGTGTTTTAAAGAGAATGGCTCTTTTCAAATTGCTTACTCGAATTTTATATACCCAAACTAAAGTTCATCTCACTTTACCATGGAGCAACCAAAGACATGATGAAAGAGGAGGTAATTGAGATATCAGTGGCCTACAAAATGAGGAAGAGGAGGCATTTGGAGAGCATATGTGACCTTAAAGTTTATAAGTCACCATCCGAAGGCACAGTGGAAAATTAGGGAGGAACATGAGGAGGTACTAGCCATAATCTTCCAAACTTCTTTCAAATATAGGATTGATACTGAAAAACTGTTCCAGTCTTAGTTAAATCAGGATGTAAACGTAAACACAACAGAACAGATCAGAGAGTTTCACCTTAATGGACTTAGTAACAAAAATCCAGGGAAAATTAACAGTGACTTGGACAACCATGAGTTACTTGACTGGTAAACGGAAAATCATTTCAATCAAAACTGCGTTCAGGTTTTCAGTCAGGGCACAGAGAGAGATGAGCAGAGTAATCAGTCGATCTGTTGTATTTGATAAAATGTTGAGGGGTTAGTAGCAGGATCACTGCTTCTCTTGATGTTAACGACCTAAACCTGGGTGAACAATCTCAACATGCAGATGGCACAAAATTGGAGCTGTTACTATATGTAAGGAGGATATTGATGGACAGTAAGTGAAGACCAACAGGTTAATGGAATGGGGGATAAGTGGCAGTTAAAATTTAATACAGTAAGTGTGACATGATACATTTTGGCAGAAAGATCTAGGAGAAGCAATATAAAACAAAGGATAGAATCCTAAATGGAGTGCAGCAACTAAGGATGTTGGGCAGGTTGAGAAAGCATACAGATGCTGCAATAAATATTAATAAAACAATGGCTGAAGCTTAAGGGGTGCCAAATTCAGGGCAATTCATTTTGGAAAGGATGCAAAAGCCTCTAAGAGGTGCAAAACATGTTTCCACGAGTTTTGTTTCCAAGAATGATGGAGTTCAGTTATGTAGATATTTGAAGATGCTAGGATCGATCTCTTTAGAGAATGCTTTAACAGAGGTGCTCAAAATCAGCGAGGTGCAGGCAGAGTAAATCATGAGAAATCGCTCCCATTGGTGAAAGAGCCAGAGGAGGCCATTTTAATATGATTGGCTACAGAACCAGCAGCAACATGAGGAAACATTTTTATGCAGAAAGTGCGATAGAGTTAGCTTCTGCTTGGACTTCCAAAAAGAAATTGAAGAACAAGTACCTGAGGGGAAAGATATTTCAGGGCTATAGGAAAAGGGCAGGACAATGGAATGTATTAATTTAACCTTGCAGAAAGTGGGCACAGACTTGATGGCTGAACAATCTCCTTCTATCCGCTTCCATTTTATGATTTCGATAATAGCATTTAAGCAGAAAGGTAAATAAAGCAATGGCATTGGGCTGATGTAGGTTGTTTTAAAATGTTAAGAACCGAGTGGATAGCAGGGTTAATAGTAAATGTGAAATGTGTAAAGGATCAAAATTGTCCCAGTCTAACCCAGCCAGCGCCATTTTATCTTCACTGAATGGAATGTTAGCCGAAGCTCCATGAGTGGGGCCTAATTTAGATCTAAAAACCATGGCCCTACAGTAAGATCGAAACTGCCATATTTTAACTGATGTTTGAGAGGATCTCCGGAGACTACACGTTGAGGAAGAGGAGGCATTTGGAGAGGATGAGGGACTTTAAAGCTGAACCATGGTTACCAGGGTGACCAACACAGGCTGCAATCTGTGCTTGCGAGGCATTGACAGCTATGGTGCTGCTAAGCAATGCTATGTTGGGTCCTGGCCCAAATCTTGCTCCTGCCCTCCGGCCCCACCGTGAGGATCAGGAGGGAGACTGCCCTCAATCATTCCAAGAAAGTTCGGGCTTCATCTTCCAACAGGATTCAAACCGTTAACTCTGTTTCCTGCCAGACATGTTTCTTTTCTGCAGCACTTTCTGTTTCTGCGCTAGGCCTCCAGATGACCTCCCCACAGCAGGAGGAAGGGTGGAGGGGGGGATGGGGCGTTTTCACCACCTCGCTTGTCCCTCCAATTAAAATCAATCCCAATATTAGAGTGAGTGAGACAGACTGACAGTGGCTATGTGAGGGCGAGAGAGGCCTTCCTGAACATATAGAATGCAGAGCTCTGTTAATATGCTGCTGTCAGTCATTCTCTTTTGTATGCTGTTAAAAACAAAATAAGACAGCCATCTTAAAAGATCTAAAGGTGAACAAATGTTTCAGGCAATGTCTCTGTCATGGTGCAGAGTGATTTTCTCAGCATTCATCTTATTTGAAAAGCATTACATATCAAATTCCCAGCCATACTCATGGAGTACTGGCCTCTCTCGGTTTACATCAAAAAAAACATTTAATTGATAACACACCAAGGTAGATGATCTAATTGAAGGCAAATTTACAAATGCCATATTTTCCTAAATATTGCCAGGTCAGTCCAACTTTCCACTTGACCCTTCTGCCCCAGTTATAAATGAAACAGAAGTTCCCCTGACGCCATGACTTTTCTGGATTTCGTAAGTCAGTTCCTATTAACGGAGACGGTTTCCTTATTCAATGAAGACAATTTCCTTGGCACTGATTCTGTAAGGGGTTTCACTTTGTCATTCTACACCTTGAATTAAAGAGTGACTCAATCCTCACTCAGGCAGGCCACAGCAAGATGATTCGTTGCCGTCATTTGTTAATTTGCAATTAGCTGCAGCTAACCACATCTTTGTTTGCGGTTCTTTGGAAAGAGTGAGAACAATTCCAAATCAGATGCTAGCTGAGACACTTAGTTAAGTCCAGGAAGGCAATAAGGATGAAAGCAGACAGAAAGGATACTCATTCCAAACCAGTCAGGTCCACGTTAAATAAACAAATTGGCCTCCACCGGCCGAGGGAGTGGGGGCAGAATTAATCTGCTATCTCATCTGGAGATCTGGTGAGGAAGCAGTGACAGTTTCCCTACCAGTTCAAACCTGCGTGCAACTGCATTGTAGGCTAGAGGATTTCTCAGCAGTATGTTCGAAGAGCATGTTTCATGTTTTCGTGGACCAGGAAGAACATGAATGTTCCTCTGAGCCCCACATAGAAATCTTGGCCATCCCCTGCCCGCTGGTTCTGAGAGTGTTCACAACATGCCCTTCTTACCAATTGACTGACTTCTGGGGTACAATTATTGTACATAATCTGCTGCTACCCAAATTTCCACTCATGTCCTGCAGGAATCCCTGTTAGGTTTGGAGTGGAAAACGGTGGGATGGACAATGAGACCCAGAACTTACAGTACCTATGCAAGCGTGATCACCAAGGCAACCCGATGGTCAGCAATCTGGTCCTACCAGAAAGTCGGATTTGCAATACAAGCCAACAAAGCACATCTACGATATCTGCCTGTTAAAACGGTAGCATTTGTAGTTGCCCTCAGTTTATAGAGCCACAGAAAAATAACTCCATGGGAGTCACAGTGAACTACATTATTTACATTTCAGAAATCCAAATTATATTGTTGGCGAATGGGGAGACTCAGGAGACAAACTCAAATTTTACAGTAAGGTTATCATTGTATGAAAGGAATGGCTTGTTGTGCACTCTGGGGTCCTGTCCCAGAGGCAGCAGCTCAGAATGTCACTTGGCAAAGGATTCATGAGTTGACGTAGAAGCTAGCACATCTTAAGCAAGCTGTCAGAGCAACAGCAAGCAACATTTCTAATTACTGTATGAAAAAATTATAAGAAAGGCATGCCACAAGGTGTTGCCTATTGCAACATTTACTGCTGACCCATCTCATGCTGTTCTATCTCTGACAGCCAGTTGGTGTGGGGAGAATCCGAAACTCGTCATTATGTCCAACAGGTGTATTCGTGGAGTAAAACATTACAGATGTATACCTCCTGATTTCACTCTTGCGTCAGTATGTGTTCCTTTGTGTACGTTCAGAAAATCTGTGACTTTAAGAGGTGTGTTTTGTCCTGGTTTCTTTTACAGCGTGTTTGGGAGAATATGTGCTGAGCAATCTATGAGAAGCTAAACAACTCGTGAGACCTTGGGATTTTTAATAACAAATTAGAACTATAGAAGCAGCCTGAGTGGGTGTGATTAAGCTCTCACAGATCAGGATTTCTAGTTTTTTAAAAAAGTTTTTTAGATTTAGCTTTAAGCAGTTGCTGTTGTGGGCTTGAAGAAGTGCAAATTATTTCTCCCTCTCTCAATTACAGCCAAAAGCTGAGGGCCCTCTTCCTAGGCTGCCGGATTGCGAGTGAGACAAAATCTGCTTTTTCTGAAGTTGTCGTTTTGCCAAAGTGTTTGGGATGTTAGTATGTTGGAACAGTTAATTAGTAATAGTTACTATATATATTATTCTGTTAAGTTTTCCAATAGTGTTGTTATTCTAAGTTGTCCTTTCTTTTGCTGTACTTTAACTATAGTGTTTGAATAAATTTTGTAACATCGAGTAGTCTGACCAGTCAAATTGCATCTGGGACATAGTACTTTATATGTGCCTTTAAAATAAGAAAAAGTTAGGGTTTGAGCTACCTTCTTAAAATATTTTAAGGGAATCTGGTCTGGTCCATAACAGTATGGTAATCTTGAAGAACCAACTCTTATTTTTCTTGGGTTTTCATTAGTTTGTACAATCACAGGTAAGGAAGTGAAAGTGCTGATTAATGAAGAACTTGAATAATCATGTGGCTTTCATCAACAGCCTCACCTAATTCATCAGCCAGTAAGGAGGTTATGGAGAAATTGATGGGCTTGGCCTCTGATGCATAAAAAGGGTGCACATAGGGAATGAAGGAAGAACTCATAAGCAAAAGGAACTTCATAAAGTGGAATTATTCACCCTAGATGTTGTAATCAAAATACTTTGAAAGAACAACTACTTACTCGGTTCCCTCTACCTGAAGTACAGAACAAGCCATTGATCATTAAACAGTCCACAGTCTACTGAAAATAGTTTCAAGAAATGACATATCAAAAGGTTTGAATTGTTTGCAACATAATAACAACACCAGATGGGTTCTACAACATTGTACTCTTTAATATTTTACAGTTTGAACATAAGAACAAAGTAGTTACTTTCCATATGTCATCTAAAATAAATATTGTTACTGAAAGAATGCAAAAAATAAATACACTTTAAAAAAAAGTAAATTAAGTGTCTTCAGCACTGATGATACAGTATTTGCTGCAACCCATTCATTTTAGCCTACTGATTATTTTAGATGGGCAAAGGTGGGCTTACCAATGGAGGTCCTGCTCAAAATACGTAAGGCAGATCATGCATCACAATTTACAAGTAACAGATAATTGAGAATATGTGAGTAGCAGCAGAGGCCAACAAAAAATAGATTTGTATAGTGAACACGTAACTGTTAGCAAACAGCGAGGATGCTGTGTTTATCTGGAGAAACTGGAAACACTGACAAAAAAAAGCAAATTCAAATTGAAATTGCATTTGATGAATCAACAAATAGGTATTATTTGCAAACTACTATTGACAGGGAAAATGGCTTTAGTTGGCTACTTGAACATGAAACTAGTGGTTAATGTGTCTTCTTCAATTACTTTTACTTTAACAACAAAATAAAGCTTAAAATTAAAGGGTCTTTATAGAACTGCATTTTGTTACTATCTTGTTTCATCAAGGGCCACAGAGTGTCAGAGTATTCATCAAATACAAGAGCTGCAGTGATTTAATCTGTGTCATGTGTGTACGCAAAAAAAATTAGGAAGTTTGGTTAAAATTCTTATGAAAATGATGCCTGTGAGAAAATAAAATGCACTATATCCCACTTGAGTTCAAATAACTAAAGGTCAGCGCATAAAACTATGGACGGTCTTTACTAAATTTTTCCAACCCTCTGAAGATCTCTACAGCTGCTGAATGTAACTATGTTTCTTCCTTCATTTAAGAGGAGAGTGCAAGTCCCTCTTGCCTTTCACAATGGTCAGGTTAGTTTTTACCATATCCTGTCTTTCTTTTTTAAAACGGAGTTCTCAATTTCCACAAAAAAAAAGGCTCTAATGGTCTGCTTTTCTCATCAAAATACAAGCAGACTACAATGTCTTCTGATGAGGATGGCAATTCTGTTCTTGTGAGGACACAGGGGTTTATTGAAGGACTGGAGAACTTATCAATCAGAAATTAACATAAGACTGATTGAACAAAGAGATGCTCAGAAAGGATCAGATTGACGTAGTCAGAGTAGGGAATGACCAGGAATTTAAAGATTAAAATGAAAATATGAATACTTGATTTAAAAATATAGTTCATTCATTAATATCAATTACAGCAAGGCTAAAGCATTTTCAAAATGCATTTTATTTGACAATATTGTTCAGGTAATGACACACCAGCCACCAAGATTACATGTCAAGTTGCCAATGAGAGAATTCTACAGCTTGCCACAGCTAGAGCTCAGAGAAGCTTTACCAATGTAACCAACAAGACAAATGAGTGACTACAACATATCCAACTGCTCACATATTTTCTACATGCAACATTGGTTATTGACCTACACATCTTAAAAGGTGGAACTGGAAATAAAGGGTTTTGCAACATTTTTATTAGTTTAACAGAATAAGCAGCTCCCCATGTTTTGCAGGGACTGTAAGCATCTGCTGAGCTCACTGAGGACAGGTAGCACCAAACATATGGCTAAGATCTTTTGCAATGCTGGCCACAAGTGAAGCAACAAAAGCTGCATCATCACAAATGAATGGAGGTACTTTCCCATTTGTTCTATTGCACTGGAACCAATGTGTTTAGAGGTAATAATCTATAAATGGCTACAAACATGTAACTGCAATGAAACTTGCAGTCACCAAGTTATTTTCAAAGAAACAAAGAATAGTCCCAATAATGCCCAATTGGATTTTCTTTGATTCAATGCATCAAGTAGTGTGCCCTAATCAGGATACAACATTAATACCTGTGATAGCTCATAGTCTTCTTCCTTCTGCCTTTTTTAACCTTAGAATATTGTACTTTTTTTCCTCTGATACTAATTGGAGCATCCACCAACTATGACTGGAGATTCCCAGCAAGAGAAAGGCCCAATGAATGGAATCCAACTGTTAGGTGAGCTTAACAGAGTTCTGCAGTAATGAGATAAATACTCATCTTCTATGTGAAAGTATTTTATATATATATAAAGGTAGCAGAGCTAAGTTACTTTAATAATATTCTGCCATCCACATACAATTTGCTTTTCTTTTACATTGACCTGGATTCTGAAATGAGAGGAGGGTTTATGACAGCAAGTCCCACATTATTTTCAATGTGCAATCTGGGTTTTTGTTGACTTAATTGCAGACAGACCCAAAAATTTGTGTCTGTGGATATTAACAGCACCCGTCAGAAAGATAGCATTAAAAAATGTGCATAACAAAAAGTTCCATCCTTGCATTCATGATTAAAACAATCATTAAAGATACAGACTGTACAAAATTACACTTTCTATTATACAAATGATCTGGTTTTCATAAGTTGCAGTTATAATCTGCTGCTATTAAAAAGAACTCCCTATACACAAATTTACAAATCATTAATGGTGTTTATAGGGCAACCATTAACCAAGTGAAACCAAAGGAAACCAAATTATACATTATCATTATTTTTTCCAATATAAAAATGTTTCCATTCTATATCTAAAACCAGAATACTATTTAGTTTTATAATTAGAGATATGTGACCATTGAAGCCAATTTTTCCAAAGGCTTTTGTTGAACAGAACTTTAATAATGCCTTTTATTTATCATAAAGCACCATCTTAGCTCTTGACCTGAAAATGTAACAACTACATGGAATGTATCCCTGACAACAATTGGTCTTTTAATCCATCCCTTCTTCTTATAAAAAAATTACTTATGTAGCTATCACTTAAGTTACATTCAGAAACAAAATTAATTACAGCTCCCTGGAATTGACCACACAAGTATTATGACCCTGTGCAGACACATACAATCACAAGAGAAAAAGAGAAAGAATACTATCATACCGAATTCCATGGTCCTCGATGCCATAAAACACCACCAGGACAAGGATGCATGTTGCACTGTTCCCTATCTGGAGGCTTTTCCAAGATGTCACAGTTTTGGTCATTCAGTCTTTGACCATTTGGCAGTTGACAGATGACCAGCCTTGTTCTTGTCCCACCATCACATGGTTGTGTACACTGCGTGAGAATCAAAACCCATTATTAGAACAGGGTAAACAATAGGTTAACCGGGAGTTGTGCTTAACTGGGACTTGATCTCAAGTGTATAGCTTTGCTCAATAGGCTGCATCCACAACTTGTACTTTGTGTTGATCTTTAGTGGACTTCAATCAGTCATAAGCTAAAGATTTTACTGGGTCAATAGTATCTTTCTATCTGTATGATTTGGTTGCGGATTCAGCAGCTTTATCTATTTTTGGACTTACTTGTCAGAAACATATTGTAATCATCAAATCAGGTCTTTATCCAAGATGTGAAAAGATTGCTATTAGGCTGGTTCACACAAAGCATGATCATTCACAACAACACATGCGGCACTTAAATAGCACATTTAACGTCTGTAAAGTCCAATTAAGTCAAAATAAAAACCAAAAGAACCATAGATGCTGAAGATCAGAAACAAAAACGACAGGTCTAGTCGCATCCATGGAGAGAAATCAGAGTTAATGTTTTGGGTCCAGCGACCCTTCCATCAATTAAGTCCTTTGACAAGAATGTTGCTTAGAAGAAGGTTTTGACATGAGCCACATAAGGACATATGGGGACTAATCACTTAAAACTTAGTCAAAAAGGTAGGAACTAAACAAAGGCCCAAAGGTTAGTTAAATAGCTTCAATCTGCATTCTGCATTCTGAAGCCAACTTCAGAATTGCAAAAGCCAGCAATTTTAAAATGTTTACCCTGAAACAATTAGGACTAATGCGTATCCATACCAGGATATTTGCTCTCATAATATAGAAGGTTTTCACTGAAGAGGATATCAATGCCATCAACAGAAAAGGAAGTAGGTGATACCACTCAAAGTGAGATTTTTTTTTTTAAGTAACCCTTCTGGTTTGCTTACGAGCATCTGCAAATTTTATGAATGTATTAACTGATTAGAAAGTCTCTTGGAACAGTTAGTGTTTTCTTAAATGCAGAGGGGAATGATTTGGTCAGTGAACAGCCAAACATAGTAACTAGTTAGCAGGAGTTGAGCTGATATAGCAAAACTTTGACTAATTTCTAGTCCATTGCTTTAACCACTTGATGACTAGTGCCAAGTACAAGGGTGGAGCACAAGGATAATATTTAGGATAATTAAGTGCCAATTGAGACCACTTCTGTTCTGTAACTCAGAAAATTTAAACCGATCATAACAAATGTTTCATGATGTGGAACCGTTGGTTTGCAGAACAGTGTGATGCTAGCAATGTGGGTTTAATTCCCATCACTGGTGTAAGGTTACCATAAAGGACTCTCCTTCTCAATCTATTCCCTCACCTGAGATCTTGTAGCCCTCCAGGTTAAATCACCACCAGTCGCTTCTCTCTAATGAGAGAGCAGTCCCTATGGTCTGGTAAGACTATGGTGACACAACAATAAAAACGTGCTGGTGTTGGACTGGGGTCGACAAAGTCAGACGTCACACAACACCAGGTTATAGTTCAGCAGATTTATTTGAAATCACCTGATGTAGGAGCAACACTCTGAAAGCTTGTGATTTCAAATAAACCTGCCAAACTATAACCTGGTGTTGTGTGACTGCTAAACAAATACTTCAACAAAGAGCTGAAATGACTTGGAATACAATGACGTTAATGTTGAGACATCGAGTAATTTCTAGAAAATGTTATTCGCTTCTTGGACGGCGTACCTCACCCCAGTTGCCATAATTCCAATGAGGACATGTTCCAGCATCGCAGTGCCTGGTCTCTGCTGGCTTCACTCTTTCGTCACAGTTGTTGGCAGGCCGTCCTTCTGCATCTTGGCAGACGACGACCCGTCGCTGAAATCCACCTGTGCAAGTGCTCGAGCACTAAAACAGTTTGTTGGTCAATAAGTCACTCTGGAAAACTAATACAGCTTTATGATTCTAAATCAATGATTGAGCTCTTTTCGACAACAGATGGATTCTTACTCTAAATGGCCTAAAGATTTCTGATCTGCATGTAGGTGTTTTAGGAATAATGAGGATGCCATTTTTTGTGTTTGGGTGATGAGAGGTTTAGCACTAATCTGCGGATCATAGCAGGGCGGTGAAGGACACCCATGACTTTTCATTCAAAGAATACACAGCAATGCACCTCAGGAATTCCAGATTCATAGGTGAGGCTTCTCACAGTTACTACAAAGTCAGCTAATTGCTCCTTTGATGTAAATTGTCACAGGCAGCAAAGTTGTCTTAGAAAATAGAGATGAATATGTTTTATCATCTTTAAAAACCTGTTCAGCTCATTGGTTAACACACAGCAGATTGGAAAAGGATGAATGGCAGCCACAAGAACGTATGTCTTTGTCGCACATTCCAAAGAATTGCACAAAAGCATCATTAATCGAAAGCTGGTATTAAGCCACATTTGGAGATATTACGGACAGGGAGCCAGCTCTGGCCTGAAGCTGTGAATAGGATATTCAGGATAGGTCAAGAGTTTTCCAACAGATGGTTTCGCTGTTGAAAATCTTCTTCTTTTCCTTAAGGCTCTATACATTTCTACAAGCTTTATTTAAATCCCTTTTCGAATCACTTTATATTTTGAAGAGAGGGCCTGACAATATTTGTGCTCATCCAGCTTTAAAGGACACTTTACAACTGAAGGACTTGTACTCATATTCTTTTGTAGTAATGTCCATTTACACAGGGACAGTAAAAGACCACTCAGCTCTCTGAGATTGCCCCATCAATAAGTTTAGGGCACAGTTGATTGGTATCTTAACTCTATTGACCTCCTGTGTTTGTGTAATCATTAATACCAATCCCCCAATAAAAATCTGTCAATCTCAGTTTTGAAATTTTCAATTCTTCTGAACTGTCCTTGTTTAAAAAAAAAAGGAACTGGTAGCTGGCTATTCAACAAACGATCTTTAAACTGTGTACATCACTTACTGCTCCCCAAGGTCCTGTCCGCCACTGACTCCCCCGTGATGGGCTGTTCCACGTATTTTGACCAGCCACGTCCTGGGAGGGATAGTCCGCATGGGTTTGTGGATAATCGCGCTGTGGGAACTGTGCAGGGTAGTCATGTTGGTGATACGTCGGGGGGCACGGGGGCATACTGCATTCTTGCTCCTGAGGCGGTTTCCCTATGGCATTGCAGTCACTATCATCCGTGATCGTGATTTGATGGTGGTAGCTAGTGCAAACAACCTGACGAGTGACCCTCCCAGAACCACAACTGACAGAACACTGCAGGGAAAAGAAACAAACAAGGAATTGTCAATGTTAGTCCCATTTACAAAGAGCATGTAACTCCCTTAATGGCCAGAAAGATGTCTCCACAACTATCTACGCAACTATGTATTATTTTAAAATGATTTTAAAATATATTAGTTAGGGGTAAATGCAGAGTAATAGGATAGGGGAATGGGTCTGGGTGGGTTACTCTTTGGAGGATCAGTGTGGACTTGTTGGGCTGAAGGGCCTGTTTCCACAACAGTAGGGATTTCAAGTTAAGTTCTAAGATACATTAAGTCTCTAATGGAACTTTTCTTTCATAAAAGGAAAAAGCCCAAACTCAACTCTGGCTCAATTCTTCTCAACATTTCTTGCTCCTGCTACAAGGCACTGCTGTCCATTTTAAGGTATGAAAACCAGATCTACACTTAGCACACCAGACACAGCCTAACAGGTTTCAAATATTGAGGAGATGCAGGTGTTGGATGGTGCAGACAAAGTCAGAAGTCACACGACACCAGGTTATAGACCAACAGATTTAGTTAAAATTACAAGCTTTTGGAGCACTGCTTCTTCGTCAGGTGAAGTGCCTGAAGGTTTAACATAGATTGGTTAGTCTTGAGTTCTATATCCTTTTAATTGCATCTCATGGGCTGGTTAGCTTTTTAAATTCATTTGCCGACCTGAGACGCTGCTTTTAAAGATTTATTCATCTATATCTCAATAACCCTTTGCTCTTCTACTCCATTCAGTATTTTGGAGACATAGGTGATATACTTTAATGGAAAAAATAAAATTACGACCTCATCTTTTATGTTAAAGTTTATTAGCTACCCAACTGATGAGTTTGCAAGTCTTCTAATGACCTCTTCAATTTTGCTGAATCCTTCCTCAATGTTAACTCTAGTTCCCAGTTTGGGATTACCTTCAAATATTGATACTGACTCGCTTATTGTCAAGCTCCGGACATTTGGAATAACAGTGGTTCCAGCACTTATCCTTGGGTAACTTCACTTTCAACCTTTTCCTAATATGGAAAACTATCCTTTTCTCCAACTGTTCCTATTTCTTTAGCTACATTTGCTATGCATCCAATTCCTTGCCCCTTATGCCACATGCCTTAATCTTTATCTTGAATTGACCATGTGGTAGCTTATCAGAGACTTTTTAAAATCAAAGTATATCACATTATCCATGATTTGGAAATGCCGTTGTTGGACTGAACATTATCCACGTCTACATTTTCTATTACCTCTTCAAAAGGATACCAACAGGTTGGTTAATGATAAGCTAGCCTTTTGGGTTACATATTTACTATTTTTCTACCTTGCATTTGTTTTCAGATGATTTTGATCTTTTGGGATAGATTCCAGCACTTTCCAATCACTAACGTTAGGTTGGTTAGTCTAAGTTCCCAGGTTTAATTCTATGTCTCTTCTTGTATAAAGGAGAGAAAAAAAATATTCTGCATTGTAAGATAAGGTTTCCTCAAACCATTTATTACAAAAAAGGTATAGTTGAGAGAAAAAAAGCCATCTGGAGTTTGTGTGTTCTCTCCCCCAAAGAGGGTGGTGTCAGAGTTAAGGTAATAACAATGTGACTTCCACCACATCCCCCCCACCCCAGCCAGAATTCAATGTGAACAAATCCTCCTCCATGTGAATGTGGACTCCCATTCAATTTGTCATGAGTATTTATGTGGGTAGTGTTTTGAATAAAAGGTCATGGTTTTCTAACACTAAAGTTCTCTCATAGCAGAAGATGGAGCACTTACGGGTGACCATTCCCCAGCATGCCATTGTCCACAGGGACTGAAGCACGTCATTGTCTCAGGAGGGCGAGGCAAGTGGGCACAGAAAGATTCATCGGCAATGCCGCCTTGAGCATCTCTGCAGCTGACGTAGCGAGCACGTGCTCCTTTCCCACAGGTAACTGAGCACTACAACAATAACAAGCTTTAAAAATCAAATTGTTTCATTCTTATAATGACCGTTCACATTTTCAACAATGGCAAGAAGGAACACCAGGGAAATATAAACACAAATTTCCACATATCACATGTTAAATTTAAAACTTCACAATTTAAACTAGGCGAGTCACATAAACTTCACAAGAATGCATAATGTCAACTATAATGTATGTTCGCAATGTTTAAAACAGAAATAGGGAACTCAATAAAACTGGAACAGTCTGAATCATTTATTTAAGTGGCCCTTAAATTTTACTAGTGTTTAATCTATTCTTCTAAGTAGAGCACTGCTACATTCACATCAAAACATCTGGAGTTCCACTGCAGATCATACAGAAATATTGCGAACCAGTTGTTGAGAGACAGCAGTGGAAATTGTATTAGCTATCTGATGCCTGTCTGGATAGGAGATTGCAGTAACTTGGAGGTATCTTGCAAGAAACAGCAGGCATAAAAGGGCGCCTGTTAAAACGCAACAATGTTTATCATGTATGTCATTTAACTACAGATTTGTGTTGAGCACATGGTACAGCTTTCTCTACATCTGTCTGCTGAACTGGAGCCCCATAAAGATTGTTCTCTTCCATCATGGACAGATAGCTATGCATGAGCATGTAAATACTGATTAGCAGCAGAATGGTAGGTACAGATCGCCCACTTGTGATGCCACTGGATTTACTTAGCATCCTTTCTTTGCTCTTAACCATCAACAATCAAGCTGCCAAAGAGGAAAGGACTAAAACCAATAACTAAAGCCTTGAATGAGAAAAAATAAAGACCTGCAAATGTCCCTCCACCAACATGAGAATCAGACTTGACTGAACATTAATTTTGAAAGCCTGATATTAGAACTACCATCTCAAACCAAATGCTAAATTCTACAATGTTATACTTACTGCTGTCTTGGGGATCTTTTGCTCTGTGATAATTTATTAAACCTTCCTCATTACACATTGCCAGATCCAAAATAGCCTGATCTATGGTATCTACAACATATTGATGTCGGAAACAGTCCCTAATCTACACTGTGCGTTCTTTGTCATGGCTACCTCTGCCAATCTGAGTTTCCCCTATCTACATGAAGATTGAAGTCACCCATGGTTCATGTAGTGCCTTTTTCCCACATGCCATTATTACCTCTTTAGTACCCTCCATTTTAATTACTTTAATGCCGGTGTCAAAGCCTTCAGTTACCCAAATCCCATGTTACGGAACACCCTTCTAATTCTCATGTCTTTCTGATTTTTTATTCTCCTTAAAGTAACTCTTAAAAATCATTAAAATGTAGTTCTTTAACAAGCTTTTGTCCCATCTTCCTAACAAGTTTGAAATCAAATCTTCATTCACAACATGTGGGCGGCAAGGTGGCACAGTGGTTAGCACTGCTGCCTCACAGCGCCAGAGATCTGGGTTCAATTCCCGCCTCAGGCGACTGACTGTGTGGAGTTTGCACGTTCTCCCCGTGTCTGCGTGGGTTTCCTCCGGGTGCTCCGGTTTCCTCCCACCATCCAAAGATGTGCAGGGTCAGGTGAATTGGCCATACTAAATTGCCTGTAGTGTTAGGTAAGGGGTAAATGTAGGGGTATGGGTGGGTTTCGCTTCGGCGGGTCAGTGTGGACTTGTTGGGCCGAAGGGCCGAAGGGCCTGTTTCCACACTGTAATCTAATCTAAATCTAAATCTAAACATTCCTATTCCTTGGGACATTAGAAGTGCTACATAAATACAAGTTAATGCTGTTCTTCATAAAATTCTAGCATGCCCTCTTTGCTGTGTACCGATTTCCCCTACTTATAAACCCAAGTAACCCATGTGCCCTTTTCAAACACCTTATCAATTGTCATGCTATGCTTAAGGATTTACATATCTCCATTGTAAACTTTCTCTGGAGATCTAGATTACACCTGTCAAGTTGTGCCATTTATTGCACACTCTGTTGCTATCTTAGCCCTCCCAAGGTGCATTTCTTCACATTTCACTTAGATGTGATAGTTTCTTATTAAAATAGAGTCACTTACAGGAGTCCAGGATCCATATCTCCATTGGGTCATCATCCCTCTTTGAACAGCTGGGCTTGTGGTCGTGACTATCTTCGATGGCTCCAAACAAGGAGGCATCTCACACTCCTGCATAGAATTTTGACAAAACACAAAAACAATCTGTACTGCGTGATGAACTTTGGGTGATTTTTTTTAAGTCATGGGAGAGAACATTCTATCGAGTGCCACTTTCATACTCAAGTAGTATGTGCAAATATATTCTTGCTTTGTCTAAATGCAACACAAATAAAGCATATGGATCCCACTTACTTGAAGATCTTTACTGTGTTTATTTGCAGCTAAATTAATACATACTGTACAGAGTAATTCCTAGTCACAGCCTTTACCTTGTGCTACAGACTAGACAGCCTGTGGCCATTTGTATGTTGAACTGTTAAAGAGAATCACTCCGAAAGGTGACAGCACAATAGTCAGCTGAAAATCTCTCATTGTTACAGTAGTTGAAGTTTCAAGGAAATGTAACATTTTAGTTTAGAACATTTACTGTTTCCATTAAAGTAACTGATTGGAAGAAACAGAATTTGTTTTTACCTGGCTATCCCTTGGACGAGTTGCAGCATTGCACTCTCTGTCATCTATAACTGCACCATAAGCACCTACTACACACCTCACTGCACGCATTTGGTATCCATGTCCACAAGTAGCAGCACACTAGTGACAAGCAACAGGATAAAGGTCAGTAGTCTGTCATATGACAATACATTCAGGAAAAATACTTGTTCAAATTGCATTTTCTTTTCAGACGTATGTGAACAAATAATTCTGCTTAATAAATATTATATTCTGTAACTTATGACGTTGTCTTGCAGAGTTACCCAGAACAGTTCTAGTGCCTAAGTGACACTTCTACACCTGAAGACATCATACCAGACTCGAAATATTAACTCCACAGATGCTGCCAGATCTGTCGAGTTTCTCCAGCATTGTCTTTGCTTGTTTCAGATTTTTAGAATCTGCAGAATTTTACTTTTACACCTCCCAGTTCCATCAATAAACTTGTCAGGCTGACAAATTACAAACAGTATTCTCAAGGATTCAGAGAATTGTACCCTCACTTAAATTCATATGTAGGATTACTGACTCTAGGCGTGCCTCAGTTCCAGTCGTTCATTAGCAACATGCCATCTTGGAGCTACTTAATGTTACAGAATACAATAGAATCCCTACAGTGTGGAAACGGGCCCTTCGACCCTCCAAAGAGTAGCCCATCCAGACTCATACCCCTACCCTATTATCCTATATTTACCCCTAACTAATGCACCTAACCTACACATCCCTGAACACTATGGACAAGTTAGCATGGCCAATCCACCTAACCTGCACATCTTTGGACTATGGGAGGAAACTGGAGCACCCGAAGGAATCCCACACAGACACAGGGAAAATGTGTCTGGATGCTGCCTGACCTGCTGTGCTGTTCCAGCAATAAAGTTTCAACAGGGAGAATGTGCAAACTTCACACAGACAGTCGCCTGAGGCTGGATTTGAACCCGGGTTCCTGGTGCTGCGAGGCAGCAGTACTAACCACCATGTCAAAGAGGTGTCACCAAGCTGGTCCTTTTTTTCTAAAAGCTGTTCCTTTTCTCAAGGATACTGTGTCCTTGGTCTTTTTTCAGAGGGGTCATAAACAGCCCCCAATTCTGAGTAGACTGGTTTGGTACAGAGATTAAGGGGTATTGAGAGGCCTTTGTGGTTATATGTAAACAGATGCGACTTCAGGCCAAAATGGTTATGTTTTAGAAGTGACCTGTATAATGAAAGAGGAGTGGTCAACTCTCTAGCTGAGCAAGTTCAGTCCAGAACTAGTTGGGTGTTCAGCTCTCTCTCTCTCTCCTTCTGCCTTTCTTTCTTCCACCTGGAAGCATTTATTCGATTTTTACTGTTTTTTAAGGGGGCTTGCTTATTGGGACTGTTATGTATATTCGGAACAGCATAATTAAGTCTTAGTTTGGATAGCCTGAGTTCTGTAGGGGTTCTTTATTCTGCTCTTTGTGTTTCATTGTATAATTTTGTGAATAAATGTTTGTCTGGTTTAAAACCTGGTAGTCAACTTAGCTAACTTACTCTAGGTTATTTTTACTGTACACTTACCAAAACAAATTGCAAAGTTAAGGTCTGGGGCTGCCTGCTTAAGAGTGGTCTGGCTTAGTCCAACAGAGATTGAGGGCTCTTTGCTGGATTTTAAACAGTGAGGGGTAGGGTGTTGGTTTGGTCAGGTAGACAAAGGTTGGGATAGTAATGGCTCTTTCAGTCGCCAAAAGCTTTCTGGAAATGGATGCAGTGACTTTGGAAGTTTTGCAAAAGGTGAATAAGACCAAGCTGCAGGAATTAGCAGAGAAGCTGGAATTGGAACTGTCTGCTTCTGTGAGGAAAGGAGAGATAATTACAGCAGTAGCTCAGCATTAAACTAGCCACAGGAACCATCAGAATCTATAGAGATGGCAAGAATTCAATTGCAAATGAAGCAGCTTGAGTTAGAGACGAGAGATAAGGAAAGGGCAGCAGAAATGAAACAGTTTGAGTGACAATTAAAAGCAGTAGAGAGGGAAAAAGAGAGAGCAGCAGAAGAGAGGGACAAAAAGAGAGAGCGTTTGAAGTTCAGAAATTGACCCTTAAAAAGGAAAATCAGCTAAAAAGGTTGGAGATAAAATCTGAGGGTAAGTTTAGTGAGGAAATAGTGCAAACTCATGTGGAAGAGCAGAGAGTTAAAATGGCTTGGTTAGCAGCTGAAGTGGCTGATGATTATGAGCTGGTGCATAAAACACGGTTTGGTTTCCAGAATCAATCTCGGTCCATGAGGGACAGAAATTGGGGCAAAGAGAAATCTTCACGTGGAAAGGCAAAGGTAGATTTCAGTGAAGATCATAAGGATTAAAAAACAACCCTTGAGGGGACAAAGAAGTTAAAAAGCTCCAGTGTTTTCATTGTAACAAAGTGGGCCACATGAAATCAAATTGTTGGTGGGCGAGGAGAAAAGCCATATTTAGGAAAACCAGACAAGCCTGGAAGTTTTGTTGGACTAGTAACAAAAGGCACAAGGGAAGTTGGACAACTGCCTCAGAGTGTACAAGATAATCAGAGGTTGGTTAAGGAGGAAGTGCCACATTTGCTTAAAAAATACACATGTAAGGGTAAAGTGTATTCACATAGGCCAGGAGCAGTAGGTAAAGAGGTTACAATAGTAAGAGACACAGGATCCTCTCAGTCTGTAATGCCGAAGGATGAGGTGATGTGTACTCCTGAGGGACTATCGCCAGAAAGGTACTGGTGACAGGAATTCACGATGAGACAAAACATGCTCAGTTATGTAAAGTGAGGCTAGAGAGTCCAGAGAAAAGTGGAGAATCTGTGGTAGGAATACTGGACAAATTCTCAGCTCCAGGAATACAATTTGTCCTTGCAAATGATATCGCTGATTCACCGGTAGGTGTGCTGCCTACTCTAGTTGAAAAGCCAGTGGAGACGCAGGCAACTGAAGAAATGAAGGATGTTTATCCAGGAATTTTCCCAGATTCTATGATCACAAGATCACAGAGGAAGAAGTTGAAGCAGGAGAGATCAAAAGGCACAAATAAGGAAGCGGACATAGCTTTATCTGAGACATTTTTGATCAGATAAGTGGCACAGAGCAGGAACAACTAGGTAAACATGCCAGTATGTTTAGCTCTGCTACACTTATTGAGTTACAGCAGAAAGATGAGAAGTTAAAACATTTATATCAAAAGGCATACACAGAGTAAGAGAGTGTGTTATTACTTAACAAATGATGTCATAATGAGGAAATGGAAACCATTAGTCATGGTCTGGGCCACCTGCTTAAGAATGTTTTGAGTGGCCTGACTTTTTAGTCCAGAACAGAGATCTAACTTTATTCCCTGCCATCATGGAGAACACTCACTTCAATAATGAATAAAACTTCTGGCTCCACATAAGAGAAACAGGTACCAGGAATTTCTCGCAAGCTACTTGAGATAAACATGTCTTATCACCGTGTCAGATGTTCCCTGAGCAAAGCTTGGTCACACATCACATCAGTCCCTGTTGATCAGTGATTCTATGTGTTGGGAGTGTGAGTCTTTGGAAATGCAGAGCTACAGCACCAGTTTCCTGCCTACAAGCCTGGCATACTTGGCACTTAATCCCCTACGTACATCGAGCAAACTTAGGGACACCCACTCACCTGGCCCCACACCCCAACTTGCCATGACGCGCACTCCTGCAGCTCACAGGTTCCGACAGCCTCTGGTTTGATACTTGGATTGCAAAAGTCATCCTGCAGTTGTTCATTATTCAGTAGGCATGATATTTGTCGATGTCTTGTGCCCTTTCCACACGTCACGAGACACTAGAATAATGTAAGTGGCTATTTAATGGTTGCTGAAAATTCAGTCCCTATGTTAACAGCTTACATTTGATTAGATTAGATTACTCACAGTGTGGAAACAGGCCCTTCGGCCCAACAAGTCCACACCAACCCGCCGAAGCACAACCCACCCAGACCCATTCCCCTACATTTACCCCTTCACTAACACTATGGGCAATTTAACATGGCCAATTCACCTAACCTGCATGTTTTTGGACTGTGGGAGGAAACTGGAGCACCCGGAGGAAACCCACGCAGACACGGGGAGAATGTGCAAACTCCACACAGTTTGCTTCTCAGGATGGAAGAGCGAAAGAACCTCTATTCAAAAAGCTTCATTCACAAATTATAAATGGCCTAGCTTTAATTTGAAGGCTCCGGTGCTTTTGTTCTGGGATCTCCCCCCCTTTTTCCATGGATGGGCAAATCCAGCATAACGTTCTGAACATTAGGGTTATGCTGTTCAGCAGTAAAGTCAGGAGATACCTTTTCACAGAAAAATGGTGGTGGAAATCTTGAACTGTCTCCATGAGAAGACTGTGGATACTGGAACAACAGGAATTTTCAAGACAGAGATGATAAGATTTTGTGAAAGGCTAGCTAGTTATGGATCTGAAATAGCTTAACTAGAGTTAAGATACAACATAACTAAATGCAGGACAAGACTGGAGAACTGGATATCATTCTATACAGTCCTTGATGTGTACTTGCTGCAAATTCTAGTATTCATCCTCAGAGTTCATTTGTTTCATTAAACTCTTGCTTATATTGGAGCTATTGTCATATATATTTTATAACTGTATGGACAGTTTGAGAAAACATTAACCTATCAGGTTGGAACTTGTACATTTTGTCTAAATTACAAACTTTTATTTTAGTTTTCCCACAGGCCATATGGCAACACAGTTCAGGGAGAGAGCAAGTTATGGATTCTCAGGCCTCTGTTGATGCTACACTTTGTCTACTTAATACAGCTCTGAGTGGGTCACAGTCAGATACTCCCTGTCTCTTTGATACAGAGTCCAGGCAATGTTTGATGGCTATAAACCGAACAGCAAATATAGTCACGAGTTTCCTCCAGTCTAACACTGTGCAGTAACACTTTGAATTCTATATTAGATATTCCTAAGGTTAGCAATAACATTTGCTTGGTCTTTTTTGCCTCTTTTAACTCCTTAATGCTTTACTCACTTCGCTCCATTCACTGGCCGTCCATTCAGGGCAGGGAAATTCATTGCAAATCTGCGATACAACATTCTGATGCTCATTGCACTCTTGGTTAACAAGGTGTCTGCCAAGGTTGCTCATGCAGTACCCTTCCCGGGTCCGTGTTCCACCGCCACAGGTTTTTGAACACTGAGAAAACCAAACAAACGATCTGTAAGGTTGTGTATGTGGGAATGCCCAATGAAGGTGTGTTACAACTTGGAAATACAGTATTATTCTCTCTGTACTCTAAGCAGCCCTTCTTTCTGCACGGACTTCATCTCAATGCATGTGGGTATTGCCTATGTTAGTAAATGTGTGTTTTATAAATTCAGACAATATGAATGATCATCAATGAAGTTCAATTTTCAAACAAAATCAGAACATAAGAACTGGGAGCAGGAGTAAGCAATTCATCCCCTCAAACCTGCTCCACCGTTTGATACTACCATGGCTCATCTCATCTCAGGCTTAACTCCACTCTCCTGCCTGCTCCTCATAGCCTTTTAATCCATCACAAATCAAATATCTGTCTATCCTCACCTTAAATTTATTCAGTGTCACAGCATCCAACATATTCCATGGCACTTAATTCCACAGATTCACAACCCTTTGAGAGAATTAATTCCACCTCATCACTGTTTTAAATTTGCCACCCTTTAAAATTATGAGCTCTCATTCTAGATTGCCCTCCAAGTGAAAATGTCCATTCTATATCTACTTTGTCAATCCCCTTTAGCAACTTATACTCTGCAGTTAAATCTCCTTTCATGCTTCTAAACTCGAGCAAGTAAAGGCCTAACCCATTCAATCTCTCCTCATAAGACAACAATTTCAATTCTGGAATTAATCTGGTAAACATTCTTAGAACTTCTTCGAAAGCAATTACATTCTTCCTCCAGTAAGGGGAACAAAACTGACTTCAGAGCATGGAGCTGCTAATTGCCGAACCTTCAATGCCAATGAAAGTATGTCTAATAAATGTAAGTGTGTCCATGGGTTGAGGGAGTTGGGTTGCACGCTCTAACCATTACCTGTGACCAGGATGTATAATGCCAACTGGTTCTGTGACAGTCACCATGACAGGGCTCTCTGCTGGGAGGTTTTGGCTGATCCCTGCAGTATCTGTCGTCTATTGACTCACTGGGTCCTTTGCCGTGGGTATACTTCATGCAGCGAATGTCTTGCGTTCTGTAGCCTGGTCCGCACTGTGCCGTACATTCGCTCTTACCTACTGTGTGCCACCTAGAATCAAAGCAGAGCTACTTATATTGTAAAGTCAATCGTTTTTAATTCAACCGAGAAGAACTAATTCTATGCGACATCCATAAGATTATGCAAAGTTTTCTTCTGACCTGACGATTTTGATCACACTCATCAAGGAGTGAATATTTTTGTTCTACCACATCCCCTCCCCCCCAAGCAACAATATGGAAAGGCTGCAGGTACAACACCGCAGTGGGGAGACTTTTGATATCTGATCATAATGGGCAGGGCATCACTGCAGTGAGCCACACAACGCAGACGGCCTCACACACTCTCTGGGATAACCAGCTGCACACCCAAATTAAAACTACATCCAGTGGACTTCAGCTGTCTGAGGTGCCCATCATATCTCAGGCAATTTGAGTGCCAGCTCTTTATTTTCCAGGCACAAAATGGGTTGCCAGCAGTCAACACACATTAACTTCAATAGAGCACCAACACATTTGTCTATGTGCCCATTTTATTCTCACACACAGCACCGACTCTTAACGGAGCTTCCCTGGGTGGCCAGCAGTACTTCCCTGAGTACAAAGATTGCTTTCTCGTGTGAACCTGAACAAATTAACAAATGGGTTGTGATCATAATCCTGCTGAGAATCGGGGAGGCTGGACCCAGAGGCGAAGATATCTAGGGAGTGGGGAGGATGGGGAAGAAATGGACGTTGCAATTTTGCCGTGAGTGCAACTGCGGCAATTGCAAATTGCGAGGCAGTGACTTTAAAGTTGCAAATAAAATTGCATTTGACCCCAAATCTGCTCCACTTCCAGGATGGAAAACAAAACACAAATAAAGTGAAGGTCTGGTCATCCCAGAGTTCCATTTTCAGGAATGCAAAATGAGTCCAAGTGGATTGCCCTTGATTCCCAGGTTAAGGCAGAAATGGATTTATATTAGAATGAGATATACAACAAGACTGTTCAAAATAAAAGGCTGCTTCCACGCATCATTCAATGTCATTTACAACTCAGTTGTTCCCTCCAGCGTTGTCACCCTTTTGTTCATTGCCACCTCTGTTTAAAAGTACGGTCATTGTGAAGAGCATATGCCTTTGATAACACGACCCCTATGATTTCCTCTGTAGCAGATATCTCAGTGACTCAAATCAGAAACACATTGTTGAAAGTTCTGTTCCATAGTGACCAACTAAAATATTGGTCTTTACCTTACTTCACATTCTGTGTTGCACGGCTCAATGTCAGGGACTGGGCGAGGTAAATGTTCACATCTTTGGTCAGAAACAACTAAGTGATCACTCTTACGCACACAAACCACCTTTCTCCTCCGTTCCCCTGTAACAGATGGAAGCAGTTTGGCACTCATTTTTGTGTTTTACAGCAAATCCAGAGCCTGCCCGAAGGCAAATCTGATGTTTATAGTATATGGTAGGTACAATATCTGAATATGACAGCTTCTTTCAAAACACCTCAATTATATACAGAACCACCATCTGGTTGTAACAACATAATTCCATTGCAATATGTTCTAAAGAAACAAAGTTCACTGTTTCCCAGGATAAAGGAGAATGGGGAGCAATACAAATCAAGACAAAAGCAGTGGTACATAGGAACAATGGAATTAGGAGCGGGAGTAGGCAATTCAGCCTTCCGAGCCCACTCCACCATTTAACATGATCATAGCTGATCTTATCCTGGTCTCAACTCCACCTCCCGCTTGCTCCCAATAGCCCTTAGCCAGCTTTTCATCAGAAATATATCTATTTCTTTCTTGAAAAAGTTGATTGATTCTCTGTCTCCAGTGAGCTCCACATATTCACAACCCTCTGAGAGGAGTACTTTCTCCTCATCTTAGTGTTGAATTGTCCTCGTCTCACTCTATATTTATGACCTTTTGGTTGAGACTGTCCCATAAGGGAGAACATCTGATCAAACATCCACCTTATCAATCCCCTTCAGCATTTTATATATCTCCACCAGCTTCCCACTCATTCTTCTGAATTCCAGCAAGTACAAAGCCCACGCTATTTAACAGCTCCTCATACGATAACCCTTTTACCTCTGGATTAACCTGGTGAACTGCTCCCAGTGCCACTGCATCCTTCCTCAAGTAAGGAGACGAAAACTGGACACAATACTCGAGGTGTGGTCTCACCAATGCCCTATATAATTGTAAGAACACCTTTTTATTTCAATAATTCAGCCCTTTTGCTACAAATGCCAGGATTCCACCTGCCTTTCTTATTACATATGTTGCACTTGTCTACCCAGTTTCTGTGATTCACGAACAAAGACCCTCGCTCAGATCTCTCACCACTGATGAATTTTGAATCTGCTTCCTATTTAAATAATAATTTGCCTGTATAATTTCCTAGTCAAAATGGAGAAACTCGCACCTGTCAGAATCCGGCTCATTCTTGTAGCCTATTAATATCCATCTGTCAACTCTTTACCTCCTCATCATTGCCTGCTTTCCCAGCTATTTTACTATCATCCACAACATAGATGGTACACTCTGTCCCTGCTTGCAGATCGTTGATAAAGTTTGTAAATTGTTAAGGTCTGAGATCTGAATCCTGCAGCACCCCACTAGTTACAATTCGCCGTCCAAAGAAGAACCCATTTAGCCCGACCCTCTGCTTTCTGTCAGTCAGCCAGTCCCCTATCCAAGCCAGTACTCTACCCTTGACTGCCTGGGATCTAACCTTCTGGATCAGTCTTTTATGCAGCACTTTGGTCTAATACCTTCTGGAAATCTAGTTAGACCACATTTACCAGATCCTCATTATCCACCTTGCTGGTTACATCCTCAAAGAACTCCAGCAAGTTTATCAAGCACATCATGCCCTTCATGAAACCATGCTGACATAGTGAATTGAGCTTTGTTTTTCCAAGTGTTCAGATATCCCTACTTTTATGACTGACTCCAGCAACTTCCTCACTACAGAGATCAAACTCACTACATCTACAGTTTCCCTCTTCCCTCTATCTCCTTTTTTTGAATGAGGGTGGCACATTAGCATGTTTCCAATCCACTGGGACATTTTCAGAATCCAGGAAGTTTTGGAATGTCATAACTAATGCATCCACTATCTCTGCTGCCACCTCTGTTAATGCCCCAGGGTGCCAGCCATCAGTCCCTGGTGACTTATCTACCTTTAATCCCATCAGTTCTCCCTTCTCCCATACCTTCTCCCTAGCTGCATTAATTTCACCAAGTTCCTGTGCAGTAACTGCAGTTTTGTGGGAAAATGATCTTCCACTGTGAAAATAGAAACAAAGTATTGGTTTAGTGCCTCTATCATTTCTCTGTTTCCCCATTATTACCTCACCATTTTCATCCTCGAAAGGGCTAACATTTAGATTAGATTACTTACAGTGTGGAAACAGGTCCTTCGGCCCAACAAGTCCAGCACAACCCATCCAGACCCATTCCCTTACATTTACCCCTTCACCTAACACTACGGGCAATTTAGCACGGCCAATTCACCTAACCTACTTTCTCTATTCTCTTTGTTTTTATAGACATTTAGAAGCTTTTGGTAACAAAATTTAAGTTTTCTACTAGTTTCCATTCACAGGGGTATACTGGTGAATTCGGGCACGTTTATATTGCAGGTAGATAAGCAGGAGGCTGGAAGAACACAGCAAGTCAGGCAGCATCAGGAGGTGGCGAAGTCAACGTTTCAGCTGAAGTGTTACACCCAAAACGTTGACTTCTCCACCTCCTGATGCTGCCCAGCTTGCTGTGTTCTTCCAGCCTCCTGCTTGTCTACCTTGGATTCCAGCATCTGCAGGTTTTTGTCTCGAATCATGTTAACATTACAGATCATACATCAGATCTGTAATGTGCTATCTTTGGCTAATCTGGGGTCATAGCCATTTTCCCCAGTTCCCCAAAAATCTTTAGCTTTGGACAATTAATTTGGCTCACTTTCCAACATTGTGGTGTTGACATTAAACAAGTGCAGCTACATTCTGCTGCATTATTCACATCATATATCTGAGAAAGATTTCAGTTTTGATCCCCCAGTCTGTGTTGAGTTAGTTAATCTCCACCCAGGCTGTGTTTGGGCTACTGAAATTTTCCTAATACTTCTGATTTTTGAGGTGAAATTCAGCCGCACGGAAGGTTACATTTGTTGAACATCCAGTGATGTGCTGAATGGCCACCAGTACTCAGAACAAGGAATCACATATCAACAGTAGAACATAGAACAGTACAGCACAGTACAAGCCCTTCAGCCCTAGATGTTGCGCCGATCTTTGTGACAATGGTCACATCCGACATGAAAAATATCAAAATCTTTCATAACTGTGACAGGAAAGGAATCAATGCCTTCAAGTGAGGAGACCGGGAAAAAGAATTACAGAAGAAAATTGCAAAGATTTCCCTTTACTGCAGACCCATCACTGCAATATTTTTCGAAAATCTGTGTGTAAGTCCAATGTTAATCGTTTCAAGGTATAACGAAGATCGGAAAAATAAAAGCAAAGAAAAAATTCAGCGAGTACTCAGCAGATCAGGCAGCACCTACGGAGTTACCATTTTGGGACTAGATTACCTTTCTTCTGAGCATTTTGAACAATCTTTATTTAATTTCAGATTTTTGGCGTTGCAGTTTTTCTTTTTAAAGATTAGGTAGTAATGCTTTCATCCACTGTGGCCAAACCCGCAGTACATCTGCTATTGAAAACAATTAAAACCTTATCGTGGAAGAAGTGAGCAACACCGACTGATTTGAGGGGAATCAATCAGCAGGAACGCCCTCCTTTGCATACATAATTCATACGTGTCCTTGGGATTGCTTGTCTTAAATGTAATTTGGCAATAAAGGTTTGGGGGAAAATCCCTTATCCGAAATGCTCGGGACCAACTGGTTTTTGGAATTCAGGATTTTTTGAATTTCGGAATAAGTGACAATTTGATGGTGAAATTTTTAAAAATCTTACCAAACAGCAGACGCACTGAGTAAAACGGGCCCTGAAACAGAATTGAGGCCTGCCAGTGCTGGGTCACGCCCCCACACGTTGCATCTGAGTGACACGCATCGAGTGGGTGTGGAGTTGGGTTAACTGTTTGCACGCCAAACAATCGTGTTAGTGGGAAAAAAAACTTCACGAAAATCCTTCAGATTTCGGAGCAACGGTCGTCAACCTGTACTTACACTCTGGCCATATAACAAAACTTAAGGAAGAATTGAGTTTGTGGGAACATGTCAAAGAAACATTAATTGCTCGGGAGTGCTAACAGGAACCAGAATGCAGAAATGCTCTGTTTTCTACCTGTGATGTCACAGGTTAAAAACAGAAGGACAGAATTTGTAGACAGTTGTAATAAAGCCAAGAGGTTCTGAAAGTGAGTGTTCCCTCGCTCTCCTGTGACAACTCCAGCAAAAGACCCATGGAAATGTTGTAAGGTCATACACTCTACAAAAGACTCAGGAGATGGTCATCACTGACTAGCCTAGCTTATCTTACCCATCTTTAATTGCCGTAGACGTCAGTTACATTACTGTGGAGTTACATGCAGACCAGACCAGGTAAGGACAGCAGCTAATGAAGAACATTAGTGAACCAGATAGATTTTTCCTAACAATTATTTCATCGTTTAGACCCTTAATTCCAGTTTTTTAAAAAATTTGAATTAATTTCAACTTGCAGCCCCAGAACATTATTTGGGTCTCTGGATTAATAGTCTAGTGATAATACCATTAGGCCATCTGATTGTCACCAGCCAAACCCATATTAAATTTACTTTAAGACATAAGAATGCAATGGAGTTTACCTTGGCACAGTCGGCTACACTGTTGCCATGAACCATATGGATCCCACACAAACTTCTCCAGTTGGTCTTCAATGGGTATATTAAAAGAATAACGAACATCCGGATTGTACAAATTTCCAACAGATAAAACCTAGCAGGATATAAAACAGTTTGAGAAAATCAACAAACATTAAGATACTGTAACAAGTACAAAATGGTGCTCCTAAATTAAGAGTATTCTTGATGTTTAGTTAGCAGAGGAAGTTCGTTGTTGTAAACACAGAGGAAAATAATTACCATTCAATAAATAAGCAATAAGCCATTATCGTTACAAAAAAAATCCCACCTGCAAAATCAGCTCTTCCTCAATCCGATCAGTGCAGTTAATGCGCTCCACATCATTGTCTGAGCCACTGTATTCAATTGTGGCTCCCTGTACATTTATTTCTCGTTTAAACATGCTCACCACAAAGTTTCCATTCAGGATGAAATTACCTCGACTGTCAGATAAGGCTGAAGCACAGACCAGAAATATTCCATTAGGAAAGCAGGGTTCAAATGTAGATTTCTAAAATTTCAAAACTCAGCTTTTATTATTGCCCCCCCTCCCCGAAGAATGTTGACTCTTTAATTTGTGAATGGAAGTGTTGTGTCTGTAGCTGTAACAGAGAAGGTAATTCTGTACATAATTCATGGTGAAATCAGTCAATCACAGTGAGATGAGAAACTAATTTGTATAATGCTTTGGTGGTCACAATGCTACCCGAAAGACTGTATGATTTGCTTTCTTCTTCTGGTGTGGTTAGGTCTTCAACGTGCTCATGACCCAATGTATCATTGTATTACCATCTCATTCCTGAAGTAGGGCTTATGCCCGAAACGTCGATTCTCCTGTTCCTTGGATGCTGCCTGACCTGCTGCGCTTTTCCAGCAACTCATTTTCAGCTATTACCATCTCATCTAAACAGCAGCAGCTCTGCCAGTGTAATATCCCTTGTTAGCCGGGTTTCTGTGAATTCTGAACTAATGCTTGATCCCACAACTTTAGAAGGTAAAAACAAGGACTGCAGATGCTGGAAACCAGATTCTAGATTAGAGTGGTGCTGGAAAAGCACTGCAGTTCAGGCAGCATCCGGGGAGCAGATAAATCGACGTTTCGGCCAAAAGCCCTTCATCAGATTCCGGATGAAAGGCTTTTGCCCGAAACGTCGATTTTCCTGCTCCTCGGATGCTGCCTGAACTGCTGTGCTTTTCCAGCACCGCTCTAATCTAGAACCCACAACTTTAGACACAGAGCGTAATCAACTGAATCAGAATGAAACAGGAGCGATTCCATTGCAAGGCAATACATTGTATCTTAGCTTGCGACACATCGTCAAACAAGAAGAAAAGTTCTTCCACTGAACATCATTCACTAAACTAACTCACTTAATTAAAATAACCTTCAAGAGCGGGACTAACTCTAAATAAATCACTAAGCCAGTGCTTCCATTTAATATACAGATCATTATCTTTGAAAAACGTGCAAAAATTAACATGAAGATAATGTAAGCTTTATGAGCCGCTGTACTTGGCCATCAAGACATTGTGCATCAAGACGTGACTAACCCAAACCCAAGGTTACTCATGGCAAGTCAGAGATTAAGCCACTATAAGGAGGAGAGGATTGGTGTGGAAGTGATAAGGGATCCACATTTACTGGAAAAACGTGGAAAGATGTAAATGAAAGATTATCTTTAAAGTTGTGTGTTGTGAACACTCTTCGAATGGTTCCCTGAGAATATTGTCTTCTTCATCAGTCACCAAAAGATACATTAATCAATTTGCACACTTCCTGGACAAGTACACAGAAAATGAGAGCTCATATTTTTACCCTTGTCTATTTGTTCAAGGTTATGGCCAAGAAATATGTAAAATTTAACAAAAGATTAGCCTAGCTTTCATCTTTCCTAATTTACTATACATCACTAAATGTACCTACTGTTACTACATGGTTTTGTGCAAATAAACTAGTATAAATTCTGAACTGAAAACAATCAATGCCAGAGATCACAGCGGGTCAGACAGTATCGATTGAAAGAAAGCAAGCTAATATTTTACGTCCAGATGGTTCTTCAGAACTAGCTTGCATCTCTGATGAAGGGCCATCTAGACTCGAAATGTCAGCTTGCTCTCTCACCATGGATGCTGCCTGACTCGCTGTGATCTCGCAGCTGCAGTAATTTTCTCGTATAAAATTTCAAATATTTGTTCAGGACATTTCGGCAACAAACTTCAATAATGGTGAGATGAAAATTGAAAGAAAAACCCAACTAGAAAACAGATAATCTGAGGAAAATTCCCTCTGATTGCAAGCAATCCCATAGATCACGAATCAGGGACTTCTGCATCATGAACGAGGAGGTTAAGAACCATTCAAACCAGTGCTCTGCAAAACACATGAAGAGTCAGCACTTGCTGCATTAGACAGTTGAGCCATTAACTTGAGGCTGAATCTGCCTGGCTGTGCCAATGGGAAAGAAAACGTACAGTGTTATTTGAAAAAATGCAGAATATTCTGCTGGTGTCCTGTCTCTGGCAACATTACCACTTATTCATCTCAAATCTGTTTTATACCATGTAGCTTAGACTGACTGCTCTATTTACTTACATAAGTGCATTAGCATCCATGTAAATGTATGTCTCCATATAATGGGAAGTGGAAACTGCTGGCAAAGCAAGCGCTGAATATACATTGACTTAAAAAAAAACGATAGATTACGTTATCTTATGCTAACCTCACATAATGTTCTATAAGGACAGTGTATGTCATGGACAGTGTGAGCTTTTAACCAAATCAGAGCTCCTTCTCAACAGAATAGAAACTAAAGATGTGTAGAGGTACAATACTTTGAAAAACTCAATCTGAGTATCATTGAATTCAAAAGTTTCAAAGTAGAAATTAAATTTTGCCTACAATGGTCGAGACAAAGTCAACTTTCCTTAATGTTCTAATTACTGATTACATGGTTTGGGTAATTGGGACTTGAAGGAATTGTTAGAAGTCAAGTACATCCTCGGCTCCAGTGAGCTGAGGACTTAAAAGTATCGAATAAATAAAACAGAATAAGTCGCAAAATGCTTACCAAGGTAGTTATCATCTTCTGGCTTCCCTGAATAGCTGTGCTGCCGTACATCAATATTAGTTGCTCCTGAAGGTATTCTTACTACTATGTTATATCCTTAAAATAAATGAATAATATGAGTACAATGAGCAAATAAAACTCACAACACAAGCAAAGATTTGATCTTTTGATGCAAGTCAACAGTGAATTTGATTTTTAATCTTATGCTCTGACCAGGTTGCTGCAGCTCACTCAACAATAAGAATAACTTCTATTTACAGAAAGAAAGCACTTAGGTTTCATTGGAAACTATCAAGACCTGAAGGCTATTCCAAGGCACTTTGGTGGCCTGTTTTTGAAGGGGAGTAATTGCCATGAGGTTGGAAACATGCACAGCAAGGCCACATGAACAGAAATTTGCTGGTGACCAAATATTCTTTCGCTTGATTGAGTGATAAATAGAGTCACAAAGCATGATCTAACTTTACTAACTGGTCTACCATGCAGTAAAAGTCTATGTAGACAATGTCTACCACTGTGCGTTCATCAACCTTTTTGATTAGATCAACAAAACTACAATCCAGTTTGTGAGACATGATTTCCCATACACACTTAATCAGTCCATGCCTCTCCTAACGCACGCAAATCCTATCTTTCAGAATCCCCTCCAACAACTTAATCACCACTGATGTCAGACTCAACGATCTATACTTCCCAGGCTTCTCCTTACAACATTAGCCAGCCTCCAGTACTTCACCCATATTGTAGGTCATACAAATATCTTGGCTGGGACCCCGACAATTTCAACTCTAACCTCCCATAATGTCCTGTGCTACACTTTGGATCATGTCCAGGAAATTTCTCTACTTTAATGTTTTCTAACACCTCCAGCACCTCGTCTTCTGTAATGTGAAAGATGTTGAAAACAAGATGTTCTTTTTTCCAAGTGGATATTTTTTACTCAACCTGCCAGATGTGTTATGAAACAGGTGGTACTTGTACTTGGGCCTTCTGGTTCAGACATAGGGTCACTATCACTGTGCGACAAGATCTTTATGAGAAGCTATGTTTAATGTTTCATTTGTAAGACCACCTCGAGGTTACACAACAATCTCAGCCTAGATGCTGAGTCTCCAAAGTGAGACTAGAGTCCAAGATCTGTTGACTCAAAGGTATGAGTGCTACCCATGATTCATTTGTATTTAGTAAGAATGGATGTAAGCTCAAAAAGGAGCTGCAACCAAAGGCTGGGCTGATCCTATTTTGCAACATCTCCTTAGCCCATCACCCTTGATTTGTTGATCTACACTGTCAAGACATGAGGGGAGGTAGTGCGTAATGTCACTAGATTAGTCATCCGGAAACTCAGTCTAATATTCTGAGGATATGAGTGCAAATCCACCATGGTAGACAGCGAAATTTGAATCCAGATTTGAAGTTGACTTAATGACAACCATGTAAACCCTACCGCCTGTCGCAAGAACCCACTATTAGCGAAGAAAATCTGCCATCCTTACTTGGTCTGACCTCCATGTGGCATCCAGATCCACAGCAATGTGGTTGACTCCTAACAGCTTGATGGATAATAATGCCAGCCTAGCCAGCAATGCCCACAACCCATGAATGAACAATAAATAAAAACTAAAATAGGTTTGTATTTAAATTCCATGGTCAGGATTTTTCCAATCAAAGTTAGAGAATGGCAGGAAGCAACTCTGCTACTTCTGAGGCCGAATTTTCACCATGCCTCAGGGCGAGTTCTCTCATTTTTGTGCTTCTTACGTCATTATGCTTGAATGCAAGATGCTGGGTGCATTACTCAGCAAATCATGTGGTGCACAAAATGGAAGTGCTGAACAGAGCAGAGATCTACTGGTGCCATATTTACATCCCGTCTGGACACCACTACAAGCTAGGAACATGTTCAGCCATCACACTTTGAACCTCCCTTTCCTAACACACTCATGCAACCAACCATCAGTTCAGCAATACCATATACTACTGAGTGACTCCAATTGAGCGTCAGGTTAGCAACTGGCTTATTCTCACAGCTATTTCATTTCAAGAAGTCATCACAAACTCCAAATGGCATCATCCATGCAGAAGTTTCATAAGCACTTCACCCGACCATCTCCCCACAAGTGATTAGCCGCTAGGGACAGAGATTTAACTCCTGTTCTGTTACCAATGCCTCTCATTCCAATATGTTGAATGCTCCATTGTGTGCACAAGCAATTATTAAGGAATTTACAAACCGAGGCTGAAGAAATGGAGCGGAGAAAATATATTAACTTCAAACAGATTTTAAAAACTATCACTTTCCACACAATTAGAAGGAGCGTATGTTGTCCACCAATCACTTATAAAAATCACCACATTTTTAGGTTAGTTTTGAACTTGGTTTTCCATCTGCAAAACAATGATTAAAACTGCAACAAACACATTAAATTTCCATCGTCTCGGTTGAGGTGGATTCTCCATTGTAGGTAATCCTATTTAAAGGTGGACCATCATTTTCAAAATGGTAAACAGATCTCCTAACACTGCGGCCCCCTCATTTTAGTATTACTTTAGGCAACTGCATCCAGTGAGTGTGCTTGCTGAACTTTCTGTGACCCGCCACGTGTTCTCATGGCAGCAGATGGAAACAATACTGGATTCTGTTCAGAACTAGGGGTAATAGCTCTGATTACACTGAAGTGCATTACACATGATTGGATACTACGCATGGGAATCCAGGCATAAATTACTTTTGTACACAGCTACAGGGTTGTATAAACAGAGGATAAAATCAATCCTGATTAATTCAATTTTTCCACACACAACGATGCTCACCGGTAGCGACAACAAACACGACCAATACTGGCGGCTGGCTTTTCAATCCTGCTTGGGCCAGAGTCTGAGGATGGTGGGGCTGACGACTAACCAATGAGTGAGCAAATGCCTCTGCTCTTTGTGGAGGCAGAATCAGCCCACAGGGAAAGACCAAACATAAAACACAATCAGAGCTGAAAATGTGTTGCTGGAAAAGCGCAGCAGGTCAGGCAGCATCCAAGGAGCAGGAGAATCGACGTTTCGGGCATGAGCCCTTCTTCAGGAATGAGCCTTCCTGAAGAAGGGCTTATGCCCGAAACGTCGATTCTCCTGCTCCTTGGATGCTGCCTGACCTGCTGCGCTTTTCCAGCAACACATTTTCAGCTCTGATCTCCAGCATCTGCAGTCCTCACTTTCTCCTATAAAACACAATCAGTAAGGTTTAGAAATGATCGCTGGACTGATCCTCCACTTTGAAGTTCACAAGCGAGTGGGATCAATAAAAGGGTTAGGCTCACACAGGTTATGCTGGCGTTTACTTCTGGGGGAGTCATCTGAAAATTTTCAGAATCACTAACAGCCTGAATGAGACCGATTAAATTTTCCAATCGGCTTCCACATTCCAGAACCGGAAGGGACACCCCCTACACTGACAGGGCTGGATGGGGGTGTGGTGGGGTTGGCAGTGTGGTGTGTAGGCTTGAGAGTGTCCTTGCCAGCTTTGATATGCAGGAATTGCCATAGGTTGTCCATTGGCTGCACACCTCCCCCACCCTTCCACCCCTCCCCCTCACCAATCACTTCCATTCGTGATGGTGGCCTGACTGCTGAGTCCATCTTTATAAAGTGATCGCTTAAAAACAGTTGGTGAGAGAACACATCCATAATGAACCATTCTCTCTGTACAAAATTAAAAATCACACATCAGGTTATAGTCCAACAGTAGCTTTCGGAGCGCTGCTCCTTCATCGAGTGGTTGTGGGTTTTTAACTTTGTACTCCCCAGTCCAACACCAGCCTCTCCAAATCATTCTCTCTGTGACTTAGTTTCCATAATTCCTCTCAAGCTAGAAGACAGCTGACTGACTCCTCCACCCCACCAGGCTTCCAATGCTCTAACTTGGATAGAGAACCTGTCTCCACAACAAGGGGTGACTGCTTCCCCTAGGAGGTGGAGGGTAATAGCTTTAGGACCACAAATAGTCCCAATACACTCCTGGTTTCCTACACCCCTATGCACCCTCTCTGGGAGGGAAACTCCATTTAACTCATTAGAATCCTTGCTCAAAGAGCCGATTCCTCTGGGAACGTAGTCATTTTGAAACAGACAGTTGTCAAGTACCTCACCCAATTGAGCAGAGGCTTTAAACAATGCCAGACTAGTCAAACATGCAAAAGTCACCAAGAAGCTCAGTACCAGCCTAATACAGCAGAGGGATCTTCCAGCAGGATTTGATGAATAGTTCCAATGATCAGAAGCAGGAATTCTGGGTGAAATTTTCCTGCTATTGCTCAGAAATAGATCAAATCTAGGTCTGGCCTCATAATACATAGAATCCCTACAATGTGGAAGTAGGCCATTCAATCCATTGAGCCCAGATTAATCCTCCCAAGAGCATGCTCTCCTCCCTATCGACAGAGGTCAAACTCTGGCTGAGTTTTGCATCTCACTTTCAGATTTGACAGAAGTTACAAACCTGGAACCAAAGCATGTTATTCTTCATTTGTTTATGGGATGTGGGTGACAAATGGCCCAGGCCAGTATTTGTTGTCCAGCCTTAATTGTTCTGGAGAAAGTGATGGTGAGCTGCCTCCTTGGATTGCTGCAATCCTGGAGATGTACGACCACCCAATTCTGCTGTTAGGGAGGGGGTGTCAGGATTTTGACCCAGTGACTGTGAAGAAACTATGATACAGATCCAAGTCAAGATGGTGTTAGTTGGGGCAGAACCTGCAGGTGGTGGTGTTTCCATACACTTGCTGCCCTTGGCCTTCTAGAGGTTTCAGGTCACTGGTATGGACAGCAGTTGAAAAGTCCTGAGCGTTTGAAATCATTGTACTTGGTTTTCACAATTCATAAAGCAAACCTCTCAGTCTTTGAATGTCTAAGGGCTTAATGCAATTAGTCAGTGGCTCATGAAAAGGAAATATTCTTGACAAATTTGCTGGAATCATTTAAGCAGTGATGAACAGGATTGATAAAAGGGATGTAATTTATTTGCATTTTCCAAAGGTATTTGATAAGGTACCACACTTGAAAGTAATAATAAAATGTTGGAGGGAATATGTTGGCATGGATAGAGGATTGGTTAACTAATAGAACACAGATTTGGGTTGTGGGGTGGGGAGGGGGATGGTGTGGGAGGGAGCATTTTCAGGATAGCAACTAATGGAATGCAGCAGGGATCAGTACAATATATATTTACTTTATCTTTTTATGACATGGATGACGAAAACGAATACACTGTAGCTAGTGGAAAGAACAGTGAAGATATCAGGGAATGAACTGTCGCGCCAGCAGATAACGATTAGAATGAGGCTTTCAGCAGGGTCATGGTGAGGGCGGGATGTTAGTCAGCAACAGTCTACATTTCAGCTGAAAGAAAGTACCATGGGTGGTCACAATCTCAGCAGGTGACCAAGTTAAAAGCAAGACCAACCCAACTTTGCCAAATATGAGCAACTCTAAGATATTACGTCTCCAGGATTTGATGTTAGTGATGCTGTCGATCAACACCACTCAGTGGAAGTGTAGAGATGTACAAGATAGGCTACAAACCAAGAACTATATGAAGCTGTGCAATGTAGGACAGATAGTGGAAACAAATGGGAAAACTGAACAGTGTGCAACATGGCAATGAAGTGAGATGAACATCGAGCCATCGTAATGGCACATTCTCAGTGCATTTATAGCAAGATCAACACAGGATTACAGGAATGGATGAACACTAAGTGCCAGATAGGCCGTGCGGTCCACCATGGAGCAGTAGTTTTGCCAAGTGATTGTTGCTGTTCCCTAGGTTGGTTTGTCCTCCCAGCCTCATTTCCTCAGAGCACAAAGTGCAGCAAAGTCAGAGATGCACCGAGAGAGAATCATTGATGGTTTTCAAGGTTTGTGTAAAGATTTGTAGCTCGGGTTGTGGTTGTGGGTATGTTCGCCGAGCTGGGAAGTTGATTTGCAGATGTTTTGCCCCTTGTCTAGGTTACACATTCAGTGCATTCGAGCCTCCTGTGCTGTACTGTCTCTTCTGGAATTTATGTGGTTCCGTTTCTGCTGTTTCCGACTGTTCTTTGTAGTAGCCAGCATATTGGGCCTTGGTCAATGTGCTTGTTGATAAGAGTCCGTGGCTGAGTGCCATGCTTCTAAAAATCCTCTAGCTTTCCTCTGTTTAGCTTGTCCTATGATTGTTGTGTTGTCCCAGTTGTCATCTGTGTATGTCAATCAGGGATAGCTGGTCGTGGCATTTAGTGGTTAGTGAGTGTTCGTGGTTGCAGATTGTTAGTTGTCTGCCTGTTTCTCTTAGACAGCGTTTCATGCAGTCTTTGCATGGAATTCTGTAAATAACGTTTGTCTTGCACATGATGTGTATAGGGTCTTTTGTCCTGGTGAGTTGTTGTCTGAGCATGGTTCTCGGTTTATGGGCTGTTATGGATCTGAGTGGTCAGATAAGTCTGGTTGTCAGTTTTCTTTTGTGTAAGGTAGCCTGGCTAGTGAATTAGGTCATGGGGTGCAGGTGAACTTGAGGGGATATCCATTCTTGGCAAATACTCTGGAGAGGTGTTCTTCTTCCCTTTTTAGATTAGATTCCCTACAGGGTGGAATGTCCTAGTTCCTCTCAAGCTAGAAGACATCTGACTGACTTCCTCCATCCCGCCAAGCTTCCACTGCTCTAACTTGGATAGATTAGAGCATTTTTAGATTAGATTCCCTACAGGGCGGAAACAGGCCCTTCAGCCCAGCAAGTCCACACCGTCCCTCTGAAGAGTAGCCCACCCAGACCCATTCACCTACTCCCTACTAATGCACCTATCAATATGGGCAATTTAGCATGGCCAATTCACCTAACCTGCACATCTTTGGACTGTGGAAGGAAACCGGAGCACCCGGAGGAAACCCACGCAGACACAGGGAGAATGTACAAACTGTACATAGACGGTCACCCGAGGCTGGAATCGAACCCGGGTCCCTGGCACTGCGAGGCAGCAGCGCTAACCAATGAGCCATTGTGCCGGGAAGGGTGCAGTGTGTTGTAGCCCTTTTGAACAGGTCCTAACGCAGCTCCTCTTGCATGTGTTCGGGGGGTTGCTGATGCAATTCAGGTCCTTGTCAGTGTGAGTGGCTTTCCTGTCCACCTTTGTGGTCCATTCACCATTCTGTGTTCTTTGTACCATCACATCTCGGAATGGGAGTTGATTGTTGGTTCCTTTCTCTCTTGTAAATCTGATCGTTGAGAGTATGGTGTTGATAATCCAGTGTGTGACCTCAATATCTGTTCTCTTAATGATAACAAAAGTGGCATCTATGCATCTGATCCAGAGTTTGGGTTGGATCTTTGCATCACTGCTTCTGCTCTGAGCCCAGAGATGGGTGAGCCCATAGGTGTCCCATTGATCTGTTCATGTATTTGGTTGTTGAATGTTAAGTGTGTTGTCAAGCACAAGTCTAGTACTTTGAGTATGCAGTCCTTGATGATAGGTTCCCTGTCGTGTTGTCTGTTCTGCCGGTCCAGGACATTGGCTATTGTCTCTCTGACTAGGCGTTTGACAATTGATATGAACAGTGCCATTACATTGAATGAGATCATTGTCTCGTCCTTGTCTATGTCTATGTTCTTGATGTTGTCTAGGAATTCCTGTGATGATTGAATGGAGTGTTTGCATCCGCTAATAAGATCCACATCCACAAACAGCATCTAGCCACTAAACACCACGACTAGCTGTGCCTAGTAGCCACACACTCAGATGACAAGGGTCACAAATTCGACTGGGACAACACAATGATCATAGGACCAGCTAAATAGAGGACAGCATGGCACTCAGCCACAGACTCCATCAACAAGCACATAGACCTAGACCCAATATACCGGTCACTACAATGAACAACTGGAATTGGCAATTGGAAGTAGCAGGAACAGAACCAAATAAATTCCAGAAGACACAGTACAGCAGCACTTCACAGGAGGCTCCAAAGCGCTGAACATGTCACCAAGACAGGGCACAAAACATCTGCAAATCAACTTCCCAGCTCAGCGACCATACCCACAACCACGACAATCATCGATGTTTTTCAGATGCTAACTGAGAGGAAATCTACTGTTTCTGCCAGTTACACTATTTATTTTTCAAGAGCAATATTTACTCACACATTGGAGTATTAGGAAGTTTAAATTATTCAATTATATTTCCAAGAATGAGTTAAGGAGACAGCAGTGACAAAATTAATTGAATCTGATATAATATAAAAGAAATAAACAAACAGAAAGATTCTATGCAGAGCTTGTTTTCCAAACGTGCTTAATTTTGGCAATGTCTTAACAGTGTTTAAAATACAGACTGGATTAATGTTCCTGAAAGTAGAAAGGTGGGGAAGGAAATCAAAAATAAATCCTTACACAGTCAATTGTCAAGCCTCAACAACCGCAATTTCCGAAGGAAAGAAAAGACAGATTTTTGTCTTGAACAATGAAGAACTGCTTTTTTAAAAAAATTCAGTTCCACTCGGAAGAGATAAATGAGTGACTGCAGTCAGAAGGAGCTCAGGGCAGGCCTGGAGGACTCCAACATTCACTTTGTGCCTCACGGATCACACCACCATTCAAAGGTTCTCGCTCTCTTTCTCTGTTAAACTTATCAGTTTGGCAGTTACTTCAACTATGCTATGGGTTCCAAGCCAGCATCACTTTATTTATATTCCTTGGCTCCCATTGCATTAACACTGCCCCAGGAGAAAACGCTGTATATTTCTGCTCACACAGGATAGCTGAACTCCCTTCACACTAGAAAACATTCCAAGCACGTAGAAAGAGTAGCATCTGCAATCTCCAAACATTTAAATCAACTCCAGCTCAGTTTCACACAGGTTCAGGATGGCTAAAGTAATCACACTAGTCATATTAGAACTAGGTTTGACATAGCACAGGATTTAAGCTACAAGAAAATAATTTTGTCAGTGTACCATAGCTCAAGCCAGGAAAACCTAAAAGATCAGTAAGCTTTAAGCATAAATACCTTGGATTTGGGAGTCAATGCAAATTGAATGGCACTTGTCATTCATTCCCTTTACAGTTGCCCACAGATGCTTTGTAATCATTTCAGCAGCAACTACTGCTAATTGGGATGATTCAACGCAGTTCCATGTGTGTGTGATCACGCACAGGTATGTGAGAGTGACTGAGCATTGCGGGTGGGAGAGAGATTAAAGAATCCTCATTGAACTTGACAGAGTCTAAGCCAGGAATATTTCATTCAATACAAAATATTGTACAGAAGGGAAAATAAAGTGGAAGGTAAGAAAAATGAAACGTATCGATGCAAAGAACTATAAGAGACAAAAACCAAAATGAAAAGCAATTGAACTCTACATAAACAAAATTAAAATTTCAGTGTAAGAGGTTGTCTTCCAATTATTAATTAGTTATCAATAATGCAACTGAAGTTTAACTAACAGATAAGTATAGCAACGTCATGCCTTGAATGTATTTTAAAGATGAGTCTATCAGTCAGGTATAGTCCAGTGAAGATTGCGGAGGGCCACAGTAAATTAGACAGCACCTTCCCGATTTACATCTTATTGCCAAATTTACTTCTCAATACTAATGAGCACCAATATCCTCACTGTTACTCTCACTGTAAAATTTGTGTCTCATCACAACTACAGATGTACCCTTCAAAAACTGTTGAAACCTTTGCACTCAACCTTATTTCTCAAGTGCTCTATTTCTGGAAAATGCCTCGAATCTCTTAACTTTTTACCTCCTTATTCTCAATCTTATTCATACTTCACCTTTCTCTCATTTTATTGCTATCTTTCCTTCCGTCTCTGTCGCATTCCTCTCTTTTCTTGTTCCTTCCCTGATTATCTCTCTCTTTGCCTATCCACAAATTCTGCTCATCTTTTTCTACCCTCACCCTTGCTCCCACACTCCCAATCTCCCTGTTGCACCATCATTTTGATTTCTTTCCCAGTCTCATTTGTCTCAATGCTTCCCAATTTTTTTCAATTTTGTCTTGTTCTCTTTCTCTCCGTCGCCCACACTCGACCTTCATCTTCCAGCTGCGACTCAAAGTGGGAGTCCACTGAGCAACCAGCAGCTGGACCCAGTATTATTGGGTAATTAGGAGGAGCATTCCAGTTCACTCTAACCCCAGAAAGAGAGAGATGTTTTGTGAGGGACCTCCAGTGCTTCTAATATGGGTACTGGTCAAGCCACCGGTACCAGAGGATGCAGTAAGCAGGCATGTAGTCCACTACAGGTACTGGAAATCAGAAATGGAATCTTACAATGTCTGTAATTAAATGAATTCCTGTGTCAGCTTTGGCTGGGAGACCTGGACATTGCAGTTTAGGCAAATCAGTTTAGCAGGCCATTGGCCAAAACCAATCTCCATGTCATCTTGACACAAGTGTGGACCAAAGCATCGTGGGACTAGGCTCAATTACTAGGCTCAGGATGAAGGGCTCCTGCCCAAAACGTCGATTCCCCTGCTCCTCGGATGCTGCCTGACCTGCTGTGCTTTTCCAGCATCAAACACTCTCGACTCTGATCTCCAGCATCTGCAGTCCTCACTTTCACTCTCTCAGTTCCACACAGGCACAGTTTCACTTCTGCGTAAAAGAGGAATTGAAAATTAAACATACATTTTCTCTGATTTGTGGCTACCTAAATGATGGAGCAATAAATGAAAATTCACCATGGAAACGGAATGATTGGATACCCTGTCGAAAATCACTTCCTGGTGATTTTCTAGAAGAATGAAGCCTCCAAGCCGGCACCAACATATTTTGCCCTTCTATATTAAAAGTGTCTTCACTTACAGGATCTGTACCCCTCTATTCTCTTCCTATTCATGTATTTGTTCAGATACTCTTTGAATCCTGCTGTTGTGTCTGCTTCCACCACCTCTTCTGGCATTGCGTTCCAGGCACTCACCACCCTTTGAGTGAAAAGCATGCCTTGCACATCTCTTTTAAACTTACCCCCTCACCTCTTGAGCCTGTATCCCCTAGTAATTGACCCCTCCACTCCCAGGAGAAGCCTCAAACGTTTCACTCTATCCATGCCACACAATCTTATAAACGTCTATCAGGCCGCCTCTCAACCTCTTACATTCCTGTGAAAACATACCCAATCTATCCAACCTTTCTTCATAGCTAAAATTCCCCCATACCAGGCAACATCTTGGTAAACCTTGCTGTACCTTTTGAAAAGTATCCACATCCTTCTAGTAGTGTGGTGACCAGAACTGCATGCAATATTCCAAGTGTGGCCTAACTAAAGTTCTATAAAGCCGCAGCATAACTTGTCTATCCTTATACCCAATGTACCTTCCAATGAAGGCAAGCATGTCATAGGCCTTTTTTTTCCCACTTTCTCTACATGCACTGCCACTTTCGGTGAAACATGGATCTGCACACCCAGATCCCTCTGCATATCAATACTCCTAAGGGTTATGCCATTCACTGTATAATTTCTACCTGTACTTGACCTTCCAAAATGCATCAGCTCACATTTGCCCGGATTAAACACCACCTGCCATTTTTCTGCACATGCCTCCAACTGATTTATATCCTGCCGTATCCTCTGACAATCCTCCTCACGAGACGTAGGTTAGGCCACTTTTGCAATATTGTGTGCAATTCTTGTCTCCCCCTTATAGGAAGGATGTTGTGAAACTTGGCAGGGTTCAGAAAAGATTTATAAGGATGTTACCAGAGTTGGAGGGTTTGAGTTAGAGGGAGAGGCTGAATTCGTTAGGGCGGTTTTCCCTGGAGCATCGGAGTCTGAGGCTTGAACTTATAGAAGTTTATAAAATCATGAGAGGCACAGATAGGGTAAATAGATAAGGTATTTTCTCTGGGTTGGGGGAGTCCAGAACTAGAGGGCATAGGTTTAGGGTGAGAGGGAAAAGATCTAAAAGGGCCCTAAGGGGCAACTTTTTCATGCAGAGGGTGGTGCGTGTATGGAATGAACTGCCAGAGGAAGTGTTGGAGACTGGTATAATTACAATATTTAAAAGGCATCTGGATGGGTATATGAATAGCAAGGATTTAGAGGGATGTGGATGAAGTGCTGGCAAATGGGACTAGATTAGGTTAGGATCTCAGGTCGGCATGGACTGAAGGGTCTGTTTTCATGCTGTACATCTCTATGATTCTATCGGCAACGCCACCAATCTTTGTATCATCTGCAAACTTACAAATTGGACCAGCTACATTTTTCTCTAAATAATTTATGTAGATCACAAACAGCAGAGATCCCAGCACTGATTCCTGTGGAACACCATTAGTCACAGCCCTCCATTCTGAAAAGCATCCTTCCACCACTAACCTCTGTCTCTTATGACTAAGCTAGCTCTGTTTCCACCTTACCAGCTCACACCTGATACCATGTGACTTCACTTTTTGTACCAGCCTGCCATGAGGGACCTTGTCAAAGGCTTTACTGAAGTTGACAGCATCAACCATTTTTCCCACAGCAACCATCTTCGTTTCCTCCTCAAAAAAACTCGATCAAGTTAGTGAAGCATGATCTCACCCTCACAAGACCATGTTGTCTGTCACTAATCAGTCCATTTGCTTCGAAGTGTTTCTGGATTTTGTCCTTGAGAATCTTTTCCAATCATTTCCCTGCCCCTGATGTGAGGCTCACAGGCCTGTAATTTCCAGGATTAACCTTATGACCCTTTCATTTTAACCTAGGTGTGTGGGCAGCAGATAACAGCAGAAAGTGCCTTTCTTCTGTTTTCCCACAATAGTCAGTGGTCACTGTCCAGGAAATCAGACAGAGTGCAATGCTGCAGGGCAGCTAGCAAAAGTGGTACTGTAGCATAATACCTGCTGCATTAGGTTGTGTGTGTGTGTGGGGGGAGGGTGCGGGGGCGGGCAGATAGATATGGGATGGAGCTTTTAAAAAAGGTTTTAAATAGTATTGTCACCAAGTGCCAGAATTGGATCCACATGTTAAAGACTAGATTGGATTCCCTACAGTATGGAAACAGGCCATTTGGCCCAATATGGTCCACACCGACCCACCAAAGAGTAACCCAACAAGACCCATTCTGCTACCCTATATTTACACCTGCCTAATGCACCTAACACTGTGGGCAATTTAGCATGACCAATTCACCTGACCTGCACATGGTTGGATTTGTGGGAGGAAACAGGAGCACCCGGAGGAAACCCATGCAGACACGGGGAGAATGTGCAAACTCCACACAGACAGTCACCGAAGACTTGGATCAAACCCTGGATCCCTGACACTGTGAGGCAGCAGTGCTAACCACTGAGCTCTAGAATCAGTAAAACAAATCATTTCTTTCAGAGGGAATTAATTATACTGCACACTGCACACCAAACAATCTGACTTCCTTAGGTTCTTTCGATTTGAGGCCTAACCAAATTGTGCACTCAAGATCAAATTGATGTAATAATATTGAGCACCACTTGGGGGAGATTATCTGTTCAAGCTCAAAACTTCAGTGACAAACAGAATTAGTTCCAGAGTTAATTACTTAAAACTTAATAAAATGACTTATTCACAAAGAAAAATCTTAAATGACTTGAAGTTCATAATCAAATTTGTAAATGGCACAACTTTAATTCTTAATACAAAAACCAGACAACAATGGAACTTTCCCTTATATTCCCTAAATAAAAAAAAGACCTGCACCTTGCAATGCATTGTCATAATTTGCAGACTAAATCTTGATAATTAGGCGATTCTTTTATTATTTTAACCTTCAATTTTACTTTGACGATTGTCTCTATTATATTATGTTTGCTTGTTTTATTTGTTCATAACCACAATTTGCCCTCTGTTGTCATGTGATCTTGTGATCTTTCAACAAATCAATTTTCTACCTATCCATAATATTCACATTAGTGTGAACTAACATTTTTGGATACAATTGTGAAAAATGCTTGTTACTGAGAACAAAGTATTGGTAATATCAGTCAAGATCAACAGTTGTAAGAGGCTACAGTGACCATTTAAAAGTCTTTTGGATCTATCCCTGACCCCACTATCTGTGCCCACCCTCCAGCAGACAGAACTGGTTGGGATACTGAAGTGAGAGTCTTTTTTGGGATTCTAGAACTCTAGATTCTAGCATTACCAGATTGATAAGGTTGGTGATCATAACCTAACTGTTCATCTCTCACCTCTCCCACCTATACAAACAAACAGAAATAACTGCAGATACCATAAATCAGAAACAAAAACAGAAATTGCTGGAAAAACTCCGCAGGTCCTGCAGCATCTGGGGAGAAAAATCAGAGTTAATATTTTGGGTCAAGTGACCTTTCCTGTCACCAGTTCTGAGGAAGGGTCATTCAACCTGAAATGTTAACTCTGATTTCTCTCCACCGGTGCTGCTAGACCTGCGGAGCTTTTCCAGCAATTTCTGTTCTTGTCTCCTACCTGTATGTTAACTCTCAGTAGACATCAAAGATGAGATTTGGGCTTGAATGTGTATCATGATGTGGAGATGCCAGTGTTGGACTGGGATGTCCAAAGTTAAAAATCACACAACACTAGGTTATAGTCCAACAGGTTTATTTGGAAACACCAGCTTTCGGAGCAACGCTCCTTCATCAGGTGGTTCAGTACCTCCTTCATCACAACCACCTGATGAAGGAGCAGCGCTCCGAAAGCTAGTGCTTCCAATTAAACCTGGTGGACTATAACCTGGTGTTGTGTGATTTTTAACTTTGAATGTGTACGACTAGGATCAAATTGCACTCCATCACAGAGCTGCCTGCAATCCTCATTAATGAATGTCCACCTTTGGTCCAGTAACAAAGTTCCATTGTTCCAGCCACGTGCTGACATATTGCCCAGGTCCAGTAATATAAAATCATTCTTCCAGGCACACACTAACTAGCAGGCTGATCATGATGCATGTGGAGGTAAGTGGAATGTAGAGGGTTATCTCAGTCCACCACCTCCTGCAGGCAACTTTGACAATCCTACATTAACAAAGCACTGAACATCTGCTTGTGTCAGATTTGAAGAACAAAATCATTGCAGCTGCCTATCTCATATTTGAAACATGGGTAATGACAGCAATCCCTTTGTGACAGCAGATAGACACATAGAGAATTGGGAACAGGGTAAAGAGACAGTGTTTACAGAATTCCTACAGCTTTGACACATTGGATCAAAGTAGCCAGTTGCCATTGCATTATTAATCAGATGCATTGTTCAAATACATTTCCTGCATATTACAAGCTTTCAATGGGTTGTTTATCTTTTTCACACTTGATTTCAGCATCAGTAGCTTTACTTACTTTCATGTAATCAGCTGAGAATATTCCCTAAGTGCTCACTTTGTTCTTAAATCTCTCCACTCTGGTCTCTTTTAAACCTGTCTCTTTGTTCATGCTTTTGGTCGCTAATACCAATATCACTTTAGGTGCTCCAGTGCACTCATGTGGAGGGCACTGGGACATTTTACTATGTGCTAAGTAAACAAATTGCTGGCTGTCTTACACAAAGTATTTCAAAGTCATAAAATCAATTCTCATGAATTACAAGCATTGGAAAATATTATTAAAGGAAACCAGCTGGACTAGATTAGCCCTCTGCAGACAGGAACGCCTCCAGTCAGTTAAGCTTATTGTCTATGCAGAAGCCAATGCAAAAGAACTTTGCTTTCCATTACAAAAAAAGCAAGTATTTGAAATTCACTCGAAAAGTCTTGGGCTGGTTGTTGCAGGTGTAATGGCAGTGAAAATGCCAGTGCTCACCGAGGTTGCACAGTAATATTACAGTAACTTCTAGCGCGCGCGCGCACACACGCACGAAAATGAAAATAGAGAGGTTGCTGTCATTGACATCCAAGCAACACACGATCATTGAATTGTGAACTTCAACCTTCGACACTATTTTTATTAAGACTGTTGAAAATGTTAAGCCTTAATGGGGTGCAACTGCGATTTATTGGCATTGTAAGTCATATCACTGCTAAACAGATTTTTTTCTTAAAAATGTGGAACATCATTCCCTTAAATATTTTAAATTCTGTAATCATTAAAATAAATATTTTTTTCTCCAGCTTGTGATCAGTTTCTATACTAATTCACTACGTATACATGTACAAATAGTTATTTAGCTTTCATACAATGCCAAAAAATGTGAATCACAATCTCAGCTGTCTATTATCTGCGTTCTGATCTGTGAAAACGTTTTAATATGTTTGGCTGGCCAGCTTTCCAGGTGTATTCACTGTTGCTGGCACCACAGATTAAATGTCACATTTGAATAAAGAAAATTAACACGCGGACAGATTTTTGTTTTTGAATTCAGCAGCAAAGTCACTGACCTCAAAGTCCAATGTCATAAAAGCATATTAATGATAAATTAATTTTCACTATTCAACAAAGGAAGACCTCCTTCCTTACAATAATCATCATTAATTCTCAGATGCACAAACGTTCACTAAAGTATCTGATCCTTGATCAGTAGATTTTTACAATCAGTAACTGAAGTTTCGCAATTATCACCTGGATCTTAACTGTTCTTATGTTCAGAAACGTAAAGCTAGAATCCAAGATGTAAAATGCAAAATTGGTGCTTTAAGAATAAAAATGGGGTCACCAGTGAAGAAAAGCTCTTGTCTGCATCATATTGCTATTCCCAATCCATCCATCAAACACAGCTTACCATATTGTGCATTATTAAAAGTGCCAGCCAGAGTCCGACATGAGGAATTATCTCCACCACACACTCCACATTTATCCCTCCTTGCTTTGGAATTCAGTACATGATCACATCCAGCTTGCTGCAAAAGAGCAAATTAGGGATTAAACGTAGAACAATAGCTATCATAGAATGTGTAATTCCCCAAACCATGATGAATGCACCATTACCGGTTTCTATAAACTGTCACACAAATAAATTAATTAGGAGAGTAGGTAAAGCCATCAATAAACATAAACTTGTCCTAGTTAAGAATGCAGACAAATTTGGCCTGGTGCTGGCTTCACTAGTGAAGATAGATACTCAGCATTTGGCAAACCACAGCTGGGCCACACAATAAGGTATCTAACAAAGTATTATTAACTTAAACCAAACACCAACAGCGGAAATCAATATATTGCACTTATTGCTCATCCGAGTTGCCCTTGAGAAGGTGGTAGTGCTGCAGTCGCTGTGCTGTAAGTACATCCATGGTGCTCTTTGAAAGGGAGTTCCAAGTTCCAGATTTTGACCCAGCGACAGTGAAGGAATAATGGTAGAGGATGGTGTGTGAATTGGAGGGGAATTTGTTGGTGTTCCCATGCATTTGCTGCCAAGGCTGAGGACAGAGGGAGGGGCATTATGGCCCAATAGTTGGGACTGACAATGCCATGGGATTGGGGCAGGGCCATGGGGTCCATGATTTCTAATTTGGTCCTGCCTGCTGGCCTTCAAGGTTGTAGAGATTGGGATGTTTGTAAATTGCTACTGTAAGAGCTTGGTGGGTTACTGGTGTTTATCTTATCAGTAATAAAAACCACAACCAACCACTCTGCATCAGTAAGCAGAGAAATGAATATTTAAGGTGGTGGTTTGGATGATGATCAAGTGGGCTGCTTTGTCTGGATGGTGCCGAATAGTGATAGAGCTGCACTCATTCAGTTTGACCAGGCTCAGTTGTCATTGACACACTTCTATACCTCAGGGTGTCAAGCCAAATCTGCAAGCTTCCCAACCTCTCAGAATCAACTCTCATATGCTTCCCACTTTTCCGTAGTGTTTGCACAGCTTCACCTCAGCTCTCACCCAGCTCCATAGCTGGAGAAGAGGTTAAATGCATTAGGTTTGTAATAAGATGTAATTCTCAACTTACCCTGCACAGGCCTTGCACACAGACATCATTTGTATCAGGCCCGCAAGGAGTACCATCAGTGGCACGGTCTTTGAGTTGATAATATGCTGTAGTTCCAGCCACACGGCAGAAAAGTTTGCACCGATCCTTCATCAGAACTGAAACAACAGGGTACGCGTATTTGCAATGAGTTCAAATATCACAGATTTTTGCAGCGTTGCAAACACACTGGAATACTTACTGCCACTGTACTTTGGAAGCCAGCGCACGTTTGGCGGCAAGCCATTGATGTTAAAATGCTTCCCATCAAACTCTGAGCATTGCTCTTCCCTGAAGTCCTTCCTTCCCTTCGGACAAGGCTCTGTGTTACAGGATCGGAATTTCATTCTGCGACCCACACAATACTTCCCACCATTTCTGGGTCTGTTTGGGACAAAAGCCAACAGCTTATGACAGAAGGAAATACATGATTCGGATGACTTGGATAGTAGGCAAAATCTCAATCTCGTGTCAATAAAAATTACCGCCTTACATGTCAGGTGCTGGAATGTCAAAGGGGTAACACCAAGAACTTGTTTTCCATTAAGCAAAAAACTTAAATGTATTATTTTCTCAGTCGAAATTTATGAGGTGCACAAGATCATTAATCTGAATTTATCCACTTTATTAAACAATATACAGACTGCCAAATTAACTTTCTTCAATCACCATGAGAAAATGCTGGAAAATCTCAGCAGGTCTGGCAGCATCTGTGGCCTTATGGTTTCAGATTCCAGCAACCACAGTAATTTGTTTTTAACTTTCTTCAATAATTTGCTGTCCAGTTATAGGGAATTACACGCAAGTCTCAATATCAGCTGATAATCTGACAGAATAACTTCTCCACTGAAGACACAAAATGCAGCCATCTACCAGTAGCTGTCCCATTGGGTGCAGTCAACCACTGGCATGGCATGATCCTCATTAGAGATGCACACCAGCATTCTTTGATCCGCAAATTCTACTGACTCACTAAGTGGACTGGTCATGCTAAAGTATCCATAGTGTCCAGGGATGTGCAAACTGGATGGATTAGCAATGGGAAATGCAGGGTCACAGGGATAGAGTCTGGGTCAGATGCTGTTTGGAGGGTCGCTGCGGACTAGTTGGGCCTAATAGCTTGTTTCCACACTATGGGAATTGTACGATTCTATGAAAAGTCTTCCACTGCTTTGAAACTGAAGTGCAAAAATGCAGGACAAAGTCCATACTGAGAAGATAAAGATCTGAAGAGTTCGTATTAGATCTGAAACATCAACTCTTTTTCCCTTATCACAGATGCTGCCAAACCTGTTGAGTTTCTGTTTTTATTTCAAATCTCTTTCATGTGCAGTATTACCACACTGAAAAATGTTGAATCATAATGTGAATTTAAAAACAAATTTTAAATTTCACTGCAAAGCATCAAAATGTTGCTAACATTCAACATTTCTGGTAAAGAAATTACTGTGAACCTTTAAGATCAAATCAATGTTTGAACAACATGAACAATAAACCAATTAGAACAGTAAAGAGAGCACTGCAAACACAGAGCAATACAGTTTGTGATTGTCTACCTAAGAGCAGCAAATTGGTCAAACTGCCCTCACGATGTGTAGAACAAGAGATATTGCCTTTAGATATTCCTGTCTCTTTGCATGACTGAACTTTATTTACTTTTATGTGATGGCGATTGAACAAAGGACAAATAATACTTCGCTATGGAATAGCCTGTCAACTCTGAGATTTGTTTGAGAGGCCCACAGTTAAAGAGCACACAATTTCCTTCCTTTAATGGAGTGCAATAAAGGTCTTGTCAACAGCCTTGTTTTAGGAGCTCAGTTTAAGAATGTCTTTGGGAAGATTGGAATGGTTTCCAAGGTACATGAAAATCAAATAGATACGGCTGCAGAATGTGAATCCACTGGCACCCATCACCCACCTCAAGAAACCATTTTAAATTGTCCGGTGCACCACAGTTCAGAAGAAACTTACTCTGGCTTGTTGCAGTCTCTTACTGCACTCCTTATCCCTCCACCACATGTTCGTGAACATGCTCCGTATGATCCCCAGGGTCCCCACTCTCCATCCACCGGCCTCGCTGCCATCTCTTTGTTCACGCAGATTCCATGCCGGCAGTGCTGCATAACAAGGAACAAAAGCTGTGTTTTAACATTACATAGTGGCTGAGAAAATGCGGCCCTTCATAGAATATAGCTGAGGGAAACCTTAAAGAGGATCAACCCAGCCATTACCACAGTGGGGTAGACCCACTAGCCGTGGGAATCAAACCGCTGATCTGTGGCACCTATCATAGACTGTGTATAGGCTCGATCTTGATTATAACTTGACAATTGAAACTCCTGAAACACATTTAGGCCATTGAATATGTAGCCAACCTTTAAGATCTTTGAACATCAATGCTTGTCAAGGACAAATATGAAGAGCATATCCTCTTGAACGAGGTATCAGAGGGCTTCTGCCTAAGAAAGTCATGGAATCAATTCTATTTTCCCTTTATCCAGACTTCTGGATTGCTCTCAAAGAATTCTGTCTGACACAACATAAGACAGTCTGCAGTCTGAGGTCCAGGTCACTGAAACAGACAGTTCCAGGCAGGAGTCCAGGAAGGTCTACTCCTGCTCCTATTTCTTGCCTTCTTGTGTGTGCTGTCACCAGTCTGTAGACAGCCTTATCAACATCACGCAGAATCAACACTGGGGAAAAGTACCTGTACCAGCTGGTTTAACTGTCTCAATAAACAGTTGTGCTCAAGAATGAAGATTGTTAATATATCTTAAGAGATATCCCATGTGATAAGTTTTGACTTGCATTCCTTTCTAGCAAGCTTCACAGATATGTGGCTCATTTATGTGCCTGTGTTTTGCAAGTTATCTGATGCTCAGGTGATAGACTCTTTCAGCCGTAATACTTGTTTTGTCATTTGAAAGTTCAGGCTTCACTGTTACTGTAGCTTCTCACCACAAAAACGGTAACAGGAAATAAACAAATTCAGGTCTCTGCCCTACAAAAACATTTGGAGGGCATGGGAAATCTGAACAGCACAGTGCCAGCACTGAATTCTTTTTTAAAAATCTGTGCAATGGAAGGTGAACCGCAGCAAGGAAGTCATCAAAGATCATGTCACAGAGTTACACGAGGCCTTAAACTGGTGCAATACTTACCACGTGGAGACATCAAGCTTTCTACTGCCGTGTGCTCTCAAGAATTAAAAGAAGGAATGAAAAATAATAATTTTACACTTCAGCTCACTGCAGTCAAATTCTGTTGGACAACACTTCTGTGAAGGGGCTTGGGATGGTTCAAGATTTTAAATGCTTAATCTCAATGCAGTTGCAGTTATTCCATGACCTCCAATGCATTGTACATGAGGGTGGAAGGACAAAGTGACGTACTCACAAAACCACACAAACAGAGATTCTCAACGTCCACCATAAATTCAGGACAGGCACCATTTGCAGACCCAGATCTATATCTGAATGAAACAGGGGGAGTTGTGATGACACTGTCACTTGAAAAGGGCACTTTGTCCTGTTTTGTTTTGAAGAGAGGTTGTAAGGCAGAGACACCAAACTGGCTATTTCAAGACGACATAAGTAAACAATTTGTGAGGCCTTTAGGTTTCTTTATAGAAGTTGGAACAACGGAAGCAGCCTGAATGGGTGTGGCCAGCTCTCACTGATCCGGATTTCTGGGTTTGGTTTCTTCAGTAACATCATAAGCTGTCTGGGGTCTTAAAAGAGTTGGAAGCTTCAAAGAAAGAGTTGGAAGCTTCTTGGCTGCAACATTGTTTGACTTTTCTCTTGAAAACTGCATGTAATCTATGTCTGAATTTGCTGTTTTGCCAGTTGTGTTTATGTGATGTTGCGATACTGGAACAGTTAATTAGTGATAGGTACTGTATCTATTATTCAGTGAAGTCTTCCAATAGTTCAGTTATTCTAAATTCCTCATTCTTTTGTTGGTATTTTAACTATACTGTTGAAATAAATTGAGCTTTGCTTAATGTCAAATAGTTTGACTAATCACATCACACACACTTCACATCTACCTTCAAAATAAGGAAATGTTAGGTCTAGGCTACCTTCTTAAAATATTTTGAGGGGGTCTGGTCTGGTCTGTAACAGAGTGGAGGTGGTATAGAAAATTTCAGCATCCCTACTACTCCCATTTAGAGTTTAGCAGCACTGGTAGCAAGCTAACAGCAAACATGGGATTGTTTTACAGTGCTATGCTAAGTGATCTGAGGTATGAGTTCACAAGAAATTACCATTTCAAAACAATATTACACTAGGCGTGACAAGACACTTGAACACTTACAATCTGGAAAGAAAACCAATTAAGAACAGACTGCTGTGAAAGATATTAAATATTAAACGGTATAACTGAAGAATTACTCAAAAATAAACCAATGGAGTACAAAAATAAACTGATGAAAAAAGTAACAACCAATGCAAAAGATGAAAGAATGGTAAAGGAATAGGTCATTGGGTTTATGCAAAAGGAATTTGAAGTGATTTTGGGAGTGTTAATGTTTTGGAGGAAGGAGCATTGGTATGCTAAAGGGAGTTGCTCGGTCTTATCAATTAAATCTTAACCTCAAGTGTTGTGGCAACGTAAAATGTGTTCCAATATTATTTTGTAATTGAGCAAAAATCTCTGAAAGCCAACCCTTCATTTTGATGCATCAAACATGCAGCTCGCAAAACACTGTGCTCTAAGGAAAGTGAAGGTCATGCATAAAAACATAAAATGTAATCTGTAAACACCGTGGCCATAGAGTCAATCATACAGCACAGAAACAGGCCCTTTGGTCCACCACATCCATGCCAACCAGGTTTCCTAAACTGAACTGGTCCCATTCGCCTGGTTTGGCCAAAACCCTCTAAATATTTCTTATTCATGTCTTTTAATTGCTGTGACTGTACCTGCACCTACCACTTCCTCTGGCAGTTCATTCCATATATGCCCCACCCTCAGTGTGAAAAGTTGCACCTCAGGTCCCTTTGAAATCTTTCTCCTCTCACCTTAAACCTATGCCCTCTAGTTTTGAACTCCCCTACATTAAGGAAAAGAACTTTGCTTTTCACCTTATCTATGGCTCATGATTTCATAAACTTCTGTAAGGTCACCCCTTAACCTCCTATGTCTCTACTTATGTCTGAGATCTTCCATTCCCTATAATATCCTGGTAACTCTTTTCTGCACCCTCTCTAATTTAATAACCCCCTTCCTTTAGCAGGGCGGCCAGAGCTGCACACAGCACTGCAGAAGTGGCCTCGCCAATTATCTGTACAACCGCAACATGGCATCCCAACTGCTATACTCTATGCATTGACCAATGAAGGCAAATGTACCAAATTCCTTATAAGGGTCTGAGGGACATGGGCTATGCCAGAATGAGTGGTAGATACAGGTAACAATATGGAGAGGCCTACTTTGATATCAGGAGCAATGATAAGGTATGGCATGTGTTGCCTGGAAATGTGGTGGAGGCAGGTTCAATTCAGGCATTCAAGAGGACCTTTGATGTTTCTTTTCAATAGCAATGGTGGGCAGGAATTTGGGGGAGAAGGCAGGAGATTGGCACTAATTGAAAAGCAGACACAATGGGGTTGAATGGCCTCATTCTGCATCATAACAACGCTGTGATTCTGTGATTGTTTATGTTTTTCAGACCCGGCATGGTGAGTTTCTCACTGGCCAATTGACAGGGAATAGTGCTTGTTAGACATCTCATTAATGAGTCAGCCTCCCATTTCACCAAACTCTCCAAACAACTCTTTGTATTTATTTCTTCTCCTCCTGTGGTTCCTTGAATAATTAGCAATTATCAGACAAAACGTGGCACCAAGTTGATTTTTTAAAGAAAAACTTAATGGAGAAATAGGAAAGAATTTCAGAGTGAAGCAATTCAAATGTGGGGTATAGAAGAAGCCAAAGTTGGAGGAATACAGATAGCTCAGAGGGCTGAAGAGTTACAGTAAGTTCCAGAGATATGACAGGAGGCTGCCAGTCCAGTTAAATACAAGGATGAAAATTTTAAAAAGGACAGGTTGGTAGAACAGGAGCCACTGTCGGGATAGCACAGGGATATACTGTAAGAGCAGATTCTAATATGAGCAGCAGATCCAAGTTTAGTGAGTAATATGGAATGGCTGAATCTGGAATAATTAAAGGTCTAAATGAGTCCCAACACAGATTAGCCCAGATGGAGCACAGACACAGATGTGCAAGTAGGCAGCTTTGGTGATGAGAGGTTATGTGATCTTGGGGTCCAATGGGATGGTGGGGTTGTAAAAAAAAAACTCCAGAAGATTATGTTGAAGAGACAGGTGATCTCCCTCAGTGACCTGTCAACACTGAGCTCCCAGTGATCAATGGTAATCTCCAGAATGTTGGTAATGGCATGCCATTGAATATCAAGGGGCGATGGTAGATTCTCTCTTGCTGGAGATGGTCATTGCCTGGCACTTGCGGTGCAAATGTTATTTGCCATTTGTCAGCCCAAAGCTGGAGACTGTGCGGGTCTTGCCGCATTTGGACATGGACTGATTCAGTATCTGAGGAGCTGTGAATGGTGCTTAACATTGTGCAATAATCAGCGATATTGCCACTTCTGACCTTATGATGAAGGGAAGGTCATTGATGAAGCAGCTAAAGCCGGGTAGGCTGAGGACACTACCCCGAGGGGCTCCTGCTGAGATACCCTGGAGCTGAGATGACTGACCTCCAACAACCACAGCCATCTTCCCATATGCAAGGTATGACTCCAACCAGTAGAGCATTTTCTCCCTGATTTCAGTGACAGTTTTGCTAGGTCTCCTTGATGCTAGATTTGGTGAAATGCTGCCTTAATGACAGGGGCTGTCACTCTCACCTCATGTCTGAACTGGAGTTCACTTGGCTATGTTTGGACCAAAAGTGTAATGAGGTCAGGTTCCGTGTGACCTTGGCTGAAAGTTAATTAACAGTGTAAATATTTTATAGGGTGAAAAGGAAACTGTGTCTACATTATATTGGGAAGTGGGAACATTTATAGAGTTTTAACATTACTGTACACAACTGCATGTATGGAATGAGCTGTCGGAGGAGGTAATGGAGGCTGATACAATTACAACATTTAAAAGACATCTGGGTAGGTACATGAATGGGAAGGGTTTGGCGGGATATGGGCTAAAAACTGGCAAATGGGAATAGATTAGGTTAGGATATCTGGACAGTTTGGACAAGTTGGACTGAAGGGTCTGTTTCTGTGCTGTGCATCTCTATGACTGTGACTTTAGAATATTTTTCAGTACCGGTGAGCAGTCATAATTTACTTCTTGAGCAGAAGGATGAACATTGTTTGATTAATTTTCCCTTCAGTTTTGTGACAACATGCATGAATAGGTCAGAGACAGGAGCTGCTACCAAATTTTCCTTTTCCTCTGGACTTGCCCAGTGAGGGGCCATTGAACTGGAATATAAGAGCACCTCAAATACACATTACACACAGAACTCTCTACATATCCCAGATACGTGCATATCCCAGTTAAATATCAACAATTCCAAAGACCAAACCAATGGAGAGAGTGACACTATTGAGGTTCTGAGCCCAATATGACTTCTGTTCGGAACAACACTTCAGGCGAACACTAGCTCTGCTCTCTCTCCCCACAGATGCTGCCATGCCTGCTGAATTTTTATTTCACTTTCTGCTTTTATTTCAGATTTTCAGCGACCGCATTTTTTTGTTTTGCCAAAGCATTGGCTGTGGGTCATGAATCGAGGTCATGCTAATGCACTGGAATGCAGAACATCCAAGAGTTTCCATCGCATTGATCAGATCATTGGAGTGTTGTTTTGTTTGACAGTAAGCTCAAAAAAATCTGCTCGTGTGTAGGATGAGAGATAATTTCTGGATGGCAAAGCCACTGGCTAACTTTGAGAATTCTCAAAGCCCAGATTACGCTCAGCTAACAGCAACAAATCATGAAGTGAGTGGGGGAATCCCTTCCTAGCCACTTCTGAAGGTCTCAGTACAGACTTAGGAATCATACCACATTCCAAAATTACTACCCACTGATATCATTGTACATCCTGTATTGTTAAAAATGGTTTCATTGGTTAGGAATGATGCAATACTGAGGAAAGACTCCTCTGGGTCAACAGTATGGGAAGTCATATTTAATGTAGTACTGAAGGGCTTTGTTTATGATAGGCAGACTTTAGGTTCTTCCCTGTGCTGAATCCATATGCAACTCTGAGTTCCACAGTGGCCCAATCACACTACGCATCCACTTCTTAATGGAGGTGAGCATGATATTGCTTTTATACAACAGAACCACCTCTAAACAGCACTGGGTTGTTTGTACTAAAGGATTGTTTTACCACTGGACAAAGGGAAAGAATGTAGAAAATTCCTGAGTTATTAGCTGCAGGTGAACTTGGGCCAAGAGAAACATCTCCCCCAATTGATTAACGCTATGTGAACAATTGGGTCATCTTTAGTTTTTGACACCAATCATTAATTATCTCAGCTAAGAATTCTGTGACCATCTCAAAGCATTCTATGATAATGAATGAGTAGAATTTTCACATTTTAACCATTTCAGCGGATGCAAGAGATTTTGCCAGACCATTTCAACAGTTCAGTTGTGAGCAAGTCCACCTCTCCCCAATCGTTCTATACTCCTGGATTTGGATATTGCTGAAAAGAATTCACATTTTGCCAAAGCTTTTCAACTTGCACTCATGAGGAAATGTGTAAGAAATGCTGAAGCAAAACAACATTTCTGTTGCATGAGAGGAGAGTGCTGATTGGTTGGCAAGTGGTCGCTGACTGTTCGAGGCACTGGTATAGAGAATGTACCAGGAGAAAGTGAGGTCTGCAGATGCTGGAGATCAAAGTTGAAACTTTATTGCTGGAACAGCACAGCAGGTCAGGCAGCATCCAGGGAACAGGAGATTCGACGTTTCGGGCACAGGCCCTTCTCCATAGCCTACTTATAATGACCCAAAAGTGCCCTGGCAGTTAGCTGTAGGAAAGTGTAATTGAGGCTAAATGAATAGTGAAATTGGAAGTGTTGGAAGAGGGTAAGAAAGGCAAAGCTGAGAACAGAAAGCCTAGATTGGAGAGTAGGAGTGACAGAAGAACAAATCAGATAAATTAGTGGGAGAAATTGTGGAATCTAGATGACTTTTAACATGGCGCATTGAGGCCTTTTCGATTCAATTTTATCTTTTCTGGTTCTGAGCAACACTGGCAACTTAATTCTAATTAATGCTAAATGTGAAAATAATGCTCAAGGAAAATGCGACTCACGACCGTACACCACTAAAATCTAATTATAATTTCATTTGGGCAGATATCCAGGGTTTAATAGAAATTACATCAGAAAGTTGGAACACTTGATAATATTATCAGGGACAGCTTATAGCAAAGTCCTGCTTTATTTTTCATATTGATTCTGAATTTGTCTACAATAACAACTGAATATTGGACACTATTCAAAGGGAAATTATGGTTCAGTCTTTCTAAGAGATCAACTGATGGAATAGTTGAAAACTACACGTCTGTCTTAATTCCAAGAATTCAATTATCTACAATCACACAATCAGCATTCAAGACATTGAGTCTGTTCTTGTTGCCAATACTTAAAGTCTAACTTGATGATTGCATTGTTTCTTTGTTCGCCCTATTTGTGTCAGTGGGCAGTTCGGTAATGTGACATGTTTGGTGCTCATGAATAAACCAGCTTTTAATCTTGTAACTTTAGCATCTACCAGCAAGGTGAGACTTGCAAGGATAGTTGTGACATTTTAATCGGTGTATTCTTTTATACCCTAACATGATTTTTATTGCTGCATTCAATATTTTGTCTGCAATGATCAAACAATTAGGAGCTCTTAATCTATATTCTTCTCAGGAAGGAAGGACTAAGCAAATTCTGAGCAAAGGTCACTGGACCCGAAACATTAACTTTGATTTCTCTCCACAGATGCTGCCAGACTTGGTGAACTTTTCCAGCAATTTCTGTTTTTTATTTCCTGATTTGAAGCATCTGCAGTGCTTTCAGCTTTTTTTATTCTATATTCTTCTACATTGTATTTTGATGGATGTTCAACAGACACTCAAGATCAAGTTAATCAATTTAACATTGCATCACCATAATGAAAGTAACAATCCTGTTAAAATTTTATTTTAGATTAGATTCCTACAGTATGGAAACAGGCCCTTCAGCCCAACCAGTCAACACTGACCCTCCAAAGAGTAACACACCCAGACCCATTTCCCTCTGACTAATGCACCTAAAACTACAGGTAATTTAGTATGGCCAATTCACCTAACCTGCACATCTTCATGGGAGGAAACCAGAGCATGCAGAGGAAACCCACGCAGACACAGGGAGAATGTACAAACTCCACACAGACAGTCGCCCAAGGCTGGAATTGAACCTAGGACTCTGGTGCTGTGAGGTAGCAGTGCAAACCACTGAGCCACCATACCAGAATCCTTATCTTCTCCTGCTGAACACTCTCTGCTCATTCCTGAAGAAGGGCCTGTGCCCGAAACGTCGAATCTCCTGTTCCCTGGATGCTGCCTGACCTGCTGTGCTGTTCCAGCAATAAAGTTTCAACTAGAGAATGTACCAGTTAACTGACGATTGACAGTTCACTTCCAAGCTTTGTCTAAGACTGTCAGTCAGGTTTACAATATGGTGTACTTGCATGTACTGGAAGCTACATTTAATAAGAAACAGTGCTCTGATCTTTACACACAGAAAGCTCATACAGACACACTATGCATACTTCAACTCAATAAAATAACTGGCAGTTTTGCTGAAGTTTCTTTCTCATGAAAATGCCTTGATTAATTTGAATTAACCCGTGGTTAAACGTAAACAAAGCTTAGCAGTTAACTATCCATCATCATTAACTGGTGCTTTCGCCATGACAACACCACTACCAATTAGAATCCATTGTGAGCCAATCAGCACTGTCCTCTCATACAGTATAAAGATTGTTAGCTTTTTACTTTGGTATTTATTGTAAATTCTCTTGATGGGTACAAGGCAAAGAGCTCAACAAAAGCAATCTTTGTTCCAGCAACTCCCTGAAGCATTGACAGGATAGTATAAATGTTTTCCACATAAAATATCACAGGCCAAAGCCTATCCTGCAAGACAGCTCTATGCTTAAAATGTCAAATAGAAGATGAGGTAGTTAGTTAGTAGTGATTAACTGGTGCAAATCTCATTTGAAAACTCTAATTTTCAGGAAAGAAGAAAAATCCAAGAGGGATAAGAAAAAGATGTCACAGTTTTGAAACCCTGGAAAAGGATAAATTAATCAAAGAGTCTAACTTGCGCACAGTGAAGATTTGGGGACGAGAAGGAATTTACCAAACACTGTACCTCACGGTTAGCAATGGATAAGAGGGAGAAAAACCAAAGTATCAACAGAACACAGAGTCAAGGAGGTTTCCTCTGGAAAATAAAAGGTAAAATCTCGAGATGTGTCACAAATTATATATTAGACAGCACATTTTTTTCCCTTGAATCATGCTCAGGAATGCAAGATATTTGAAGAGTCTTTCCAGACATATGAGTTGTGACCATGTTTCAGACTGACTACAGAAATATGGAATATTTAAACACAAGGATAAGGATAAGGACTTAACATTTTAGATATGGAGGACCTGCGAGTTTAGGTGAAGGGTAAGCAAGGCCAGATGCAGCATAGGGTACAGACTTTTATTTTCTACTCATTCACAGGATGTGGGCATCGCTAACAGACCAACATTTATTGCCCATCCCTAATTGCCCAGGGGGCTAAGTGTCAACCACATTGTTGAATGGTCTGGAGTCACACAGAGCCAAGATCAGGTTAGAAAGCAATTTCCTTCCCTAAATAGCATTCACGAATGAGATACGTTTCTTTCCCCCGCTGACAATCAACAACGGTTTCATTATCATCAATTCCAGAATTTTACTGAACTCAAATTCAAATTCCACCCGCTACCATGGTGGGATTAGAACCTGGATCACTGGTAATCATCACTCGATTGTTAGTCTAGTGATTATACCACTACATAATCAGAGGGTGGAGGAATGGGTGCTGCCTGAAGAGGATTGTTATGGCTGAATCCTTAGGTGACAATGGCATTGGTTCCCAGAATTCTCCTGCCAGCCCTTTAAGTTTGTTCACTTCTCTTCTGAAGTAGTGCAAAGTGAATCCCAAGTCAACATTGAGATGACACTTCTACATTGTGGCATTGGGCAGAGATCCCAGACACCTGTCCTGGGAAAGAACTGATCCTACAGCAGAAAGACTGGTGTCATCAGAACAACAGTGATCACCATGGTCTGAGGTTCCTCTGGCAGCTAGAAATAAATCTGACCTTATGCCTTTGAAAAAATCCAAAGAAATTCAATTTTCATTGTCCCATGAAGGACATAAGGTCAGCCCAAGACGTAAGGTTCAAGCACAGAATGATCATGAGATCTTTGTAGCATGGATATCCACTGCTGAGATTTAGTGTATGTTAGCTGTAGCTCTGAGTAAAAGGTTTTGCTTGGCGGAGGTCACGGATATAAAGAAGCACATAGAAATAAAAGCCTTGAGGAGGACACCCCTTCCTCCTCACCTTCCATTCCACTCATCTCCGGAAAATATTTCCACCACCTAAAAATAGACCTCACCACCATAAATATATTTCCCTCCCCACCCCTATCTGTGTTCCACAGAAACCATTCCCTCCAAGACTCCCTAAGCCCCATGACCCCCACCAACCAACTTTCCACACCCAGCACCTTCCTTTGCCACCACAGGAGGTGTAAAACCTGCGCTTACACCTCCCCGCCTCACCTTCTTCCAAGGCCCCAAAGGATCTTTTCACATTCGGCAGAGATTTTCCTGCATATCCATCCACCTCATCTACTGCGTCCGTGGTTCTCAATGTGGTCTCCTCTACACTGGGGAGACAGGACGCCAACTCGGGGAGCTTTTCAGAGAAAATCTCTGGGACACATGCACCAAACAACCCACCGCCCTGTGGCCATCCATTTCAACCCCGCCTCCCACTTCCCCAAGGACATGCAAGTCCTGGGCCTCCTTCACCAAATCCAAGCCACCCGACACCTGCAGGAAGAAACCTCATCTTCTACCTTGGGACCCTTCAACTACACGGCATCAACACTGGCTTCACTAGTTTCCACATCTCCCCTCCCCCCCACATCATCCCAGATCCAACCCTTCAACTCGGCACTGCCCTCGACTTATCAATCTTCCTTCCCACCTATCTGCTCCACCCTCCCCACCGATCTATCACAATTACCCCCCCACCTGCATCTACCTATCACTTTCCCAGCTACCTTTCCCCCACTCCCACCCTCCTATTTATCTCTCAGCATCTGCCCTCCCCCTACATTCCTGATGAAGGGTTTATGCCCGAAACGTCGATTCTCTTGCTCCTCCAATGCTGCCTGACCTGCTGTGCTTTTCCAGTGCTACATTGTTTTTGAGTTGAGCCTTGGGGACCAGTTTAGTGGCTGGGAAAGAGGATTAGCCATCACTTACACCAGAAGGGCAACTAAGAGGAACATTATGCCCGAAACGTCGATTCTCCTGTTCCTTGGATGCTGCCTGACCTGCTGCGCTTTTTCAGCAACACATTTTCAGCTAAGAGGAACATTAGTCAGCACAAATATAATATTGGTGAAAATGACCATATTCAGCTGTAGCTGGAGGAAAGGAGCTAATGAAGGTGGGTGTTCAGAATGACGGAGATGCTGATTTGACTGTTAACACTTCTCTTCATATTCAGGGTTAGATGGAGCCATTGTACTCTAAGTGATAGGAGAAGAAGTGGATACACGTGATGAGAGGTGAACAAATTAAACAGTTATCACAGGGCTTTTGGAGTTTTCACCATTCTCTGCATCTATGTAAGCACTATCACAAAAGCAGATGAACTCAAAATGGATTTGAGTAGCAACCTATGATTGCACACTTTAATGCAAAAATTCAAAACTAAAGAATTATCATAATACCAGGCTGACCTTGAAAACAGAATGGGATGGAATCTGTTTTTCAAATGCTTTCGATTCCCTGGGTAACATGGGGCTGAAGGCCTTAATCTGTGCAGTGTGTATAGTTTTCATCAATAATATCATTGAAGAACTCAGTCCACAGTATTGTTGCCCTTAGGATATTGATGTACGTCTGTGTAGCCCCATCACAAATTAATTCCACCCTTCAGCATCTCTGACACCCTGCCTGAGCGGTTTTAATGCGGGTCCTTCACACAGGATCAGTACTCAGCACTATCAAGTCAACATGGGGGTAAATCTTCAGGTACTGAATACTGTGGGAAATGGTGCTTGAATGATAAGGCAAAGAGGAATGATAATATCCTACACAAAAGGTCAATCAGTTAAGAACCAGCCGATTTAGTCACATGTTAACTCATGGCAGGAACTCATGACTCTGAGTAGACGCCATCTTCATTTCAAGAGACAGCAGTTCTAAGTGAGATAGTCTCGACAACTACATCATCCTTCTGAGCCATCTTAATGGAAACATAGATTATAACATCATGTAAAACATAAATGTCAACAGAATTCATGAAAACACATGGAACACTTCTAGGAATTTTCCAGAGAGTAACAATACGCGATGTATGGAAACTATAAATTCTGTTTCTATGCAATTAACATCTCCAGTATGGTGGTAAATCCTTGCCCTTGTACAGAACTTCAGAGAATCATAGGTATAGCATGTGTCCCTAATTCCCTGTGTGAAATTTGGTATATGAAGTTCAACTATAAGATTATACCTTGGTCTCTTGCATAACAACATAGCGAACAAATTAAAATGCTGAAATAAAATAAACATTACCAAGCAGAGCGTTCTTTCTGAGTTTGAGCATTAGTTTATTGTCTGGGGTTTATAAAGAAAAAGATCACACAAACAGCCCAACCATGACCTGCTGGTTTATCCTCCATATGCCTTGCCCAGATTATATTATACCTAGATGTAAAAGAAAAACATTCTAGTCCCTGCATTTGCATTTAAAAATCAAGAGGTTATGTAATCTTATGAAAAATGAACAAACCAACTGAAAGATGAGATCCATCCAAATAAATTATTGAACCTAAATCCCTAGTTTATCAGGTGGTTAGTCAAATAAGATAAATAATTACCACAATTTCTTTGACAACTGAAGTTGCGAGTTAATTTTTTTTATTCATGCATGTGACGTGGGTGTTGCTGGCTGGCCTAGTTGCCCTTGAGAAGGTGGCGGTGAGCTGCCTTCTTGAACCGCTGTAGTCCATGACCTGTAGGTTAATCCACAATGCCATTAGGGAGGGAATTCCAGGATTTTGACCCAGCGACAATGAAGGATCAGCAATATATTTCCAAGTCAGGATAGTGAGTGGCTTGGAGGGGAACTTGCAGGTAGTGGTGTACCCATGTATCTGATGCCCTTGTCCTTCTTGCTGGATTTGGAAAGTGCTATCTCAGGATCTTTGGTGAATTTCTGCAGTGCATCTTGTAGAGAGTACACACTGCTGCTACTGAGTATCAGTGGTGGAGGGAGTGGATGTTTGTGGATGTGATGTCAATCAAGCGGGCTGCTTTTTCCTGGAAGGTATCAAGCTTCTTGAGTGCTGTTGGAGCTGCACTTATCCAGGCAAGTGTGGAGTATTCCATCAACATACCCAATGAAAAGGCAAGCAAAGCTAAGATCCATGCATGACCATAGCAACAACTTTTAAGTGAGACGGAACTGAATGGAGTAGAAGGGTAAATAGTTCAGAATGAAGTGGAAGAGGATGCTGGATGATGGGAACTAGTTAGACCTCCATTAAGGAAGTGCAGAGAGCTCAGAGGTCATCCTGGTGGAGGTTGAAAGTTGGAGGGATAGAGTATCTGTGATAAAGAGCAGATAGAGAGGTCCTGGAATCTGGAAGTTTTTAAAATGGCGTCCAGCATCAGAAGAGAATGACATAAGAAGAGACCAGTTAAGGAGAGGAAAAAAACAGAGTCAAGGTAGGAAGAAGTCAGTTTAGGGAAACAGAAATGTGCTGAAGTGATACATCTATGATGGAAATGCTGTAAACGTATCTCAGGAAGCAGTATGCTGTAGGGGATTGTGGGTTTTATAAAGTGGGAATATACAGAAAGAAGATCAGTGACTGTTCTGGACACAAGGGCTTGATGGTCATGGGCTTTTGGTCTATGGAGTAGCCAGGAGAAAGTCATCATTCAGCTCTGCAAGATGGAGATGACTTTGTCAGACATTGACAATAACCCCCCTTGTCAAATGTTTGATAATAATGCCAAGATTAGACCTGAAAGAACGGAAAGGAGCACGTTCAGAAGGAGACAGATTAAAGTTACATGAAAAATAGCCTCATTGGTGCTCTTTCGAAATCATTACTAACTCTTCTTTAACTTCCTGATAAAAGTCATACTTTTAAAATGCCATCTTAAATGGGACGTTCTTCAAAAGCATCTTTACTTAAAAAAAACTTGGTTACATTCTAATTAGCTTTCACTCCCAACACCAGCCCGAATGTTTCAGCGTTACAGTGATTGCTATGGCAACATCTATAAGCCACTGAAGTCTCCATTAACCAGTCTCTTCTCTAGACAATTAAAATGAGGCGAGCAAAATAGACATGGGGAATATCAATAGATTTGGAAAAGGTTTTAAACTGGATGATACTGTACAATTGAACAGATGCACAGCAGACAAAATTTCACACTGATAAACAATTGGTCACCTTCAATAGACAGGAGAAAAGAACTTGCATTTACATCCAACTTTTCACAACCTCTAACTATCCCAACACACTTCAAATTCAACAAGCTGCTTTTGAAGTGCAGTCAATCGAGGAACGTAGAGCCACTAATTTGTCCACAGAAAGACAGCGATAAGATAAATGACCAATTTAACTGCTTCAGTAATGTTGGTCAAGGACATTGGGAGAAATCTCACTTAACATTGACAGAAAGACCTTAGACTTAGGGAGTGGACAGGCTAAATGCAGGAAGAATGTTCCTGATGTTGGGGAAGTCCAGAACTAGGGGTCACAGTCTAAGAATAAGGGGTAAGCCACTCCAGACTGAGATGAGGAAGAATTTCTTCACTCAGAGAAAGTTGTGAGCCTTTGGAATTCTCTCCCACAGGAAGCCGTTGGGGACAGTTTGTTAGATATATTCAAGAGGGAGCTGGATGTGGCCTTTGGGGGTAAAGGGGATCAAGGGATATAGAGAGAAAGCAGGAATGCAATACTAAAATTGCATCAGCCATCATCATACTGAATGGTGGTGCAAGCTCAAAGAGCTGAATGGCCTACTCCTGCACCTATTTTCAATGTTTCTAGGTCTTTCCCCCACTGCACCTTGGCAACAGCTGCCCTAAACTTTAGTGCGTCCCTCAGCATGTTGGCCTGGGCTTTGGAATGTGTCAGTCTGCAACACTCGGTTGAAGTCAACTTCTTGCTCTAGAAGTCAAACATGCTTCAGGCAGACCAAAGAGCGTCTTTCAACAAGTTGATGGTCCTCCAGGCGCAGTCGATGTTTTTCCCGATGTGCGTCCCAGGGAACAGACCGTAGAGAACAGAGTCCTGCGTCACAGAGCTGCATCTTTCTCCAGACTTCCTTTCCAGAAGGTGGTATGTGACAGTCTCTACACCACCTCCCTCCCCTCCCCTCCCCACAGCCTCTTTGAGGGCAGCACACAGTGGCACACACAGTCTGGGCACAACATAAAGGATCTCACAGATACTGCCCTTCTCACCACCAGCCAAGCGATGTCTTGGTGCTTGTTGGAAAGTTCTGTCATTAGCCAGTCTGCTAATAATTTTGACAGACTGCTCAGGGAACCACCCGACAGAATCCACCCTCTGGTGAATCGGCCATGCTAAATTGTCCGTATTGTTAGGTGAAGGGGAAATGTAGGGGAATGGGTCTGGGTGGGATGCGCTTCGGCGGGTTGGTGTAGACTTGTTGGGGCGAAGGGCCTGTTTCCACACTGTAAGTAATCTAATCTAATCTCTCCTATTGCCGCATGACGGTATGTGCTGACAACTTCCTGATGGACATGTGGTCAAAGGTGCTTTTCTTTGCAAATTTCTCCATGAGATGATACGGAATGGTCTGTGCTTTTGTCAGAATAGTGTGGGATCTCTTACACCTGACCCAAGGGGGTAGGATTTGGTTTGAGGGGGGCCTTTGGCAGAATGCACCTTCCAAGCGCGGGCAGCCTTTACTCAGTGTGGCATGATATCAGCAGCTGGATTGTGTGCTTCAAATTTCCAGAGTGGAGCTTGAACATGTGAGGTGTGTGCTCCCACTGAGCCACAGCATGCAAGGTTTGTTATCACTCTCCAGCCATTTTAAATTACTACAATTTGCATTCTTCCCTTGTGTTTTGTGAAGATTCATCACCTCTCAACAGCCAGATAGTCAAAATAATAATTAGTTCTATCAATCAAAGGGATGGAACCAGAACACCAGTCAAGTCCTGGCACAAAGCCCATCGACATTTTCCTGGCAATTTCTTACTGCCTGCAGCAATTGCAAACAACTAATTACACCTTTTTTTTAAAAAACACAAATTTCAAACTGCATAGACTATTCAGCTACCAGTTAAATGAAACTGATTTGATTAACTTCTGATTACAATAATTCACAATACCCAACCCCCAGCATATCCCTTTGCCTCTAGCAGCTGCCTGTAGATAATGTATGTATATTTGTTTCAGTTCCTCTATACAAAGCCAAGAATCCAGTTATAAAGAAATATAACAACGGTTCCATTGTAAATCTGTGCTGTTAGCCAGTCTGTTTCCATAATGAAAACAATGAGATCTTACTGTTTAAAGCTTTGATAGGGTGTCATTGTCATTTTCATCGCAGTAATTCTCACCATGAAACACCATGAAAGATATTACAAAATCTTATGTTTTGTAGAAATGTTCAAAGAATTGTAGCACACAAGAGGACCATTCACCCATCATGTCTGTGCTGGCTGAGAAAAGTGTTAACTAATGTAATTTCGCTTGGAGCTCCATAAAGTGCATATCTGAGTACTGTATTTTTTAAATAAATGGCTTTACCACCTTTACACACAGTGGTTTACAGAGCCTTACCAGCCTATAATTCTTCTATCAAAAAGGTTAAGTCAAAGCTCTTTAGTAGCTGACCTCACAACATTAGAAACAGGTCCTTCCTGTCTACTCCATCCAGGTCCCTCAATTATAAAATTCATACAAATGTATGAATTGTATATTTTGTTCCTGATATAGTTAATACAGGGGAGCAAAGGGCTCATCAGAGACATTACTGCAGACTGGTTATTTGGGTGAATTGAACATTTGAGCTTTCATTTAAAGGAGTAAAAAAGCAAGCTTTCAACAAGTGACTGAAAAGAAAATTGCAATTACCAAAACTCGAGCAGTCATGTTTGTGTTCGAAAACATTTGTCAAGTGACTGTCAATACTGGACAGTTTTCTCAGGGGAAAGCAGAAAGAACAAGGAGACAAGTGAATAGCACCTGTAACAAGATAAGAGAGGCACCTACTCCACCTGGCCAGCCACAAATACCCCGCTTCTGGGATCACTGCTGCTTCAAGCACGCAGCCAAGTCTAAATGAAGATTTAATTGTACCAACAGAGTGAATGTTTGTAATTGTAACCTTAGGACCAGCATATAAATAAGATACATAATAATTCAAACGATTTATGGTGCATGTAAAATAACTTCAATAGACCGTGATGCTCTTAACCAGCTGTTGAGCGGTTTCATGTCTTCCTGTTTGTTGAAGCCAGAATCAAACTAACATGAAACAACTGACAAGTAGGAAAGATTCTAGCTGTCTGTAAAGTGACCAACAGATACTGAGCCAAGGGTGCAGCTGAAACAAAACCCAAAGGGTAGACGTCAGTACAGATTAATCCACAATATGTTTTAAAACAGACAATGTAACAGCAATGTAGAATTAAAGCATTAATTAATGATTCCAGCGTAGGGCTGGAAGTGCTAGGTTTGGAGTTGTATTTTTCATTGTTCCAGCAGTAAAAAGGTTTCTCCTGACTTCTTATTGGATTTAAAAAGGACGTCACTTAATCATTAACATTTTTTTTAACATTACTGACTACAATAAAAAAGGTCAGATTAATGTTTCAAATGCATTGTTTTAATCATTCATTTGATTTTTAATTAAAAGACAGCAAAAAATGATTCTGGTACTAGTCTATCTTCACAATTATACAAACTAGGACTGGATCTTTAAAACACTGAGAGCCTTTAAAGAAGTTAAATCCTCCATGGTTAATATCTGCTTAAACTATTTCAGGTAATAGTGAATTTCACTTTAGAAAGCTTAACAGAATTGACATGGCCAGTCTAACTTTAACAACAGTTGACAAGCATAGCATTGCATCATCTTTACATGCTGGTGAAATGGCGAAGGCTTGTAGTTAGTTTGAGAGTATTTACACGGAAAGCAGCAGACTCTGGCTTATGCTCCAGAATTTTGGATGCTTACTCTCTGTCATAGGGTAGACCTTGTTGACTACAAGATCCTTGATTGGGAAGGCCTGGCCGACCGATATAATTGGGGGGGAGTTTTAGAATCTCCTCAGTCCAGGGACTGACTGGCTGGCCACCATCAATGTACTGTGCACAAGTACATAAAGGGTGACTTGGTGATGGGATACCAGAAAACAAAAAAGATTAATGATTATGACATACTTGACAAAACATCACCCAATTGAGATCATACAGACAGCACTTGAATCCCTATAGACAAAAACAGAATACTTAGCAAGGTATCCACTTCAGTGGGTTAAACTGGGCATGTCATTATAGAGCTTTGTAGGTATATAAATTGAAGAAATCAATGCATTCCGCTGGTGTGCATGTTAACAGTGCAAACTAAGTCCTCACACCTGCACCACCTAAATCTTTAAACGGAATTAGTGAGAAAATGTACTGGTACCTATGTAATTAGAGAAGCCACTATCATACATAAGATCAGCTTTAATTACCATAAAGAAAATGTGAGTGATTCACACAGATGACCCCAATGTGACTAAGGTTTGAATGAACACACTTATTTCAACTTACCATGCTCAAAATGTTGAGCATTAAACTAGGGGTGAGGGATATGGAGTGATAGCTGGTATGCATTCCTATTTGCAAGCTTACAAATACCTTTCACCCTTTTCAAAGAGAAGATGGCCACCAGAAACTGGAACTTGCTGCTAATTTGATGATGCAAAGATTAGCAACCAATCTCTTAAAAAAAAATGACATCATCAGGAATGTTCACTTTAATCTCCCTTAAAGAATCCCACAGCCTGGTGAGCTGCAAAATGCATAGAATTCAATCGATCTTAGACTCCCACTTCAAGGGGAGAGTAGGTAAGGGGAAATTCAACCCATCAACCATCAGAAAAGTTCACATCATTTTACAGTATGGGAGGGGAGCTACTTGGTGTCCATACCTTTTTGAAAGTCATTCTACAGAAATACTTCGTGGTGTTGTTTTTTTTTCAGACATTTCCATGTGTATTGGTATGTTTTCATGGTAGTCACAATCCTACAACACAATACAGCTTGCCAACATGTCACCACATCCTGGTGCTTACATGCCCATTATTACGCTTCATAAATTCCAGTGGATCTGGATAATTTTCTTGATTCTAGAGGCTGTTGCAGGTAGTCACTGGTTGTTGTTTTATAACGGTTCAAATGATGGACCTATGACATCAGACGATGAGACCGCATAGTCGCTTTTAAACATCTATGCAGTTCGGTCTTGTGGTTAAAAGTTTAAACAAACAACTGCATCAATGCTTGCAAGGATAATATAAATGTTGCTTTTCTGTTCTAGCAGCTCCCTCCATTTGTAGGATTGTAGAGTTAAACGGCACGGAGACAGACCCTTTGGTCCAACTCATCCACGCTGACCAGACATCCCAATCTGACCCAATTTGCCAGCATTTGGCCCACCCCCTCTAAAACCTTTCTATTCATATACCCATTCCGGTGCCTTTTAAATTCTGTAATTGTATCAGCCTCCACCACTTCCTCTGGCAGCTCATTCCATACGCGCACCACCCTCTGTGTGATAAAGTTAGTCCACTGGTCCTTTTTAAATCTTTCCCCTCTCACCTCAACCCCATGTCCTCTAGTTTTGGATTCCCCCGCACTAGGCAAAAGAACCTGGTTGTTCATCCTATCCGTGCCCCTCATGATTTTATAAACCTCTTAGGTCACCTCTCAGCCTCCAACACTCCAAGGGAAAAAGCCCCAGCTTATTCAGCCTCTCCCTATAAGTCAAACCCTCCAATCCCTTATAAAGCTTTTCTGCACCCTGTCAAGTTTAACAACATCCTTCCTATAGATGGGAGACCAGAACTGTACAGTATTCTACAAATGGCCTCCCCAATGTTCTGTACAGCTGCAACATAATGTCCAAATTCCTATACTCAATGTTCTGACCAATGAATTGCATTCACTGCTTTATGGGATCCTAAATTCTGCAATCTCCTGTAGCAGTGTCACCATTTGAGAAATTTGTTTTCCTCCAATTATGACTTCTGACCTCCTGCCCCTGCAGCTGGCTAATAAGGATTCAGCTGCTGGCTCTGAATTTTGAATTTCCCTAAACTCTTTACCTTCCTCTCCTCATGTAACCAAGTTTTTTGGCACCTATACAAATATGTCCATATGCAACACGGTGGAAAATTCGATCTAACAATGCCATGATTTGCCTTGGGATCTTTTGCTATCTTAAAAGTACGATATAAATAAAAGTTGCTGTCAACGCACATTTCACTGATGGTAGTACTCAGTTTTCTGACCTTCAGGCCTCCCTCTCATATTTGAAGGTGGAGACTTTTGTCTGGTTCGATGGGCAGTCGAGATGCTGGAGTGGTATAGCCAATTTCAGGTGCAAGCTCACACAATGAGGGCTGACAGGTTTGGTACCCACAGGGCATGGCAGCAAGCAGCACCTTACACATTTCCAATGGAGACCAGCTGACAATGTAGGCCGTGGACCCTGGTTTTCCTTCTCCTTAAACGGCAGGTAGTGATTCCAATTGGAGCACTGCTGCAGCTTAGATCAGTGACTGGTGAGCAGAGGTGCCTTCAACAGAACAAATCAGCAACTCCATTCTTGAAGCAGGTGATTGATGAGATCCACTTCTTGGAGCTTGATGTTCAACTTTACACTTTATAAAATACGTAGATTTCTGAGGCATGTCAAGTGCATCAATTATTTTGTTAAGCGATGGCAAAAAGAAAATCGACAGGGAGTATTTGAAGTTCAGTGCATCAGCTGCATATCTTTAAGTGGTGTTGGGGACTGTTTGCCTGGAATATGAGGCTTCTCACCCCTACCTTTCTCTGTCACTATAGGCCATGCATGACGGACAATAACACTGTTTCTGTGGACCAGGCAGTGGCACTGATTGCAGCACTGCCCTTAAAACAGAAATTTCTGGAGAAACTCAGCAGGTCCGTGGAGAAAAAGCATAGTCAATGTTTCGGGTCCAGTGACCATTCTTCAAAACTGCTCTGTGCTTGTAGGACAGACAGCAATGTTATGACAGGCAACAGCACGCCAACTGTAGGCCATGCATGATGGACAGCAACACTTGACTGTAGTCTACAGCAGCACTGTTACTGTAGGACATGGATACATCTGCACCGTGACTAGCGTTTAGGGGACAGACAACAGTCTATCACTGTAGGGGGTGTAGAAGTCAACGGATATCCTGAAGGACAGACAAACAGAACACTGGCTATCCGCTCTGATCAAAACAACACGACATGATAACTCAAGAAAAACTGAATCAATTGTGGACGCTGTAAATCAGAAACCAAAACAGAAATTGCTAGAAAAGCTCAGCAGGTCTGGCAGCATCTATGGAGAGAAATCAAAGTTAAGAGTTGAGAGGAAGGGTCACTCGACTTGAAACGTTAACTCTGATTTGCCTCCACAGATGTTGCCTGACCTGCTGAGCTTTCCCACAACAAAACGTTTTACTTTTGAAAACTTCTTCAAACATCACTGTAACCTTTGTTAGAGTTTAATTGACTTTTTCAAGAAGGGAGTCATGAAATGAAAAGAAAAAGAAAGTTTCCCAAAGCTATTCCAAACATACATATTATCAAGAACAATCAGAAATAATGAGAGAATTTGCCATTTAACAGAACACTAAAAAGGTACTGTACACCAGAAATAACAAGATTCATTCCTCATTTAAGAGTTCCACATAACCAGAAAATTGCACTGAATATTAACATAAATATTCCTGCATACTTCTGGGCCTGTGATTTAAGATCATAGGAGAACTCACCCAAAACATACACACTGCCCACAAGCTCAATTTACTTAACCACCTGTACTCAGATGCACCTGCACATCAGCCCAGCTGAGCAGAAAGTTACCCCTGTAAAACCAAACTGTTTTTCCATGTTCCCTCATCTGATTCCCTGGTGATAACTGATAGCATCTCTCACCACTGTTTAATCACAACACAAGGTAAATACTACTTTTTGATCAGTGACATACTTTGCTAACACAAATTCTCTCCTTGCTTCGCAGCCCAGAAAACATTTGCACACCTGAAAATGCGTTGTCTTTGTTTTAATAGATCAAGTGCAATAATAATATTGAGCATGGCTGATAGGAGTTTATCCAAACCTGGCTGTGAACTGTAATGATCCTGACTGGTAGCAATACTGGCTAAAAGAGATCTTCGAGTGAAATCTGGTTTGAAAGGCTATTGGTTTTTATCTTGGCAATTTGGTTAACATTGTGATCAGACACTGAACATATTCACACCAGGCTGCTAATGCACTTTTAAGAAGAATGCAAGCTCAGTACACAAAAAGAAAATAAAGCTAAATGTATACAATATAGAAAGATATTGTCATAAACACTGAAAAGGTTCAACCTTTTTTCCCCTGAAATATCCTTTACAGATACTCAACCCCAGTGAAATATCTACCTTGAAGTATCGCTCCTAACCTCATTTTAATATTTCTTATTGAACTAACAAGGTCAGAAGCATTTCTTTTTGGAACATTCTTGCATATTCACCTGACAGGATTCTATGTGCTACTGCCCTCCATGGGTGATACAGACACAGGCTAATTTCCTGACTTTTCCTTGACTCTGAGGCTGCTAAAACAGGAAGACTCCTTTCCAGCTCTGATGATCTGAAGACTTACTAAAACTCAAAAAAACTCTGTCTTTCAGGTGAGGTGGATATTTTCTTCTGAACTCAACCCATTTGTGGCCTCTGGCTTTCTGTCTTTGCTGTAGGCCATAAAAATTTCACTTAGAAAACTCCCCAGCAATTACATGCTTTCTTATAAAGGCAGTCTTAAATTCACTGCTCTGAAGACGTTGACCCATCATTTTAAAGAAAAAGGCAGAACTTCATAGTATTGAAAATGGAAAGCAATTTACCTTTACTTCAGAATCCAAGCTCCTAGAAGTATCAATAACGTATTATTAGTTTCCACCACACTGGGTGGCATGGTGGCTCAGCTGTTAGCACTGCTGCCTCACAGCATCAGGGTCCCAAGTTCGATTCCAGCCTCGCGTGGCTGCCTGTGTGGAGTTTGCACATTCTCCCTGTGTCTGCGTGGGTGTGCTCCGGTTTCCTCCCACAGTCCAAAGAAGTGCAGTTCAGGTGAATTGGCCATGCTAAATTGCCCATAGTGTTAGGTGCATTAGTCAGGGGAAATGGGTCTGGGTGGCTTACTCTTCAAAGGGTCAGTGTGGAGTTGTTGGGCCAAAGGGCATTTTCCACACTGTAGGAAATCTAATCTATTTTAAGATACAATGTCAATTCAGCTACAATTCTCAGAGCTACACCCTGAGCTGGCTGAAAACTCCTGCTTATATCAATTTGCATTTGCAGGTATTAAAAAGGGGAATTTATAGTGTTCCTACAGTTTCAGAGCAGCTCACAGACATCAGTTTCCCTTGAACCAAAGTGTCTGATATAAAAACATCCTTCACCTTCAGAATACTGGCCCTTGGGAGCTTACCATTCCATGACCACAATCAGTTCCATCAGCCAGTGGCATGTGCTGTGTCCGGCAACCTCTGTGTACCCCTTCCACACTCGTGCACCACAGACGCTTACATTGTTTCTGTGTAAAGAATGAGTTAATGTGGTAACTCTCCATCTATTTTTAAAAGTACAAAAATACATTGTATAAATTCAACGTCATGATTGTTCAATTTATTAAAAGCAATAGCCTGACTGAATGCACTATTCTGCAAAACCTAAAAATTTGGTATGCTCAGGGGAAATGCTTTTGACCACATGTTCCCAAGTTATGCTTACCTGTGACATGTAGATCGTATTCTGCCAGGAAACAATAAATGCTCAAAGTGGCATCAGTACTTCTCATATTAAGCTCCATTTCAGTCTTGTCTTTAATTCCAACACAATATATTTGCTTTTGTTTTTATTGGACAATAAACTCATCAATCTGAAGCCCTGTTTCCTTCACCCCAGATGCTGCCTGAGTATTTACAGCAGTTGAAGTATTTATTTCAGATGTAGAACATCCATTTGCAATATGTGCTTTGAATTTTAATGTCACTCTGTGTGTTTTGATTGCTTTTTCTTCCCCAAAGGCATGACAAAGACCAATTTAAAACAAGAATCTGGACAATTTGTTTAAGCAACAAGTAGCACTGAAAAGGTCTGGCATTTACGTATGGTATTTAAACAAAGAATTTTCCCTTCTCATGTAGGTTAAGAACCTCATGACTTCTAAATCTGCATGACAGCCAATTAATTATTTCTGAAATGCAGTCGCTGCTTGAATGTAGGGAAACACAACAGGTAATTTGAAGCACGGAAAGCTTCCATGAACTGAAATGAAATGCTGGCAAGGTATTGAGTTAATGATATTTTCGGTCGGGCAGGAGCAGGGTGGGGAGGTGACAACTAACAATTAGAACGTCAGAGAGAACACTCATTCTGAATAAGTGTCAGTCACTCTGAAAGGCTGCAAGGCCCTCAGTTGAAAGTGTTTTGCTGTTGATGACAACCCATCACAGGTGAAACAGATGAACACTATCACTATTGCAAGGACCAACTTCTGAAAAATACCACTTTTTAAAGATCAATTATTTTAAAATCAAGCTATAAATTCCTTTTCTTGCCAGAGGTTACATTAATTGCACACAAACATGGTCAGTGTCACAGTGAAAAGCAATTTAAAGTCATGAGCATATGGTATGTGTGGGGACAACACCTTAATGATCACCAATCCTGTCATTTTAATCGACATGGATACAGCAACCCACAGCATCTTGGCATATGCCAGGGAGTAACAGCTGGGTGCGCACCCATCCAGATAGAAATTTGAGCTTAAACTTGCAAACCTGCCAGAATTTCTCTGTAATTCCAGCAGGAGGTTCCACAAAGAAACATCTGCAAAAACATGTGGTGCACAGTGATCTCCCAATCAGATTTTTGAATTCGTCAAATACATTGAACATGGTGGCTGTGGTTTTGGGCTTTAATCCATATTTGTTCTTTCCAATACTCAGACTGACCCTGAAGCAAGTTGTTTAGTACTTGTGATTAAAAAAAAGCATTGGCAAAATGACTTAATTACTCCTACAGAGAAATATATTCACAGCAGCATAACAACATAGATCTTGGCTTCCCCTACAAAAATTATGATACAACTTTGATCTAATTTCACTGGAAAAGTTGAGAAGTAGAGGGCCTTTAAAAATGAGGTAAGGAGAGTTCAGAAACAGTATGTTCCTGCTAATGTGAAGGGCAAGGCTGGTAGATGTAGGAAATGGTAGGTGACCAGAGAAATTAAGGCTCTGGTCAAGAAAAAGGAGGCGTATGGCAGATATAGACAGCTGGGATTGAGTGAATCCCTATAGAAGTATAAGGGCAGCAGGAGGATACCCAGGAGGGCAAAAAGATGACATGAAATAGCTTTTGCAAATAGGATTAAGGAGAATCCAGAGAGATTCTATAAGGTCATCACAGGCTAAAGAATAACTAGGGAGAGAATTGGGCACCTTAAAGATCAACATGGCCATCTATGTATGAAACCACAACAGTTGGGTGTGATACGAAACAGGTATTTCATGTCAGTATCTACTGTGGAGAAAGACATGGAAGCTAAGGAACGTGGGGAAATAAACATCATGAGGTCTTGAAAAAGATTTTGTGACACAGGTGGTAGTATTGGCAATCTTAAAATGCATAGAAGTAGATGAGTCTCTGGTACCTGATGAGGCATTTTGCAGAACTTTGTGGGAGGCTAGGGAAAAAATTATCAAAGGGTCAGTTAGACTCGAAACGTCAGCTCTTTTCTCTCCTTACAGATGCTGCCAGACTTGCTGAGATTTTCCAGCATTTTCTCATAGAAGTAGATGAGTCTCTGGTACCTGATGAGGCATTTTGCAGGAGGCTAGGGAAAAAATTATCAAAGGGTCAGTTAGACTCGAAACGTCAGCTCTTTTCTATCCTTACAGATGCTGCCAGACTTGCTGAGATTTTCCAGCATTTTCTCTTTTTTGGGAAGAAATTGTCAGGTCCCTTACTGAGAAGTTTGTATAATCAACAGCCACAGGTGAGGTGCTGGATTATTGGAGGTTGGCAATATGGTGCCATTATTTAAGAAAGACTGTAAGAAAAAGCCAGGAAACTATCAACTGGTACGTCATATGTCAATGGTGGATAAGTTGTTGGAGGGGATTCTGAGGGACAGGATTTACATGTATTTGGAAATGTAAGGACAGATGAGAGATTGTCCTTATGCATGGGAAATTGTGTCTCACTAACTTGACTGAGTTTTCTTTAAAGAGATGACAATTGATGAAGGCAGAGTGGTAAAAGTTGTCTATATGGACTTCAGCAAGCATTCGACAAGGTTCTGTATGGTGGACTGGTTCGTAAGTTAGATCACATGGGATTCAGGGGAGAGGTCAACTTGATTCAAAACCGGCCTGAAGGTAGAAGACAGGGTGTGGTGGTGAAGGGTTGCTTTTCAGACTGGAGGCCTGTGACCAGCAGCATGCCACAAGGATCAGTGCTGGGTTCACTGCTTTTCATCATTTATATAAATGATTTGGATGTGAACATAGCAGGCATGGTTAGTAAGTTTGCAGATGACACCAGAATAGTGGAGAAAAGTACCTCACAGTACAAAGAGACCTTGATCAGATGGGTCAATAGGTTAAGGAATGGCAGATGGAGTTTAATTTAGATAAATGTGAGATGTTGCATTTTGGGAAGGCAAACCAGGGCAGGACATATACACTTAATGGTAGAGCCCTGGTCAGTATTGCCAAACAAAAAGATATTGGAGTGCAGTGCATAATTCCTTGAAAGTGGAGTTGCAGGTAGATGGGGTCACAAAGATGTTTGGCATTCTTGCCTTCATTGGTCAGAACATTGAGCATAGAGCTTGGGATGTCATGTTGCAGCACGAACATTGGTGCGACCACTTTTTAGAATACAGCATACAATTCTGGTCGGCCTTCTACAGGAAGGATGTCATTAAACTTGAGAGGCTGGAGAAAAGGTTTACAAGGACATTGCCAGGACTGGAGGGTTTGAGCTATAGGGAAAGGCTGAATAGGCTGGGGCTTTTTCCCCTGAGTATCAGAGGCTGAGCAATGATTTAAAGAGTTTATAAAATCAAAGGGTTATGGATAGGGTGATAAGCCAAGATTTGGAGATGCCAGTGTTGGACTGGGGTGTACAAAGTTAAAAATTACATAACACCAGGTTATAGTCCAACAGGTTTAATTGGAAGCACTAGCTTTCAGAGTGTTGCTCCTTCATCAGGTGATTATGGAGGGCTCAATCCTAACACACAGAATTTATAGCAAAAAATTTACAGTGTGATGTAACTGAAATTATACGTTGAAAAATTGATTGTCTTTCTTAAGACTTAACAGACAATCAATTTTTCAATATATAATTTCAGTTACCTCACACTGTAAATTTTTGCTATAAATTTTGTGTGTTAGGATTGAGCCCTCCACTACCACCTGATGAAGGAGCGATGCTCCGAAAGCTAGTGTGCTTCCAATTAAACCTGTTGGTCTATAACCTGGTGGTGTGTGATTTTTAACATGATAAGCCAAGGCCTTTTTCCTATGTTGGGGGAGTCCAAAACTAGAGGGCAGAGGTTTATGGTGAGAGGGGAAATTGAGAGGGCAACATTTTCATGCAGAGGGTGGTGCGTGTATGGAATGAGTTACCAGAGCATATGGTGCAGGCTGGCGCAATTACAGCATTTAAAAGGCATCTGGGTGGGTTGATGAATAGGAAGGGTGCAGAGGATATGGGCCAGGTACTGGCGAATGGAACTAAGTCAGATTGGGATGTCTGGTCACTGCGGACTAATTGGATGAAGGGTCTGTTTCCATGTTGTATGACTTGACAAATACTTCTGACAAGAACAGTGACCTTGATATTCACTGTAGTGTCGGTTCAGAGCAGGAGGAATTCTGGTCAAAAGTGAGTGATCCCTCACAATACTGAGTTTTTAAGTAGGAGGTATGCTTGAATTTATTTCCCATTCAGCTGCTAATTTGGCTGCCAATGACTGACAAGGCGACTGAGTAGCAGGGGTAGGAGCAGGATACAGAATGCTCTGGAGGAGGTTGTCCAACATAATTACAGGGCCCAGTGATTGCAAGAAAATCAGGAAATCTGATGGATCATGTGGGGAAGTTCATGACGGGATGCTGTATTTAGGGATGATTTTGTGGCAAGATTATAAGGAATCAATTTACAGGTTTAGATTTTGTACACTCTATACTCTCTACTCCACATGCAGTGCTGTAAAGGCATCTACTCTATGGTCTTCCTCCCTTCCTCCCTTCCTACTGAATTTCCTAGCATTCAGTTGAAAAAACACAAAACCGTGCTGTAATAGGGACATATAGCTTCTTTCTACAATTTCAACAACTGTCTGATATCTAAAGAGCTAATCAGTCCACGTGTACCTTATCCAACCTCCATTACAATTGCATGTGGATGGCTTTCAAGGTGGCTGGGTTTGAAATTAATTCCAAGCCAAATCAAGCCCACCCATTACTGAGAGCTAACATTGTCCCCGTTTGGTTTGACTTGTGCTCCTAGCCATCTCTATTGTTTCCTCCAGGCTTGCAACCTGCTGAGAATTCTACATCCCTCCAGTTCTGGCCTTTGTTCATCTCTGGTTCATTTCATTTCTCCACTGACAGTTGTGTCTTTAACTACCTCGGCTCTAATCTCTGCAATTTCTAACTCGGTCCTCCTGGCTTCTCCATTGCAATTAGCACTGAGCCATTTGAAGCAGTACTGACACATTCCAATGACATTGAGGACATTTCACCTGATGATGTCCACTTATTGCCTCAGGTACTCTACTCTCTAGTCTCCTATGACATTGGCAATGAAATGCAAATCTGGAGCATAAGATAAAGGAGATCTGCAAGTAACTTTTTTTTAAAAGACATAAATGTAGCAGCTATTCAATGGTATCTCGTTAGTAGATGCAGGATACAAGAATGCTTGGGTCAATCATTAATAATGAAAATTACTGACCCATGAAATCTACACTAATGAACATGTCTCAATGTCAGCAGCTGTTGATCACATTGTACAATCTTGCAACTCTGAGGTTCTGGAAAAGAAATAAAATCCAGCGCTCACATGAATCCATCCATCCACTTATCCAACTACACACCTCAGAGAGAAGTTACTGTGGGATGGTCGTCTTGCTTGCTCATTGGATAACGAGTGGGAACCCCGCTCTATTATCGCGAGGAGATCTGACATAATCATTAGGAATCAGGAACTTATCTGGATAGCATCAGAAGTCCCGTTTCATTCAGCCCTGAGTACGGCAGAGATCCCATCCCCAAGACGTTCCCACCAATTAGAGGTCAGCAATTCTCCAGTTTCAACAGCAGAACCAAGAGTGGTGCCCATTGCCAGAGCTACACTGTAGGAGAGATCCCTAGATAGAGAGGCAAGTGTGGGAAGCAGTGGGATTAGGAGGAGGATGACTTTAAGGGTCTCAATTGGACTCCGCAAAGGCAGGGTGCTCTCCAACCTTCCTGCCTGTGATTTTCTAGGAATGGAGTCAAGAGGTTGGTTGGGTCCCCAGCCCATACCCTTCCTACTAAATCAAATGGTTCCCTCCTCATCTCCTGGGGAATTACAATTGGCCTCAGCAGGCACTGGGCTGGGGAAAGGAAAGGAAGAGGCTTCGGGAAGGAGGACTCAGCAAGGAGCTCTGCTCCAGATTGCAAAGCATGACCTTTATTGGAAAATGCATTTACATAGCTGCCAGAGGACAGGTAGGGACCTGGCTGCAATACCATCTAAAATTACTGCTTTTAATACCGAAGGCATGTTTTTCAAATTGGTTTATTAAATAATATTGAGGCATTAGGGATAGGTTCTCAGGCAAACAGTAAAGGATAGAGATTGGCATCTCTGGGAGAGCAAGGAAATTGGGTTGGGAAGGAGGAAGAAAAAGTTGAATGAAACAAAATGAATAAAGATGCAGTGGATAGTTTGCAGGCATTATGGTTCTATTACAATTCCATTATAATTCTATTAACACAGGAGGTGGCACTGTGGTTATCAAAACTATCCCTCAAAGACTGACTGAAACATTAGAGCAATAGTTGAATCAAACTTAACCTTGCCATATCTGTGCTCACATTAATTCATTTCCTTAGCATTTCTTTTTGTGAACAACTGTACATACACAACTCTTGACCATAAGAAATAGTTCTAGAATTCTTGCACGTGCTCAGCAGCATAAAATGTTCCCATCATATCGAATATTAGTGTATGCCGAAATGCCACTCTACAGGGAGAAAAATTCATTCATGGAGTGTCACCTCTCACAATGCTGCACAGACTTCCATGAATCCCCTGGGTTCAGACAGCACTGTTGTCCCATACCTGTGTGGCCCTCATATAATTTCTCCCCTCTTGGTTTTATATAGTCGCCTGCATAACAACATTTACATGTTTACTAAGCAAAAAGTTATAAAATAACTCACCATGTACGGGCAAACTTGCGACCCAGCACCGAACATTAGTTCGCATTGTTTGTTCACATCATAGATTTGACCGGGTAACTGGGCTGGAAGGTCATAGCTCCTTGTTACTGGCTCATCAAGCAGGCATTCTCCATATCCAGTGCTAGAAACATACAGGGCAAGTCTGTCAGCTTTTAAAGTCAAATATCATGACCATTTGTCGGGTCTATAGGTGGGAGGGGAGTGCAGGGGGGTAAAATAATTAAAAGAGCGCACAAGGCATTCATAGCATTTGTTGCGAATGCAGAATCCTTTCGACATACACATCTGTCAACGAAAGGCCGCCAGCATTCTCAAAGATTCATCCCACCCTGGCAATGTTTTTCTACAACCTCTACCATCGGGGAGAAGGTACAGAAGCCTGAACACATGCACCAGCCGGTTTCGTAACAATTTCTATCCTACTGTTGTTAGAACACTGAAAGGACTCACAAACTCTTAACATTCGCCTGTACCTGTGTTTTTGCCACTGTTTACTTATTATGTATTTATCTATGCTACTTAACTGTGTGATCTGCCTGTATTGCTCGCAAGACAAGGCTTTTCACTGTGCCTCAGTACACGTGACAATAAATTCAATTCAATTCAATTCAATTCTCTTGGAATTCTGGACGACAGAAATGCCAATAACAAGTAGTAACATCATAAATCATGTGCTGGCCAGATTGAGTCTAATGTAAAATACTAATTACTAGCTGGTCCATGTTAAACCTGCAGGCCAAATATCAGAAAGAGATGCTTGTCTGCATTTCATACCAGCACAATCTGCTGGTCAAGCTGTTGCAATCATTAAAATTCCAATTCTGAGGGTCTTCATTTATAAACAATGACAAAATCAAATAGGATTCTTGCCTTTTCATCATATCAACTATTGTTAAATATTCCTTTTTGGGGATATGGATGAGGCCAGCCCTCGAGGGGACTGTGGTGGACCATTCTTCCTAAAACGACTTTAGTGCTGATTGAGGCATTCTTCTGATAGGGAGGCAGTTCTAGGATGTTAACTGGCACAATGAAGTTCCCGAGTCAGAATGCTGGATGGTGGAGGTGAGGAAATGTTGATGCAGCCACTGCTCTTGCTCTCCACGGTGGAAAAAGTCACAGATTTTGAAACATTCCATCCACGGTTTCACATATCCCATTTCCTAACTAATATAGTAGACAGCTACATATTAAAAAGGGCCAGGATGAGGCACGTAAAGTTGGAAAGATTTTCGACAAATATGTTAGGCTCTGAAGGGGCAAGGAAGTGGCCAAAATGGAACCTAAAACTGAATTAAAGCCAGGAACTACCATACTAGAGTTTTATCAAGCTGACTATCACAATGCCTGCTAACATTCATTCAAGAGACTGTGTGATGACTGCTCCAGTTAATGAACTCCACAGACAGTGAGCAGTTACTTGGAGCTAAACAAGGATTTGAGATTGATTCCCAATGCTACTTAAAGGGACACTCGTACCTTAAAGCGACACTTAGCATTTGCTCATCACTGCTGCTGAAGATAAGATGGTGATCTCTGAAACACGTGGTAGACATCGTGGAAAGCTTTGCCTCCAACAAGTGATCCACTTGATCAACATTCATGTGCAAGCCAGTACCAACCACCACAGCTTGGTCTCGTCTCTGCTAAAGTATCTTTTGAACCAGCTTCCAAGAGGCTCTCAAGAATGATCTGGGGCAATCCAATTTTTACTTGTCTTTTCTCCCAACTGGGGAAGTATTTTCCTCTCAGTTTCTTCCCTACAGCGAAGTTGATTGTAAGGTCTAAGGAAAGTGCATTTTTGATCTTCACGTAAACTCTCAGCATAACCCTCTGGTTCTTTGGCATTTTTCCAACTGAGAGCGAGAGGGTGCGGAGTTGAAACCCTACTCCAGGGAGTCACAATGAGCACAGATTAGACTGACATGCAGTGATTACTTGGCATGGACGGCATCTTTCCCTTTATCATATTGTAAAAGTTCATGAGACCTTCTTAGCTTATAGAAGCAACCATCGAACTAATTAGTAAAAAGGTGGTCAATAGTATGGAAGGGGTATCACAGCCTATCAGTTCATCAGTCCTCTGAATCCTTCAACTACTTCACACTATCCTCCCAGTGAAGGTTCAAAAACAAACTAAAATTGTTTTAAAACACCTACTTGTGCAGAAAATGCATTGACTCCCTTGTTGTTATCTGCAATAATTGTATTGGCTTTCATGTAGATACATTTCCTGATGCTTTTTCTAATATATTTTCTTACATATAGCTAAAAAGGTTAGCATCACTAAGAATCATTAGGGAAAAAATGTCCAGAAGGTGATAACAGAACTTCATGGGACATTAAGCCACAGGACATAGAAAGTACCTGATTTAACTGCACTGCCAAGTCAGTTAATCTCAGCCAAGGTGCTACTAATGCAAGGAGAAAGTGAAGATTGCAGATGCTGGAGATCAAAGTTGAGAGTGGTGTGCTGGAAAAGCACAGCAGATCAGGCAGCATCCAAGCAGCAGGAGAATCGATGTTACTAATGCTGCCAAGTTCCAGTATATAGGTAATGCATGCAATACATTTTTATTACAATTGAAAAGGTTCCCAAGGTTGACGGATATCCAGTGACCTCTGCTGTAAAGAGCATGTACACAGATGTCAAGGGTGGAAAAATAGTCGCGTTTGGCTGCACTGCACTTAGCAAACAGGTCACCAGCACTGATTCAGGTGAGAAATGGAAACTTGACCAAAATGCCAGAAAATGCATGGTGCCAATGTGTGGTACTCCAGTGTAATTCAAACCTTCAAATAAAGAGAGGAGAGAAAGTTGGAAGAATGGTGTTTTCTTTTAATTTGGGAAATCTTATAGCTAGACCGGGCATTTTTTAATAAAAGGATGGTGAGTATCATCATCCAATATGTTGAAGCAGTTGCCGGTCACATCACAATATCAAAGAGACACATTAAATACCATGTTCCCAGAGCTCTTGAACTCAGCCATTGCACAGTGAAAAAGTAATGATTGGAAATGGTTTTATTTCCCACAGAGAGAAAGGGGGATATACAAAGGGCTTAAATCTTGTACAATCTTGCAATCATTTCACAATGTTGGAAGCCTGATAACAGGTTCACCACTCGACCACTGTCAGCGCTCTGACCTGTTACACTCCAGGGAGAAGCAGAAATGCAGACTACCATGTTATGGATAGACCTGAAATGTCCCATTTGCATGCAACTTTGTTGTACTTTTAATTGTTATCAGTTCTTAAATGCCCGCTGTATTTCAAAAGACCTTAGCACCGATCTACCAAAGAATGAAGTGATGCCAAGTTTCCCTCATCAACGTGGATAGCTTTTGTAAAAGGTTCACAATCAAGAGAGCACAGGGGGAAAAGATCAAAGGGTCATGTCTGGGGAAAATCTAATTATAAATGACATTTCCCATCTTGAAAAGAGGCTTTTTAAGGCAGCTAGTGGCTCAGCTTCATAGCAATGAAAATCCATCTCTGCAGTTGCTATGATACCTTTTGCCCAGCAAAAACATGCAAAGGAACAGAGATTATTTTGTCAAGATAAAAGCCATCATTGATAAATGTGTGTGACAACTTCAGGGGCTTTTGGCCAATTACACTGTCTGCAAACAGCTAGATAAATTGTACTCGTTCAGGTCTACCCCAAACTACACTTCATGTGATATGTATCGTTTCAACACACTGGAAGATTAAACCAAGGAGAGTAACTAAAACAAACATACTCCAGAAAGTCGGTGATATATTTACGGCTACACTTGGACCAGGTCCATGGGCTGGTATGGTAGTTCAAGGTTGGAGCCATCACGTGGAACTGATGTTTCATTCCTGCCTCTTTGCATTTGAAGCTATCATCATGAGGCATGTTGAACCTACAAATTAAACAATAATTTACTAGACATGAATGCAAAACACAAATGTAACAGTTGGAATAAACAATAGCAAAGTATAAGCAGAGGAGGATTTGCACAAAAAATTAGTCAAACATTTCATTTAATAACTTGAATGCATAAAGACAGAGCAATGCATTTAATTATTATACTCATAAGTCTGATGAAATGCTGCTTTACAAGTGCAGGAACATTAAATGTCTGATGCTCTTGTCTCTGTAAAGCCACATTTCCAGCAATTGCATACAAAAGGACACTGAGGTCCTTGTGGTGCAGTGGTAATACTCCTACCTCTGAGTTAGGAGAACTGGGTTCAAACTCCACCTGCACTACAAGTATGTAATAACATCTCTGAACAGATTGATGAGATATTATTTAAACATGATTATGTCCCAAAGAAGGCCTGCTTTATGTTCGACCTGACAATTATTGAAGCAAATGGAATTGAGTAGCAGGTCAGGTTTTGAGCAGGAGGCCAGTTTATGTTATCACACAAGCACAATTTGGATCCCACAAATTGTTATAAAATTTGGAGCTCTTCGACTCAAGGTGACAATTAATCGAGAAACAGTTGAAAGAAGAATTCACCTTCCTGGCTTGAAAATATGCTGCCAGTTGTTTATAAACTAGCAAATGGTTGTAAATGTTCCTAATTTTTGTATGGGTTTGACTCTGCAGTCCAATATCTGACTGTTAGATGGCAAAACCTTCAACATGTAGTAGAGGATAAGGCATATTCTCAAACAGATCAGGCCAATGTGAATAGCCAAAGATTGTTTTGACAACCTAATTTTAGTTTTATTTAAATTGCAAATTTTAAAAATTGGCAGCTTGCAAAATTGATCTGATCTGAATTTTACCATTGGTTAGTTTAAATGTTGTTGGTAATACTTCAATAATATGTAATGTCAAGATTATTCAATGTTTGTAATACTGGGTACAGCAATGTTCCTTCCATTTTCAGAAATGTAGCTATTGTTGTCATACCTTTTTCCACTGCACATTCAACATCAGCCTCATTTATGTTTGGTTCTAATTTAGCCCAGCTCATTGGTTCATCAGAAATGGAGACCATTGCTCCTAGTACCAATTACAATAACCCATCGAGAAACATAATCCACAATATAACTGTATGGCATGAGAAAATGCAATGTTGAGATTCAAATAACTTCCATCATGCTGAAAAACCAAGAATTCCCTAAAATCTTCTGTTTAACTTGACAGCAAAATTACGAGTACAACAGAAAAATAACTGCAATATCACCTTATCTTGCCTTCACAAACAATTCAGAAAATGATCTGTGTAACATTTAAAAAAAAACTTTTGGCATTTTGTACTCATCTCTTATTTCTATTCTGCTTATAGGTGTTAAATTAGGACGTCTTTCCACACATGGTAATTAATAAACATTTTGTTAATTAATAAAAACCTGGTTAAATTGGCTCCTTCTAAAACATTTGGATTCAGGAGAAAGAGATCCACAAGAGAAGGAATCTTCTTAAATTAACCTTGTTGTAATCTTGTTAGTGGATAAAGAAGGGAAGCTAGTTCATCCTTCCTCACCCTAACAGCTTGTGATAGCCCATCTGGAACAGTAATGAATTGGCGTACTACATCTAGGGTCAACTCATAATATGTATAATCACTCGCTATGTAGGAAAGAATTTTGACCTAGAAAGCACAGAGCTGCCTGTTCAACAATAAATATTGTCATCCCCAGGAATAGCAAGACAGGGCGATGCTTTAACGACCAGGAATTTGCAGGTGAACGGTTAGATACTTGTATATAACATACTAGGCTCTGGAAAGGTTAATTATGAGGAGACCATTAAACATCACCCAATGTTAGTGATGTTGAATGGAGTAGGAAGGCAGAACAACTCTGGATCTCAAAGGAAACAGACCGACTATCTGTGACTTCCTCGTAGCTCCAGTGCCAAAAGTCAGTCCTCCTAATGCAACCTGTAGCTGATTGCTATCATGCAATAAACTACATCTTATTTAAGAACAAAGCCTCTTCTCATTAACCTACCATGTCATTTCTCTCTGCCATATCAGGCCAGTCAGGTCCCTTAGATCACAACCTAAAAGGTTAATGGCTGCGAATTTACCTGATCTGCCAAGGTGGCTGTATGAAGTTCCATCATACAACAGATACCAGATAGGTTTCCACCCATAGTCCAAAGATGTGCAGGTTAGGTGGATTAGCCATGCTAAATTGCCCGTAGTCAGGGGTAAATATAGGGTAGGGGAATGGGTCTGGGTGGATTACTCTTTGGAGGGTCGGTGTGGACTTGTTGAGCTGAAGGGCCTGTTTCCATACTGTAGGTAATCTAATCTAATCAAAAAACACTGTCCAGCCGCATTAAAGCAGTCTTGAAAGAGTTTTGATTCTGACTACTTGACAATCAAGACACGATGGACAACCGGTTCGGGTTAGGCTCATTTTACAAAGAATACTCAAGTAATAGTCAGGGAAAATGTCCAAAGAATGAGTATTTAAGAATTCCAGAGTCATTTGATAAGGTTCTCCATAAAAGACTGCTCGCTAAAATTAAGGCACATGAAAAAGTGAAGAGAAATGACTCCCTGGATTGGAAGATTGAAGATAAATGACAGAATGAGGATAATGGGTATGTTTTGAATTGGAAGGATGTGCCAAGCAGAGGAGAGGCAATAACATAGTGCTAATGTCACTGGTAATCCAGAAACACAGGGTAATGCTCTGGAAACTTGGGTTCAAATCCCACTAATGACGGAATGGTGATATTTGAATTCAATTGAATTCAACAATTAAAAGCTAACCCAATGGTGACTATGCATCGATTATTATTTTAAAACCCATCTGGTTCACATAATGCCCTGTAAGGAAGAAAATCTGCCATCCATGCCTGACCCAATATGTGACTTCAGACAGCATTGTTGAATCTTAACTGCCCTCTGAAATGGCCTAGCAAGCCATTTCAGTTCAGGACAAGTAGAGATGGCCTTAAAATACTGACTTAGCCAGCAATGGTACATTCCATGAATGAATTGTAAAATAAAAGTTCACAATGACCTGAGTTCATACTTATTAATGACTTTGATGTTGCAATAGAAGCCATATGTGCACATTTGCAACATATTATATAAAGATTGATGGCAATCCAGGAACAGAGGGATTTCACCACAAGCAAATGGGAGGTAAGTTTGGTAAAAGAAGAACTGAGTAATATTTAAATGATGACAAGTTAAGAACAGGCCAGTGAGATTTAAGGAGCTATGTACACAAATCACTAAGCAATAGTAAACAGGCTAAAGATTAAAATAAAAAAAAACTAATGGGATCCAAGATGGTGGCGATCTAGGAAGATCACCTTGCAGAGCTCCATACCACATTGCAAGTGGGACAAATCCTATCCCACCCTACCTGGACCATTGCGATATCCTGGGACTCCGGAAATGTCGTGGAAATGGTCAAAGTGCAACTTCCTTGGTTTTCGCCATTCAGGGATGCCAAAGAAGGAAGGAGGTGTCTGAGGCCAGGCCCGTGGCCTAGGCTGTAGGATACTCGGACTCTATTTCTTACCAGGTGCTGGAGAAGGAGCTCGCAAAATCTTGCAAGATGTTGGGTAAGCAGATCGAGGAGAAGCTGGCCCCAACCTCTATCATGTTGCAGAGGCATGAACAGCAGCTGGGAGACCTGGAGAAAAGGACGGATGAGGTAGAACCAAGATTAGAGTGGTGCTGGAAATGCACAGCAAGTCAGGCGGCATCCAAGGAACAGGAAAATCAACGTTTTGGGCAGGAATGCTTCATCAAGAATGAAGGCTCATTCCTGATGAAGGGCTCCTACTCGAAATATCGATTTTCCTGTTCCTCAGATGCTGCCTGACCTGCTGTGCGTTTCCAGCAACGATCTAATCTTGACTCTAATCTTCAGCATCTGCAGTCCTCACTTTTGCCTGGATGAGGTAGAACACAGAGTCACAGTGGTGGAAGCTGATATTGGCTCCTCCAAGTATAGGATCCAGGCCTATCTTTGTGCGGTTTTATCACAATAGAGATAAGGAGAGAATCATGGAGGCTTCCAGAGTCCAGGGGAGGGATCCAAAGGCCCTAGTTTACAAGGGCTCGAAGATCTTCCAGGACTTCTCAGCGGTGGTGATGTGGAAAAGAAACTCCTATGTGAATGTCAAGAGAAGACTGAGGGATCTTGGGATTCTGAGGTATCCTGTGGTGCTTTGGATCACCTTAGATGGATCTGTACATCTCTTTCACACATCGGACAAGGCAAGTGACTTTGTGGACAAAATAACTTAATCTGAACAATTAAGTGTGTACAAGTAGTAGTGTTGTTTGGATATGTCTCTGTGTTTCTTTTTTATAAAAAAGAGGAAGTCCGGGGCTTTCTTTTCCTTTTTCAAATTGATAATAATCTGGTCTAAACTATGCTCAGGGGCAGTTGGAAAGTGTACTTTCAATTTCTAAGTTAAGTTATACCAAAAGAAGGGTGGGATACTTACCCTTTTTTTTCAAAATTTCTTTGGTCACATTGTCATTTCATGGTGTATTTTCTTTCTTTTTAACTTGTGTTTGTGGTGCGGCTCTAGCTAGAAGAAGGGAAAATGGTTGGGTGGCTAGATGCCAACATACGGGCTGTTTACGCCTGGTTCAGGTATTTAAATGTCCTGGCTGCAGTATTGGCAGCAGGATGGAAAGTTGGGCTCTGGGGTGTGTAGATGCCTCCTTTGGGCAGGGGGTGAGTTCCCCTTTTCAGCACCAATGGCGCTTTATTTGTTGATTTTTCTTTTGTTTTTTGTTGTATATAATCTTTGATAGTTTTGTAAGTTTGTTGACAGTAGTGGTTTTAGTTTATGTAGTTTTTATGTTCGATGGATCTTGTGATACTAAGGCTCGGCGATTTGTAATTCAAGTTGTTCCTCGCTGGAATCTAAATGTTACTGCAGAAGGTTATGGCTAATGACTTGATTAAATGGTGTACCTGGAACATCAAGGGGAGTCACTCACCAATTAAGAGGAAGAAGGTACTCTCAAGTCTTAGAAAGGAAAAGGTGGATATTGCTTTATTACAGAAGACACACATGGATGATAGCGAGTATTTGAAATGAGAGCAGAATGGCTTTGATTGGATTTACCTTTCATCTTTTCATACTAGAAGTAGTATTCTTTCCATCCTGCTGCCAATACTGCAGCCAGGGCATTTAAATACCTGAACCAGGCATAAACAGCCCGTATGTTGGCATCTAGCCACCCATCCATTTTCCCTTCTTCTAGTGGCTATATTGGTTAGGAGGAATCTCCCATTTAAGTTACTGGAGTGTGTTATAGACACACACAGGAGGTTTGTAATCCTCAAAGCCCTGATAAATGAGGAAGAATATGGTGTTTTAAATGTCTATTGCCCTCTGGACCATCCCCTCAAATTTCTAGTAGATGCGTTCTCTAAATTGATCAGTCTCGAGTCCCAGCATATCCATAAGACATAGGAAATAGGAGTGGAAGTAAGGCCATTCGGCTCATCGAGTCCACTCCGCCATCCTATCATGGCTGATGGGCATTTCAACGCCACTTACCCACACTGTCCCCAGATCCCTTAATTCCTTGTGAGATTAAGAATTTATCAATCTCTGCCGTGAAGACATTCAACGCCCAGCTTCCACTGCACTCCATGGCAATGAATTCCACAGGCCCACTGGTCTCTGGCTGAAGAAATGTCTCCTCATTTCCATTCTAAATTGACCCCTCTAATTCTAAGGCTGTGCCCACGAGTCCTAGTATCCCAGCCTGATGGAAACAATTTCCTAGCGTCCACCCTGTCCATGCATTATCGTGTAAGTTTCTATTAGATCTCCCCTCAACCTTTTAAACTCTAATGAGTGCAATCCCAGGATCCTCAGCCGTTCATCCTATGTTAGGCCTACCATTCCAGGGATCATCCATGTGAATCTCCGTTGGACACAGTCCGGTGCCAGTATGTCCTTTCTGAGGTATGGGGCCCAAAACTAGACACAGTATTCAAAATGGGGTCTAACCAGATCTTTATAAAGTCTTAGTAGCACCTCACTGCTTTTACATTCCAACCCTCTTGAAATAAATGACAACATTACATTTGTTTTCTTAACCATGGACTCTGCAAGTCAACCTTTAGAGAATCCTGAACTAGTACTCCCAGATCTCTTTGTAGCTTGGCTTTATGAATTTTTTCACCATTTGTAAAATACTCCATGCCTGTATTCTTTTTTCCAAAATGCAAGATCTCGCACTTGCTCACACTGAATTTCATCAGCCATTTCTTGGACCATTCTCCTAAATTGTCTAAATCTTTCTGCAGCCTCCCCTCCTCCTCAGAACTACCTGCCTGTCCACCTAACTTCGTATCATCAGCAAACTTCGCCAGAATGCCCCCAGTTCCTAAATCCCGATCATTTATATACAAAATGAACAGCTCGGGCCCCAACACTGAACCCTGCAGGACACCACTTGTCACCGGCTGCCATTCCAAAAAAGAACCTTTTATCCTAACTCTCTGCCCTCTGTCAGACAGCCAATCCTCAATCCATGCCAGTAGCTCACCTCAAATACCATGAGCCCTCAACTTACTCAGCAGCCTCCCATGAGGCACCTTATCAAAGGCCTTTTGGAAGTCTAGGTAGACATCCACTGGGTTTCCCTGGTCTAACATACTTGTTACCTCTTCAAAGAAATCTAACAGGTTTGTCAGGCACGACTTCCCCTTACTAAATCCATGCTGACTTGTTCTAATTTGACTCTGCACTTCCAATAATTTAGAAAGCTCATCCTTAACAATAGATTCTAGAATTTTACCAACAGCCGAGGTTAGGCAAATCGACCTCTAATTTTCCATCTTTTGTCTTGATCCTTTCTTGAACAAGGGGGTTACAACAGCCATTTTCTAATCGTTTGGGACTTTCCCTGACTTCAGTGATTTTTGAAAGATCACAACCAATGCCTCCACTATTTCTTCAGCCACCTCCCTCAGAACTCTAGGATGGGCCAGGAGATTTATCAGTTTTTAGACCTTTTAGCTTATCATGTACTTTCTCCTTTGTAGTGGCCACCAACTGTGCCCCTTGACTCTCCTTAATTGTTAGGATATTACTAATGTCTTCCACTGTGAAGACTGACACAAAGTATTTATTACGTTCTTCAGCGATTTCCTTATCTCCTATCACTAGCCTTCCAGCATCAATTTGGAGCGGTCAAGTCTCTACTTTTGCCTCTCATTTGTTTCTTATGTATTGAAAGAAACTTTTACTATCATTTCTAATATTACTGGCTAGCTTACCTTGATATTTGACCTCTCCTTCCTTATTTCTCTCTTTGTTAATGGGGGAGATTTTAATCATCTTATGCATCCACGGTAGACAAGTTGCCCAAAGGATGTCTGTACAAACTAAACAATTAGTGGATCTGTGTATGGAGTTAGGGTTGGTGGACGTCTGGAGGTGTCTCCACCTGACAGGCAGGAATTCTATGTTTTTTTCCAATGTCACAGCAGGATTGATTTTTTTCTGACCCCCGTGGCAACCCTGGACTTGGTGACATCTTGTACGACTGGTAATATTACCATCTCCAATTACCAGCTCCAGTGCGCCTGTTGGTTAAGATTAAGGACACTATGGTGGGCCCGAGGCACTGGCAAATGGATCCCTTTATCCTCAAGGACAATAAGTTTGTGAAGTCCTTCTCTAGGGAATTTCGGCCTTTCCTAGACATTAGCTCAGGCTCGGTTAGTAGCCCCTCCGTCCTTTGGGAAACTGCCAAAGTCTATGTCAGAGGGTTAGTTATTTCTGACTCCACCAGTAGGAAGTGGCAGAAGGGCGAGCAGCAACGTCTCCTCGAAGCATGGTTGAAGGCAGCCGAGAAGGCTTACTTTGACAGGCCCTCATTGGCCAAGCTGCAGAGGATTACGGCGCTGCAGTCTACATTGAATTCCATGCTCATGTAGACAGCAAAGAAGGAGCTTACTTTTGCAAAACAAAGGTTATATGAACATGGTGACAAGCCGGGCAAATACTTGGCATATCTTGCCAGGAAAAGGAGTGCCCCTCAAGACAGAACATCCATTAAGGAAGGGTCTGGGAACCTAACATGTGATTCCAAAAAAGATTAATGTAGCATTCCAGAGATTTTACTCTGTGTTATACCAATCTGAGGGTTGTGAGGAGGGGAGGGCCAAGATGGAGTCCTTTTACAAGGATCTGGAGCTCTCAGGTATGACCCCAGAACAAGAATCTTTTCTCAATGTCCCCTTTATCAGAGCAAGATATGCAGGAGGTTGTGAAGCAGCTTCAGAGTGGAAAGGCACCCAATCCTGATGGACCATCCAGCGAATTCTATAAGGAATTTATAAGCATATTGTCAGGCCCAATGCTCAACATGTTCAATGACTCGTACAATCATGATCATCTCCCGCCATCTCTAAGAGAGGCCAATGTTTCACTTAAAAAAGGAAGGTCTCGGAGCACTGTGCTTCTTACTGGCCCATTTTATTCCTAAATGTGGACCTTAAAATCCTCTCTAAGACTCTCGCATTAAGGCTGGAGACTGTGTTACCTTCTATTGTTAAAGAGGACCAAATGGACTTCGTAAAGGGTCGCAAATCCTCCAATAATGTTAGGAGGCTGCTTAATGTAATTCAAGCATATTAACAACAGTCAATACAGGGATTGGTAATTTCTCTAGGTGCAGAGAAGGCATTTGAACAGAGTTGAGTGGCCGTATCTTTTTTATAATCTAGAGCAGTTTGGCTTGGGCGAAGTCTTTAAAAGATGGGTAAAGTTCTCTACAGTGACCCTCTCGCTGTGGTCATCACCAATGGGGTACGATCAAACAATTTTAACATTTTCAGGGGTAGCCGGGAGGGCTGTCCCCTTTCGCCATTGCTTTTTACGTGATTGAACCGTTGGTGGAGGTTATTCGTAGGGATCCTAATATATCAGCTCCAGAAGTGGGGACAAAATTATATTGATTTTTTTTGTCAAAATCAGCAGTTTCAGCGCCTCACCTGATCCAATACATCAGCTCGTTTGGCACCATTTCCAGGTACAAGATTAATTTTGTAAAATCAGAGGCTATGCCTATGAGTGGTCTTACGAAGGTGCTAGGTCTGGAGGGCGAATTTCAATTCCCATTTAAATGGTCACAGTGGGGTTATGTATTTGGGCACATTCATTACTCCAGTTCTTTAAAACTAATTTTGTTCAATTATTCGACAAAATCAAACAATACCTTCAAAAGGCGGGAGGCGCTTCCAGTCTCATGGTTAGGTCTGCTAGTGCTTATTAAGATGAATATTCCCCCCCGTTTGTTGTAACCTATGAGGATGCTTCCCCTGATTTTCGATTAGCAAACGTTCAGGAGACTGAATGGCTGGTTCAGCTCTTTTATTTGGCATCGTAAGCGGCCCCTTATTAAATTAGCTAAACTGCAAATACCCCATAGATTGGGGGGAGTGGATCTCCCGGACATTAACAATTATCAACGAAGCTGGCTTTTATCTTACGTAAGTGATTGGGCTTGTGGGGACCCTCTTTCAATATGGTTAGATATCGAAACCTCTCGGGCAAGGTGCCCCCTTACTAGCCTGCTGTCTTTGGACAAAATGAGGACAGTTAAGGAATATTGCCATAACCCAATAGTTATTGATATTGTTAAAGCATGGAGGGCAATTCGGCAGAGGGAAGGCAATATTGGCAAAACATCTTTTGTTTAACACCTGTAATGGGTATGCCAGGTTTTCAACCGGGGATAATGGATTCAGGATTCAAACCTTGGGCAACTAGAGGTGTGTCTTGCATGGGTGATTTATTTGAGGGAGACACTTTTGTCCTTCGATCAGTTAGCACGGAAATACGAGCTATCTAACAAGGACCTCTTTTGATTTTTCAAGTTAGGGATTTTATTCAAAAAAAAGACTACACTTTTGACCGATGCCTACAAATCTGACATAGAGAGGAGGGTGCTCAGTGCTAAGAGTACACTTTCTGTCAGCACTTTATGTCATCAATTGGTGGGGTGGGGTGGGGTGGGGTGGGGGGACCCTCAGATGAGTTTGATTGACTCTGCAGGGTGTGGGAGAGACAACTAGGCTTTGAGGCCTCCTCAGAGGCATGGGAAGATATTTGGGAAAATGCAAGAAAGATATCAATTTGCAAAACAACCCAAGCCTTACAGTTGAAGATTCTCCACAGGGTCCATTTGGTTCCGGATGGTTTGTCAAAATTTAAACTAGGGGTATCTTTAACATGTCCCAAGTGTGAAGTTGGTATGGGCACTCTTACCCATTGTCTCTAATCCTGTGATAGGCTTAAAACATACTGAAGCGCTGTGGTGGGTGCAATGGAGGGAATTTTGAGTGTAAGTGTGGAGAAGGACCCGATCTCTCTTCTACTTGGCCTGCCCAGTGTGTTACCTGTAGACGTGCATAAGAAAAAAATTTTCCACATCTTCACTTTCTGCGCAAGAAAGAATACCTTGTTAGGTTAGGTATTCGAAAATCCCCCGGGCCTGTCGGGTTGGCAGAAAATTGTTATGGAGCATAACCCCTTGGATTTTCTCAAGTATGGTGCACCACAAAACTGAGAATTTCTATAAGACATGGCAGCCCTTTTTGGAATACAGATTTGTCTGCCACACCAACAAGGGTTTTTATATAGCCGCAATGATTGTGTTTTGCGAGTCTAATATCCAGAGAGGGGGAACTGCGAATGTATGGATAGGTGAAAAGTAATGCTCTCAATATTTGAGTGTTAGTGTTTTGTTTGGCTGAGCTGTATTATTATTATTTATTAGTTTGTTGTTAGTCATTATTTATTTAGTTAAGTAATTGGGGTTATTATATTTTTTAATATACATATTTATATATCTGTACATGAGGGAAGTTTGGGTTTTTAAAAACTTTTTTGGTGCTCTTTCTTTGTATTGTTTTGAATTGTATTGTTTGTATTGGTTATAATATTTAAAAATGTATTGTTCAATAGATCAGATTCCCTAGAGTATGGAAACAGGCCCTTCGGCCTAAACAGTCCACACCGACCCTCCGAAGAGTAAGCCACCCAGATCCATTTCCCTCTGACTAATGCAGCTAAAACTATGGGCAATTTAGCATGGCCAATTCACCTGACCCCCACATCTGTGGACTGTGGGAGGAAACCGGAGCACCCGGACGAAACCCATGTAGGCATGGGGAGAATGTGCAAACTCCACACAGACAGTCACCCAAGGCTGGAATCGAACCTGGGACCTTGGAGCTGAGAGGCAGCAGTGCTAACCACTGAGCCACCGTGCCACCCATTAAAGTATGTTTTTAAAAAAACTAATGGAGTGGTAGCTTCAATAACTAGAAGGCTTGAATATGAGAAGAGGAATATCTAGCTTTACAAAGCTGTGGTTAAACCATATCTGGTGTACTGTTGTAGTTCTGCCTATTGCACCTTAGAAAGGGTGTTAGCTTTGGCAGGAGTTCAACACAGATTCCCTAGAACGGTAAAGAATTCCACAAGGTAGGATTACAAGTAGAGATTACATAAAAGCAGCTTGTGTCCCCTTGGCACGGTTTGAGAACAGATTAGCTGTTCAAGTTTTGTTGCAGACCGACGGTGAATCAGAGGAGGCAATTCACCTCCCTGAATAAATTAACATCAACAATTCAATATTATTTTGAGTTATTTTAAATTGACACATTTCCCCATTCTGGTGTTTGATAAAAACAACTTTTAATAGTTTCTTTAATATTGCCACATGTAAAACAATTAAAGTTAAAATCTTAAATTTCATACCTAAAAGTTCTTTAATCAAAAGCCCTAGTTTCTGGTTAAACCGGTTTCAAAGCCATGTAATTATCACATTACATCTGAGAGGAAAGAAAATTAAATAACAGAGAGACTCCAAGTTGACTAGTAAAGATCAGTAGGGTGCAGGCCTGTAATTTGGCAGGTGCATGTGTAAAGTAAAAGGAGGAAAACAAAAATTTTCAGCAAGGAAATAGTAAATGTCACGCGGCTAAACATAATTTCATATCATGTCTGACCACTGCCTCGATCATATCCAGTTGCAAAAAACTTAAATAGCACAATTATCAGAGAGACGTCAGCCCTATAGACAGTAAAATTACTTACACATGTCCCAATTCGTGAGCTATAGTGAAGGCAGCACTTAGACCGTTCTCCTCACTAATGGAGCAGCTGCGATATGGATCGCACATTGTACCAAGTTCTGCTAATCCTGAAAAGAATGGGAACATGCAGTTTAAGTTTAGTAACAGTGAGCCAGAGCTTTATGAGAGTATAAGGACAGTAAGAGTTAGAGTTGTTTGCCTTGGACGGAAATATTCTGGCACTTTTATAACCACCCCTGTGTATTACATATGCCTTTGGCTGAATGGGTGGCACATAAAACTAAGTTAAAGATAAATTATCAAGATAGCTACTGGTCATTTTCTTTCTAATTTTCCCTCTTTGTGCAAAGTGTCACACCAACTTATTCTAATCTGTTTTTCGCACAGTGGAACATGAGTCCAGTGATGGAGGGAATCCTACATACACGAGGTCTGAATGTTCTCACACCATCACAGACAGAAATATTTTAACTTCTATTGTCTGGCAAATCAAAATGTCTATAACACCATTCTTTTTAAGAGTTCACTGCCAGTTATAAGTATTATTTATCATCATCAATCCAATTGACCAAACAAAACCAGTATGTTTCTATATATTGCACAAGCCCTCTTGGATCCTTTGCAACCCAAAGTTAGAAAAATTCCTTTGCCCAAAACCTCTCCCCACTGCTCCCTTCACTCGTCCGACTCAATAATGTCAAATTCCATAGGAATAGGTTGGCCTTCAATATCTTACAAAGTGCATTTTTTTTTGCTGGTGACCTTCAACAACAGGAAAGTCCCTTCCCTTCACTCAGGAGCATTGCAGCTTGTGGTGATTGGAAGGAATTACATGGGGGTTTTCCATTAACATTTGCACTTTGATAAACCAGCAGGAAAGAAAAGTAATTTCAGGATTTGTACTTGTCTCTTCCAAATTACTTTCCACCATAAGCTTCCTTAGAGAACGATAGCACAATCTTCACCTCGATATAAGCAGCATTAGACGTGGAACAGGAAACATTCTTAATTGAACATGACACCAAAGTGTCACCTTTACTTGAAAACATGGTGGATTAGGCATAGTGGAGTTTTTCAAATAACCATCAGGAGTGAATTAAACATTGGGCTTTGAAAAATAAAGCTAGAGTTCATGCCCCAGGCTCAGGTCTGTTTTAGAATATACAAATTTAGCTCAAGTTAAAAAGGAAAGACATTAATGCAACACGATTTCTGGCTTCTCAGGGAAAACAGATGCAATGGATACAAATCAGGGATGTGGGCATCATGAGTTGTGACACTTGGGGGACTGGCTATCAGGGTAATTGAATAGTTGAGGCTGGACAAAGTACAGGTATCAGTAGCAGATGAGCTGAGATGGAATAGACAGAAGATACAATGAGATAAAAGTAGACAACCTTTGTGATGGGAAAGATATGAAGGTGAAATTTCAGCTCAGTGTTCAGATTGTGATTAATGAGTGAAGGAGCATGAAATTGATGCTGAGAGAACAATGTTTGTGACAGGGACTGATAGCAATGGTTTTAATTCTCTGAATGTTTAACTGCAGGAAATTACAGCATTCAAGACTGGATGTTGTCTTGGTACATTTTAAACCAACATATATCTTCAGTTGAATTCACTGAAAGGTTGCATGAAAGATGAAAAGAATAAAGAGGGGGAGTCAAGAATAAGTTCATGGGAAATTCCACAATAGCAGTGCAGGAATCAGAAGAGGAATCTTTACAAGTTTTTTCTTGGTTCCAATAAATGACAGTGGCAATTCTAAAGTCCACAATAATACCAACCAAATCAAATTGGAGTCCACGCTCTGTGATAACATGCTACAAAGAGTAGGAACAGACATTGCAGTCTCTCATTATAGTGACAACTACTTCTTCAGTGTTTCCTCTCATGTATAAGCAAACAGTCTATAGCACTGCTCATCATGATCCTTCGGTAATATAGCACACTAAAAGAAGGATTTACTGCCATCCTCCTCCTTCAGCATGGAGGTCTACATGGCCTGCTTGGTCTAGTGTGAGTGAGGAAAACCACTTGATATTCTCAAGTGAAGAGGCAATTGTCTCAAACAGGATGCAGTTTATTGCATGACGCAATATATACAAATTACAAGAATACAACAGAGATTATTACAGAAACTACAGAAGCTTTCATCACTGACCATCAGTGGTAGCTTCCAAGGAGTTGTATGGATCAAGTCTTTAACCTGTGTCAGCAGTTCTTATTTTAAACCTGCCAGTAAATTTGTGTGCAAGTGTGTAGACTCTAACTTGCTGATGGGCTGCGATATTTTATTTCTACTTTGGTGACTACAGTTTTGTTGAAATCAACATATTCACTCCTTCTGTCAAATTATTTGAGGATTGTGTCTTGCTTAGCATTGCTTAGTATTCTTCCTGATCCTGGGAAGATAAGGAAATGAAATTCTTTGTTTGAACTTGTATCTTCTAAATCACTTCAAAATCCAACATCAGACTTAAATCTGTCAATACTAATGTTCACCAAGCTCTCTGGGACTCTGAACTACATTAGTTAAAGATTCACCAATGAGCTCAAGTGGGCTATAGCGCTCATGGACAATATGATTTCATGTGAATTCTTACAAGCTTTGCTGATTCTTGCAGTCTGAACTCTCTTCAATGTTGATAGCAGTGTAAAACATTTCTGCCAATCCAGTATAGTTCCACGTTTCTATCTTGCTTACAGTTTGAAACAAATTTCTCATGCCAACGTATTTAATCTCAATGAATACTTTCTTCTCTGTGTGTGTTCTGCTACAAGTCTAAGGAACCTTGTAAATTTTCTACCCATTTTCCTTTGGTGGATTGTTCCATGGCTGACAGTTCCTGAACCAAATGTTCCTTGATCTGTTGTTCCAAGACTGGCAGTTCCTGGATTAACAGCTTCTTGGTTTTGCATGGCTCTCAGCTTCTCCTATTTGAAGCTGGAAGTCAAGAAACACATTCGTACTCAGACTGAGAACTCTAGATTGTGAAGTATGTATACGCTCTCTATTATCCTAAGGATCAGTTCTTCTATAACACAATGGTTGTGTTCTTGTGAAACCCCATGTTTTTGGAAACAGCGTTTAAAGTGCTTGCACTTTAGAAACAGTGCCCCCAATTTGCCAATCATGTTAGTGAATTTGTGTTGACAAAACGCACGTTATGACAGAACAACCTGTACTCCAACTCTGTTGGAGAGTTGCTTGGAGCTTACCTTTAACCTTAAGTGCCAAAACCTCTAGGATGACGTTGCTGCACTGCTGTTGGCTATACACAGAGTTTCTTTAACCACGGGGTTCTATTTGAATCGTGGTATCCTATTTGATAACACATCGACACTTAGTGCTGTATCAGGTTGAAAATTAGGCAGATACTAATTGACAAAAATAGCTTCTTGCCTAAAGACGAGATCAGATCGTCAATTAAGAGGAACTCATTCTTAGTTGTGTTTTTGATTCTTCAAAGAAGCAGTAAGATAAAAATCAAGTAGGCTATATGAAATTATTGAAAACTCTGCGTGGTACTCATGACTGAATAGCCCCATCCACTTCAATGGATGTTTGTGCACTAGTGAGCTTGAATAATGAAGCTGTGAAGCATTATGGAAGCAAACTGCAGTGATATGATAATTTAGCCAGTTGGAGGAGGAGGAGAAACAGGAGGAAATTTGATTCCACGTCACTGTTTTTATTCAGTGAAAAAGCAATCAGTTCTGAGTGGCCATCTCATTTTGCTAGCAGAGATGGGATGGTTATTCTTCACCCTTCCTGATATGTGCACATAGGGGTCTTCACCTTCAATTTCTTTGTCATTATCACTCTCTTCAGAAAGGACAAATCCTTTCTACAGTTTGATTTTATGCAGAATACAGCATGCAACAATGACTGAAGATTCCTGTTGCTGTGGACATCAGATTGATGCCTATGGCTCACTTGATTAAAACCATTCCATTGTCAAAGAATTTTTATCTCCCACTCTTATCTGCAGTTGCCCTACTGGTGTCATAAACTAGGATTAGTGGGTTAAAAAAAATCACACAACACCAGGTTATAGTCCAACAGGTTTAATCCAATTAAACCTGTTGGACTATAACCTGGTGTTGTGTGATTTTTAACTTTGTACACCCCAGTCCAACACCGGCATCTCCAAATCATAGGATTAGAGGAATTATTCCTGATCATCAATCAACCATCCTGAGATATCTCCATCATCAAGGCTAGAATGTTGTTTAGTTGCTTGATAAAAGACAGCTTCATGAATAAGGGCTTCAGAGTTTAGGAATAATACCAAGAACTAGTTGAAAGCATTCTGAATAGAACCCTGATTAATGAAATTTAGGAGGTTGTTGCATGAAGCTTTTAATGCCAGATGTTTGCCAATTGCAGCTAAACGAAGTCTGCAAATCTACAGGATGGCCAGGTTCACTTTCTTGGATTTGCAAATTCAAGGGGAAAGATGCTAAACTGTGAAAAGATGATAACTGGTTCAGTAGAACACCAGTTACCTTATGCATTGATAAATGGCTCTGACCAATATGACAAACAACATTGAAGGCTGTCTGGAAGAATCCAGTGACAAGGAAACATTCAGGGCAGTAGCAAGTTATGATATGACAGTGGTCCATAGTTAACCACTAGCATAATATTCCAACAGCCTGTGGATAGAAGCAGAAACTTCTGAATTTCAACAATGTGAATCCCTTCCAGAGGTTCAAAAGGTTCAAAACACATACATCTCAGGATATATGGTATTTCACCGTTTCGCTAAAAAAGGTGTTTTGAAATTTGCAAGTCAATATGAGGGAGTTGGAAGCTGTGAAGGCTCCAGTGAATGAGAAACTGATTAATCTACTGCCCAATTCCAATAAAGGATAATTTAAGCAGATGACATCAACACCATGTAAAATGGAACTGATGGAAAATGGAAAAATTTAAACTTGAGGGCTAGCTTTATGATAACCTAGTAAAATACCACCCAGTAATGACTCTGAAGGCAAAGGCTCTGTCCAACTAAGGTTCTTTTATTTTATTCTTTTGTGGAATGTTAACAGGACTTACCCTTGAACAGAGGTCGGTTGAGAGTCAACCACATCACTTTAAGTGTGGAATCAAACACAAGTCAGACCAGTTCAGGATGAATGAGTTATTTCATTAGTGAACTAATTACATCAACTCCAAGTTTTATCAACAAATTGAACTTTAAGTTTGCTTTTTGTTCTGGACAAAAGGTAACTATTTTAAGACAGATGATTATAACGGGATAAAAAAGTGCTATCGAGCATTTGGATGAGTTATGTTGATGTGGAAGATGTTTATGTGGAAGATGTTTATGTGGAGCCCTCCAAGCGTTGAGTTTCCTGATTCTTGATGCTGTTGTAAATGCAAATTACAAGTTAGGAGGAGCTTTTAAATCCAAAGAAGCACTTGAGGTGGTACAAAATAGATAACTGAGCAGCACAACAGCAGACTAATTTATATTACAGGCTGCAACAAGAAAAGGATGGCATTTTAACTCTGTGAAGACTATGAATCTCAGAGATGGAGGAGTCTGTATATTTTTGGCTTGTGACTTTGCTTACACCAATTAAAGCCAACAGAGTACTGGATGATATAATTGAAGTCATAATTAAATTGCAAGACCATGTTGTTACAGTCTTTATGATAACTTAAGCTTCAACTGGGGCAAGAATGGAAACCAAATATTCCTATCCAAAAGAATTTCAGCAAGAAGAAAGGAACAGCCATCCATCCTGTACCACACAATTGTGATATCATAACAAAGACACTCTTCATCATACAATTTCAAGGCTAGACCAATAACCAAATAAACAACTCAAAATGTGAGAAACTCCGTGCCAACGCTCCCTTCCCCACTCCAACTGCTAGGTGACCAAACTAGTACAGGGGAATGAGAAAGTTACTGGAATCAGATGTCTGACTGAGGGGTGGTGAGAAGGGGGGAGGGTTGTTCAATTTGCCAAATGTGAGAAAGCAAGCAACAAGACAGATAATCCTACTTGATATTTTCCTCGCAAAACTACCTGAAGCAGACACATCTGTCCAGAAACGGCCACCACAATTTCTTGCAGAGCCAACGGTCCATCTTCGCAGTGATGATACTTTTGCCACTGTTGTGTAACATAATAAACAAGAATGATTCAAAAACAGATCTCTCAGCTCAAAATTGGGCAGTCATGTAGTGCTGAGAGCCATCAGTAGCGTCAGGATTGTATCCAATATAATTGGTCAGCTCAGGGGCCTGGCACATCCCTCACCCTATTGTTCCCAGGAAACTGACTCTAGTTTAATGAAGAGGGTGGAAGAACATATCAGGCACCAGTCATACGTAAAGGTGAGATGTAAACCTGGCTAAACTACAACACAGGACTATGTTCATATTAAACATCAAAAGTACAATGTTGTACGCAACCTCACACCAATCAACAAGCTCAAAGCTCTACACTCCTGATACCTCTAGTCATGAACAGTAGTAGCTGGTTAAGCAACCTACAGGGGCAGGAGAGTGCAAACATATCATTCCTCAATTGGATTTGATTCAGCCAATTCAATTTACTCCATGATTGCAAGAAATGGTTGAAAGCTCTCAATACAGTCAAGGCGACCTGACAATATACCAGCTGTGGTATTGAAGCCTTATTATCCCAGAAGTGGATGTGCCCAAGTTAGATTGTTCCAATATATTTACAATAGTGGCATCAACCTGGCAATATGGCAGACTGCTCAGGTGTGTGTGAGACTCAATGAGCAGGGCAAATCCAACCCAGCCAATTATTGATTTACTCCAGATCTCATGACAGCATTTTTCTCAATGAACTGAACTCTAGAGCTGAACTCTAGAGATGAAGACATAACATCAAAGTGGCATTTGTCTGTGTGACATTAAAGCAGTCTAGAAAATTATACTTAGTGGAAATTGGGGTATGCTCTCTGCTGGTTAGAGTCATACCTGGCAAAAATAACTCTACTTGTGGTCATTGAATGCTAATTACTTCATCTCAGGACATCTCGGAGGATGAATGGTTAGAAATTGAGGATGAGTTTTTTTTAATTCAGTCATGGGATTTGAGCCAGGTTGACAAGGCAAGCACTTAATGTTCATCCTGGAATTATATATGAAAAGCTGGTAAGGAACCATCTTCTTGATTGCTGCAGTCTATGTGGTGTACATGCACCCACAGTGCTGTAGGCAGGGAGTTCCAGAAACTCTGGACAATTACACAATGCTCAGCCCCATTCATGACTCCTCAGATACTGAAACAGTCAGTAGCTGTCTACAGTATCCAGGCTTAGGCTAAGTGACAAGTAACACTCATGTTTTACAAGTGCTAAGTAATGGCCATCTCCAACAAGAGAGAATCAAACCATCTCCCCTTGACATTCAAGACATTACCATCAGTGAATCCCACATGATCAACTCCTGGGGATTACAATTGATCAAAAACTGATCTGGTTGAGCCATGTAGATAATGTAGACAGGCAGGAGGCTGAGAAAACACAGCAAGCCAGGCAGCATCAGAAGGTGGAGAAATCGACATTTTGGGTGTTACACTTCTTCACGACTGAAGAAGGGTTATACCTGAAACATCAACTTCTCCACCTCCTGATGCTGCCTTGCTTGTTGTGTTCTTCCAGCCTCCTGTAGGTCTACTTTGGATTCCAGCATCTGCAGTGTTTTTTTGTCTCTATGTAAATAATGTGGCTACATAAGCATATTGGAGACTGGAAAATCTATGGCAACTAACTTTGGACTTTTGAAAGGGAATGATGGAATACTGTCCACCTGCCTGGATGAATGTAGCACCAATGACATTCCAGAAATCAACACCATCCAGGACAAAGCAACCTACTTGATCAGCAGCCCATCCACTATCTTCAACATTGACTCCCTTCATCACTTGCATTCAGTGGCAGAGAGTGCATACCATCTACAGTACACATTGCAGCAACTCATCTTTGACAACAAATACCAAACCAATGATCTGTACCACTCGGAAGGACAAGGACAGAAACCTTGAAACATTGACAACTTAAATTCCGGTCCCAATCATACACCATCCTGACTTGGAATTACATCACTATTGCTGCTCTGTCACTGGATGAAATTCCTGAAACTCCCTTAACAACATTGTGAATGTACATTGAACTTCAACAGTCCAAGATGGCGGCTCAGCACTGACTTCTCGAGTATAGGACACAATGGGCCAAAAATACTGGCCATGCCAGCAATTCTATGAATTACTTTAACAAAATTATATTGGGCAGGTACATTCATGTCTGACTAATTTTAGAAGCAGGCTAACAACACATTTTATAAGAAAGTCTCTATGGATGTTACAACTATGGACTTTTCTTACATGCATGAGATGTGGGTGTCACTGGCTAGGCCAGCATTTATCACTCATTCCTAATTGCCCAGAAGGCAGTTACGAATCAACCACATTGTGATCCTGAACCAGGTAAAGAATGACAGATTTCCTCTCCTAATGGCATTAGTGAAGCAAGAGGTTTTTCCTACGATCGACAACGGATTCATGGTCATCACTAGATTCTCATATCCAGACTTTTTTCATTGAATTCAAATGCCACCATCTGTCGTGGTGGGATTTGAACTTGGGTGCCCAGAGCACTCCTTGTTTCTCAGGATTAGAAATGAAGGGTTATGCCCAAAACGATGATTCTCCTGCACATCAGATGCTGCCTGACCGGCCACACTTTTCAACTCTTATCTTAGCATCTGCAGTCCTTTCTCCTAGTCTCAGGATTAGAGGTCCAGTGATAATACCACTACGCCATTGCATCCCCTAATTATTCTGGAAGACAACCAACATTGTTCGACTAAAGAGATTGTTAGTGCACAGAATTGGAATGGGGTGGATATTAGCTGGAGACAGAGATTAGGCATGAAGGGGACCTTCGTCTCCGCCGCAATATTCCCAATTCCTTCGTCTCCGCCGCAATATTCCCAATTCCTTCGTCTCCGCCGCATCTGCTCCCAGGAGGACCAGTTCCAAAACCGCACAACCCAGATGGCCTCCTTCTTCAAGGACCGCAATTTCCTCCCAGACGTGGTCGATGATGCCCTCCACCGCATCTCTTCCACTTCCCGCTCCTCCGCCCTTGAGCCCCGCCCCTCCAACCGCCACCAGGACAGAACCCCACCGGTCCTCACCTACCACCCCACCAACCTCCATGTCCAGCGTATCATCCGCCGTCATTTCTGCCACCTCCAAACGGACCCCACCACCAGGGATATATT
>NC_057728.1:11185838-11206459 GCF_004010195.1 Chiloscyllium plagiosum
TTCAACCACAAGGGATGAACTCAGATTTCTCCAGTTTCCTCATTTCCCCTCCCCCCACCTTGTCTCAGTCAAATCCCTCGAACTCAGCACCGCCTTCCTAACCTGCAATCTTCTTCCTGACCTCTCCGCCCCCACCCCACTCCGGCCTATCACCCTCACCTTGACCTCCTTCCACCTATCACATTTCCAACGCCCCTCCCCCAAGTCCCTCCTCCCTACCTTTTATCTTAGCCTGCTGGACACACTTTCCTCATTCCTGAAGAAGGGCTTATGCCCGAAACGTCGATTTTCCTGTTCCTTGGATGCTGCCTGACCAGCTGCGCTTTTCCAGCAACACATTTTCAACTCTGATCTCCAGCATCTGCAGTCCTCACTTTCTCCATGAAGGGAACCTAGGCTATTTGACTGGATATGACATGAACGAGAGCTTCAGCTTGTGTAACAATGATTCAGATGAAGGTTTGAAGAGCTGTGTGTTGAAATGTTAGCTCTGGCTCAGCTGGCACTCAGGCAGACAGTTGTGCATCCAAGTCTCATGGCAATTCTTCAAAGAAAAGCTTGGAGGCTATCCCTAGTATCTTGGCCAATATTTATTGCTTAATCAACATTATAACAGCAGATTATCTCATCATTATCACATTACTGCTTTTGGACGATTGCTGTGCTCAAATTGGCCACAATGTTTCGGTTATTCTAACAGTACCTATACTTCAAAAACACTTCATCACTTGTAAATATTTTAAAGTTGCTGTGGTCGTGTCAGATTCCACATAGATAGGAATCTTTTCTTTTAAAGTTTGCAAATGACATTACATTGGAAGACACTGGGGGTTGCACACAGCAAAGAGAAAAAAATGATTTGGGTTTTCAAAACTGAGCAAATGGAGGTCAAAATGGCCGAATGTGTCATCATCCATTTTGGATCCAAGAAAGACAAATCAAAGTTTCCTTTAATTGTGTGTCTAGGAACTGTAAAGGAACAAAAAGATTTGAATTCCGATATAAATATTGCAATCAAGATATTGGATAGGTGTGAAGATTAAAGACGCTATAAGGAGGTGGACATGCTTAATTGCACAGACATCACCTCAACAATGATAAACTATACTTGGAAGGACTACTCAGCAGAATAATATCAGGGATTAAAAAGGTTAAATCTGAAAATTGGCTTGCACAGATCTAGCTTGCATTGAGGGTGAACTTATTGAAGTATTTAAATACAAAAACGTAAAGTATTTGCACTCGTGAGGGAATCAGACCAAGGAACCACATGGGGATATATGTACACAAATCAGTGAAGATAGCAGGGCAAGTTTGGAAAGATTCAGAACATATATACCAAGAGCTTTATAAATAAAGGCATAATGCACAGGCAAGAGATGTATAATAAATTTCAATTTAAAAAAACTGCTTCAGCCTCAACTGAACTATTATGTCCAACACTTAGCACCGTGCTTTAAGGAAGATATGGAAGCATTACAAAGTGCGCAGAAAGTGGAAACAAATAACTCTATCCCTTGAAAGCTAGGTCAGTTGTAATACTTCAGCCTGAAAATTAATATTTTTTGTTATATAATCATTTGAGTGCTTGGTAAAGGTGAGTAAATGAGGCTCATATCAACCAGCAAAAATGCCAGAACAGGATTTGGTGTTAATATAGCACAATCCTTTTCCTTTGTTCCTACACAGGGAGTCAATGATATCCTGTTAAATGGCAGGGAAAAAAATAGAGAACGAAATGTTCTGATAATTTTAGGAAATTTAGAAAATTTACAAAGCGATAATGGAATTATTATTAAGGGCCATTTTAACCGTTCAAAGCTAAACTAAAATTGTAGTCAAATGGGGGAAAGAGTTGTTGAAATATATCAAGGACAGTACAACAAGAAAGGTTACTTCAGATTCGGCAGAACAAGAACACCTGAAAAACACTTCGTCTTAACTGAAAGAAACTTAGCTCAAACTATTTGACAAATCAATTTAAATTCTTGCAGTTCTTTGATTTTGATGCTCCTTAATGTACACAACTTTTGTGAAGGAGACAAGAATCCTCGAAGAGATACGGTACAGGAGGAGACCATTCAGCCAATTATGCCTGCACTGACGCTTCAAACAAGCATCATTACCTGGTGCTAATCTCTTGCTTCTTCATGATAATATTGCACAGTATTTCTATCCAAATTACCATTCAATGCCCACTTGTATGCTTTTCAAAGTGAACAAATTTAAATTAGCAACTTGACGCTAAATAACCTAATTGAGATTACAATGAAGAAAAGAGATCTTTAAACAGATTAAAAATCCATTAGACTGTTCATTTCAGTCAAATAAAAGACTAAATCTAGCCCAGATTAAAAGTCTCATTTCAAATAGTAGACCAGCGATGAGAGATACTCAAATGAAATGGTCAGGGCATAAGTTAAGTATGTTTGGACATTAGAGTGTGCATCAAAGCTTGGGGTTCTATGATTAGAAAATTTATGAAAAAGGCCTAGAAAGAAATGTGCTAAAAATCAAAAGGGAATAGTACAAATCCATAGAACCTTAACGTATGAAGAAAACCGATTACACCTATACCGGCCCTTTGAAAATGTTATTCAATTATTTCCACTCCATAGCTCTGAATTTTATTTCAGTTTCAAATATCTATGCAACTCTATTTCAAGCTTCCTATTCAATGTGCTCCCATCACATTTTCAGACACTGTGTGTAAAACATAACTTGCAGTGTAAAAATATCTTCCTCACTCCAGCCCCTCTGATATTCTTTTCAACTGCCTTAAATCTGTGTCCTCTAGTTATCAATCATTCTGCCAGTGGAAACAGTCTGCTCAAAACCCAACACTGTCCCTTTAAACATCTCTCATAAAGGTCCATTGTAACTTTTCTACTCTCACAACATGTCATGTCTCAGCAGGGTTGAAATCTTAAAATCATTATAGGCTTTGGAAGAAAAGTCAAATACATGTTCAAATTATGGAATGAACATATAACTGTGAAATCAAACAGGTTGAAAGGGGTTGAGAATCGATTGTTAGTATAAGTATTTCCAAGCAATCCAAGGAAGCAAATGAAGTGTGAAAAAATGTTTAATCACTTTGCAATGAGGGATGTCACAATAGGAGCAAGTGAGGACTGCAGGTGCTGAAGATCAGAGTCAAAACGTGTGGTGCTGGAAAAGCTGGGCAGGAGGCATCCGAGGAGCAGGAGAGTCAACGTTTCGAGCATAAGCTTTTCATCAGGAATTCCACAGAGTGAGCAAAGGCAGAAATTCCTATTTTGTCAATATTTACTGAGGAAAATCAAAGCTGTGGCTGTCATAAATGTGACTGAGAGAAGCATTCGAAAGGACTCTGCACTGAAACAACTAAAATTAGAAAGAAAGCTAGCCCTTCATGGTGTGTACACCAGAATGTGGAGGGAAATTGGAAAAGAAATAATAGAGCGCTATTAGGGAAACAGAAATTGTGTCAGAAGGCTGGGTTGTGCAGGAAGTTCGAACAATTCCTACAGAGTGGAAGCAGGCCATTCAGCCCTTCAAGTCCACACTGACCTTCTGAACAGCTGCCCACCCTATTCCTGTAACCTGCATTCCCCATAGCTAATCCACTTAACCTACAAATCCTTGGACACTGTAGGCAATTTAGCAAGGCCAATCCACCATAACCTGCACATCTTTGGATGGTGGGAGGAAATCGGAGCACCCGGAAGAAACCCAAGCAGACACAGGGAGAATGTGCAAATTCCACACAGTTGCCTGAAAGTGGAATTTAATCTGGGTGCCTGGCACAGTGAGGCAGCAGTGCTAACTACTGAGCCACCAAGAAGGTAATGGTGAAGTTGAAGACACTGACTGAGTTATATAGGAATGATAACAGAACAATGAAGATTTATTAGAATCAAAGGCTTTGGACAAAGTTTCAGAATGTGAGCATTTCTTCCCCTCACATGGGCAATGTTAAGGGTGATCAAAAATATGAAAGATTTTGAGAGGGTAAATTATTGAAGATTATTTCAGTCATTGGCACTTTACAAATAAAGGAGACACAGTCACAGGATTAATGAAAAAAACGGAGTACTTCTTTCTCACCCCACAAGGATGGTTATTATAAAATGAAATACTTTATCACAGATAGTGATTGAGGTGACGCCCATACATTTAAGAGGAAATCGGAACAGTTTTTTGGAAAAGAAGCAATAAACAGGATTCAGTAAATGAATCACAAAATGGGGATATTATCAGAGTTCCAGTGGCAGAACTAGCACTGATTGTAATATCATAGCTCTTTCTGAAAGTTTTACCATTTTACAATTATATAAATCAGAGATAATAATGTTCAAATTCTTTAATCATAGTATCGCCACACTGTGGCAACAGGCCATTCAGCCCAACAAGTCCACACCGATCCTCTGAAGAGTAACCCACCCAGACCTATTCCCCTACTACTCTACGTTTACCTCTGATAGTGCAGCTAACCTATTGGCACTCTAGCATGGCCAATTTGCCTGACCTGCACATCTTTGGATTGTGAGAGGAAACTGGAGCACCCAGAGAAAATCCACGCAGACACGGGGTGATTGTCCAAACTCCACACAGACAGTCGCCAGAGGATGGAATTGAACCTGGGTTGCTGGCACTGTGAGGCAGCAGTGCTAACCTCCAAGCCACCGAGGGTCCTCTATTCATTTCCGACAACAGAATCAGAACTCGAGAAATATCTGGTCAGGGTCGTGCATGTTTGGCTTGCTGGGTCGACAGATGTCGAAAGAATTTTCAGTGGATTTCCCATGCTGCCAATCTGGTAAGCCTTGCAGCTGACTGCGTATGCCCTGGCTGTGGGAACAGGTGGCACTAAATACTATTGACATGAAAGTGTCTGAGGAGAAAATAGTGTTGCAACTTTAACCTTGGATATGCAACAACTCTTCTACTGCTGAGAAGGAACTGAACATGTTTTAAAACACTGATAAGCTCAAGGCGTGCCTTTGCTCAATAAGTACAGTAACTGACAATGAAAACAGAAATTAACAAAAAAGAACGTGCAGCAGATTGTCTGCATCTTTTCGCTCCACAGGTTTAAGATACTGGAACAGCAGAAATTTCCTCCAATGAAACACTAGAAAGACTAAAACATTTTGCTGTTATTAAAACATAATATAATTGATCCTGCCATAGACTTCATGCCCTGGTTACCTCTTCCATCCCTGATAACGGTCCAGGGCTGAATCCTGAGGTTATGTCTAACCCCAATGAATTTATGATCACAAATCCACTCCATCAGCAAAATGTCTGCAATGTTGCTGGACATTGACACTGTGTCAGCTGATCTGCTACTGTAACCCTTATCCTTGCCTTTGTTACCTCCAGACTTGGCTATTCCAACGCAGCCTGAATACCCTGCTGTACTCCACCCTGACACATTCAAAACTCTGACCCCATTTCTTAACTTGCACTAAACCTCAGTCACCCATCATCTCCTGTTTGTTGACCTCCACTCGCTCCAGCTCTGACAGTAAATCAATTTCAAAGCCTTCAGATCTCTCCATGGCACCTCTCCTAGCTATGTCTGTAATCTCCGTCAGCTCTGTAAGCCTTGGCAAAATCTCAGCACTCCTCCGATTCAGGAATGTTGTACTCTCTCAAATTAATCGCAGGTCTCTAACACCACTGGTGCCCAGGCCTTCAACTGTCCAAACCACTCTGTCCATCTCTCATCCTCTAAGATACTGCTTTGACCCTGATTTATTTGTCTTGATATTTCCTTTCGCACTTTGTGTCAAAAAAGATTCTTTTATTGCATCACTCTTGTTAAACACCCCATGGTATTATTCAGTATTTTATGTTATATAAATGTGAGCTGTTGTTGGGATATGTAGGAACACACAAGTTATTGCGGTTCTGTTCGCCGAGCTGGGAATTTGTGTTGCAGACATTTCGTCCCCTGTCTAGGTGACATCCTCAGTGCTTGGGAGCCTTCTATGAAGCGCTTCTGTGTTGTTTCCTCCGGCATTTATAGTGGTTTGTCTCTGCAGCTTCCGGTTGTCAGTTCCAGCAGTCCGCTTCAGTGTATTGGGTCCAGGTCAATGTGTTAGTTGATAGAATCTGTGGATGAGTGCCATACCTCTCGGAATTCCCTGGCTATTCTCTGTTTGGCTTGTCCTATAATAGTAGTGTTGTCCCAGTCGAACTCATGTTGCCTGTTACCTGCGTGTGTGGCTACTAAGGATAGCTGGTTGTGTTGTTTCATGGCTAGTTGTTGTTCATGGATACGGATCGTTAGCTGTCTTCCTGTTTGTCCTATGTAGTGTTTTGTGCAGAGCTTGCATAGGACTTTGTACACCACGTTGGTTTTGCTCATGCTGGGTATCGGGTCCTTTGTCCTGGTGAGTTGTTGTCTGAGAGTGGCTGTTGGTTTGTGTGCTGTTATGAGTCCGAGTGGTCAAACAGGAAGACAGGACAAACAGGAAGACAGCTAACGATCCATATCCATGAACACCAACTAGCCACGAAATGACACGGCCAACTATCCTTAGTAGCCACACACGCAGGTGACAGGCAACATGAGTTCAACTGGGACAACACTACTATTATAGGACAAGCCAGAGAACAGCCAGGGAATTCCTAGAGGCATGGCACTCATCCACAGATTCTATCAACAGACACATCGACCTGGACCCAATATACCGGCCACTGAAGCGGACAGCTGGAACTGACAACCGGAAGTGACAGAGACAAACCACTATAAATTCCAGAGGAAACAACACAGAAACACCTCACAGGAGGCTCCCAAGCACTGAGGATGTCACCTGGACAGGGGACAAAACGTCTGCAACACAAATTCCCAGCTCGATGAACAGAACCACAACAACGAGCACCCGAGCTACCAATCTTCTCACAAACTTTGAACACACAAGTTAAGCATGATCAAATATCAATTCCGTCTGCAGAGTCTAATTCTGATCGTTCCAAAAAGTCTTCTTTTCCCTCAGAACTAAATTAATTATTCAGAAAATTCCTTTTGTAGTTCAGTATTGGAATTGTTTGTTTCCTGATTAAAATCAAATAACTGAATAATTCAAATCAAACACTTTTGAATTAGAGGAGTAGATATTAGTAGAGATTTAGGACGATAATGAGCAGCAAAGATGTAAGTTTTGAAATCACTTTAGAGTATCGAAATGCAAAACTGTCTTGGGAAATTTGGTGCATGTGAAAAGAGATTACACATGAACCTCCCTCCACCAAATTTCAGTTATAAGCCGGGAATCGCACTGGCAAAGAAAGAGTACAGCAAAGATACTGAAATAGAGAAGCATGGAAAGAGAAACAAACATGGACAGCACAAGGCAGAGAAAAAAAAACAGACCATGTTAAATGGAGGGAGAAAGAGAAAGGGCTGCAGAAAATATTGGGACAGAGAGTGAGATTAAGAGAAAGACTTCCGCTAAAAATTAGTGAACAAAACTGTCATTTATTTGAAACAGAGATACCATAACCTTTAAAGAAACTACACATTGCATTGATCAAAATTTCATGCATATTGATGAATCCATTGTTACAAAACAGACTGTTCAATAAAACTTATGGCGTCTACAAGTTACATAAGGGTTCAGTTGAGCAACTCTGTGAAACATCCAAACCTTTCATCAGAACTGCATTTTCATGCATAACAGGATTGAACAAGAGAGATTTAAATCAATATTTTTATGCTGAGACAATAAAAAGCAGTTTGAATCTCATCACATTCTAAAAGATCACCATTCCAGTTTTCTTAGCATGAATCTTGTACAGTAAGCCCACAATGCATGGTTAGCTGTGAAAGTTGGTCTGTTTCACTTACCCAAAGTATCACACTTGTTTCTAGCTCTACAAATGTCTTCCCTAAAATCAAACAAATTAAACTAGATAAGAATTTTTAATAAAGAATGAAATTCTGATCAGTACTGACAGAGGAAATTAATGTACAGCCTTGGGGTAGGGAATGGTTAAGGGGTTTAAAAAAAATTACTCAACTATTATTATTAGGAACTAGAGGTAATGTAGATTGGGCAGGTACTGGCCTCTGAGGTTCAGAAAATAGAAGGCACAGACAAGCAAAGAAAGTTCTCCTTCTCTACTTGTCTGTGTTACTCAGATTTGGAATTTAATGTGCCCAAAGCTTAAATAGGACATGCTTATATAGATCAAGATTACACTGGATTCTTATTGTTGCTGTTTGGAAGTGTCAATGATAATTAATTAAAATCGACAACTGCCCAGAGATTTCCTCATTGCAACTTGCTGACTCTGATCATATACCCTGAAATGATGGCTAGTAACAATGTATTACACCCTTATTTTCAACAGTACGCAGTCCATGAATTGAACGGTACTGACTGATCTTCAAACATAAAACCCAGCCAGCCTGGTGCTTCATTCTAGCTTACTTTAGCTAATTTATTTTGCTAGTAATCCACATTTTGTTTGTAGTTAATATATTGCAGGATATTCACCTCGGGAGTCATCACATTAGGAACTGAACATAACAACCTAGAGTCAGGCAACGGAAGTGAAAATTCAGGAGCAAGCAATAGTTACCTAGTGATGAGGACTGCAGTGTCATGATGGGACGGGTGCGCATCATCCAGGATGTTCTGTGTCTGCTGCCACACACAGAAGTTATGAAGAGTTGTAGCTGCGTTAAAACTGATGGATGGTCCTTCCTGAATAGGCAAAGAAAGCAAGGCATTAAGAATGTGGAACTTTCTTGCCTGCAGACTGCAGCAGCAGCTTTTCAAAATGAATGGTACTATCATTGGAAAAAGGTTCAGAGTGATCAAGATTCACACCAGTCCTTAGAATTTCACACTGTCAAATGGCACTTTCAAACACCCCTGAGGGTCCCAGTATTTATTGACAGATATCAGGGGCAATTGGGCTCTTCCCATTTCACTCGCTGCTACTCAAGTTCGTAGTGAATTAAACTGGATGATTACTCTCGCCTCACTCCTACTCCTACTCATCCCAGGCTGAGAAAAGACTGAAATAAAAGCAAAGTGCTAAAAATGCTCAGCAAGCCCAGCAATATAAGTGAAGTGTTTCAAGATGAATGAGACTCTTTGCTAGAATTGGTCCTGTAGGAATACTCGTGAGATGAGGAGTTTAACTCTCAAAATATCACAAAGACTGGCTGATCCAATCCAGCCATATAAGTCAATTAGTGGCGGAGATCAGACAGGTGTATGGACTGAGGGAATAGAGGAGAGAGGAGGAGACAAATGGGATGTAACTGAGAAGGATGGAGAAGGTAACAGCAGAAAAGGAGAAATTATAGGAGTGGGTTGACATTTTCAGACAGGCAATGGTGATTCAGAAATGGGCAATAACTGAGGTAAATAGGCGGTCTATCTTTTTTTTCTTCATGGATATAATTGGCAGCTTATGTTGTAAAACCCACATCGCTGCTTGTTTTTTCTTGTCACTGCTTTAAGATCAGGACTATTTCTGAGATGTCAGCTTGCAGGGAACATGCCAGCTTTCCTAAAAAGGATTTCCTAAAGCAGTTTCTGCTTTTTGAGGGTGCACCAAATGAATCAGGAAGGAGTGGAGGTTTAGCATGGCTTTCACAGTTACATTGCCATGGTGTCGCTGGAGAAGGGCTGTCCTGTTGAATACCCAAATAAACAAGCTACAGAATTCATGGGAAGACGTGAAGCTGCATAAGATTGGCACAGTTAACTAGCCACAGGGGAGGGTTACTTTGAGGAAGAGACTTAACAAAAGAAGCTAAATACTTAAATCCTAATCTAGTCAGCGAGCTAGGTGAGTAGCTAGTAAATGTGCCTTTCCTTCTCACACGACCTTATCTTCCACTCGACACTTACCTCTCATGCCCGCTGAAGTAGTTGAGGCTTCCTCAGTCAATGTTTTGGAAGTTAAGATAGATAAGTTTTTGAAAAGTGAAGGAATTTCTGGTTATGGTGAGAGGGTGGTTAGGTGGAATGAAGACCTTGGAAAGCTCAGCCATGATCTTATTGAATGGTGGAGCAGGCTCAAGGGGCCAGATGGGCTCCCCCTGGTCCTGGTTCTTATGTTCATTCTGAATGAAAGGCACACACTGCAGCAGCAATTAATACCGATAACCCTTAAAATCCCTCAAATTAAATAAACAGCTATAAATCCCCTCTCTTTGAATATTCCCACTACATGTCGTCCAATCACATTAATGAGGATGTTAATACTCGCTATCATTTGAGCACCCCATATTTCTGATTTCTCGATTCTCTTTCTGCACGTGCAGGTCCAGGTGGTCTGACAGAAGGATGCTCACTGGCAGCAAGTGTAGGGTACCACAGGCTAGAATTCTGGCTGCATGATACCAGTTCAAATCTGCATCATATGAAAATAGATTGTGCTCAAGCGTATGCATGTGAGACTGCCTGACAGCAACTGAGTGAGGGAGGAGGATGGGGAAGAGCTGGGATGAATCCTCCATCTTTGTTCAATGGTCCTGCAAGATGGACACCTAACATCAAATGTCGACAGTATTAGTATTTCCCAGTTGAAAGACCATTGGAGTGGAGGCAGTCCAAAGAATGAGTGCAGGAAAACTAGCCCAAGCATCATTTCATCTAACCTATTCACTTATGGAGATAAACTGAAACAAATATGTGACACATTAAAACAAAATTTCAATCATTGTTGTATTGAGAGTAACCTAGCAAAGTAAATTTCTGACCTGTTGGAGAATATGGATTGGATTTTGAGCAGATCCTATCATGAGTAATCAATCACTCCAACAGATCATTTAACTATTTACATACCATGAATTTTGGAATATGTGCTATGAAGCTTGAATTAATGACACATTCTGCTCTTCCCTTTCTGTAGGTATACCACAGGAAGCAATGTCATAACCTTAAGCAGATTAATAGATTATACTGATTTGATGCCTAGTGGCATGACTGAGGTGGTGAATGGGTATCAGTTGGTGCAGTAAATCTATATAAGATGCAGACTGACATGCCTGCCATAACTCTCTGCTTTCCCCTCTTTGTCTTTCAACGTCAGGATTCCAATTGGAATACTTATGATATAATTTATCATTGTGACAATTGAAAATTCTCCAACTGGAAGCTTGGCTGCAAACCTTCAAAAAGCACCAAATCAACCAGCTTCATAAAACTATCCTTAAATACTAGTTTTACTGTGCAGTGGTTGAAATCGAACAACTTCCCTTTAAATCCTGACCTGGTGTCACTTTCAGAATGGCCTAAACTGCAGTGGGCCACTTGATCAAAAGTAAGGCCATTGTTCAGCACATTATCAGCTTAGGTGATGGCAAAATTTTGAGGATGGGTTTAATATTATCATAAAATGCCTCACGATTTTGACATGAGCTTGGTCCAGTTTCATCACCGTCTTCTGAGCAGCAGACAATCAGTTTCCTGATGGGAATCATCTATTGCCCCATATTGACATCAGCAGAAATAATCAGAGAACACACATTGGGATGCAGACTGAGTGGTTAAAGTGATGAACTTGAAATTGATCAGTGGGCTCCTGGGGTGCAGTGCTAGTGGCCCAGCAGGCAGTTTTTTTTTTAAGATTACTTACAGCGTGGAAACAGACCCTTCAGCCCAACAAGTCCACACCGACCCGCCGAAGTGCAACCCACCCAGACTCATTCCCCTACATTTCACCCCTTCACCTAACACTAAGGGCAATTTAGCATGGCCAATTCACCTAACCTGTACATTTCTGGATTGTGGGAGGAAACTGGAGCACCCAGAGGAAACCCACGCAGACACAGGCAGAATGTGCAAACTCCACACAGAGAGAGTCACCTGAGGCGGAAATTGAACCCGGGTCTCTGGCGCTGTGAGGCAACAGTGCTAACCACTGTGCCACCGTCCCACCCACTAAGTCAGGTTCCACCTACTCCAAAAGTCTGTCAAATTCTATCTGTGCAAGTTGATTAAAAATAGCAATACTAGGACATCCTGAAAATCCAAGTCCAAAAAAAATTGTTTTCGTTTAACTAATTAAATAAGCACCCGACCGAATGCCCACAGTCTAAATCCTGAATGAATGAAAGAGCTGGAATTCAAAAGAAAGCAATCCTAACAATGTTGGTTTGTGGATGTAAGGTTTTACATTGGCAACTGGACTGAAGGGGAGGGCAATTGGAGCAGTCCTGCCTATGTTGACCTCTGTACAGAGTGCTGTTAGGCATGTGCACCAGAAGAATAGGATTGAGTTTGGCTATGATGCCCCCTTGTGGCCAAATTGATGATTGATCTCAATATCAAGGTACATAAAACAGAAATGGACCTTGCAAAAAACTAATCCGCAAATTGTAGGTGTCTGGTGCCTGTGAATACCATAGCCCAGAAAATGTATCGTTCATCACCAACATTTGTTGTCTTTATTTTAATAATATGCAGCCTTCGTTAATATTGCTGAAAATCTTGCTCCTTCCAACCTATGCATTCACTTCCAACCGACCTGCACTTATTCCCTTACCATTGAGAACAATTGAGTCATCAAGCCTTCTCCTGATCTAGTTCATCCTACTCAGGAACCCTCAGCAATAAGGAACTCCCTTATTCAAAGTTTTCTGGCTTACAATCTTCAATCTTTTAAAATACAAGCCAAGTATCAAATGGTGCCTTATGAGAGGTCATTAACTGTTAATATAAAATATTAACTGTTTCTCTCCCTCCAGATGCTGCCAGTCCTGCTGAGTGCATTCAGCACAATCTCTTTCTGTTTCAGAATTTAAGAATCTGCCTTATTCTGTTTTTTGATCGAACCATCTTTTCTTGATTTACCAACACCCTCCCCCCACCCCCAACCCCCAACCCCCTCCCCCCAGGGTTGAAGTTTTGGTCGCTTGCCTGGGTTTCTCAGTTAAAAAAAAAAGCAGGAAATCAATTCCTTCAGTGGTAATGCAGACAGGAGGAGATTGGCCCAAAATGGGAAACTTCCTTTTTGCGGCATGTTAAAAGCTGCAGAATAATAATAACTTTGCACCCGAGCATATCTTTCTGACTACTGTCAACAAACCTTGGGAAAAGTTTCAACAGCATAACTGTACTTCCCCCATACGGACTTATCCTGTGTTTGACAAAGTTTTTGTTGTATTAACTTGGCTGCACTTTTTCCTTGTCTAAAATTATCTGTGGGAGTTCAGCCAGTGCCATTATTTAACCTGCCCCTAGTTTTCAAAGTATCCATTTTTCTATCATGTGATTAGAGTCAAAGAGTCATATAGCACAGATATAGACCCTTCGGTCTATGTCATCCATGCCAACCAGGTTTCCAACCTAAACTAGTCCCACTTTTCTGCATTTGGCCCACATCCCAGTAAACCTTTGTTATTCATGTACTTGCCCAAAAGTCCTTTAAAATGTTGTAACTGTATCTGTATCTACTACTGCTGGCAGTTCATTCCACATATGCACCAACCTCTGTTTGAAAAGGTTGCCCCTCAGGTCCCTTTTAAATCTTTCTTCTCTCACCTTAAACCTACGCCCTCTAGTTCTGAACTCCCCTGCTCTTGGGAAAAGACTTTTGCTGCTCACCTCATCTATGCCCCTCATGATTTTATTATGTCACCCCTCAACCCCCTGCACTGCAGGAAAAAAGGTCCCAGCCTATCCGGCCTCTCCTTATAACTCAAACCCTCTAGTCCTGATAACATCCTGGGAAATCATTTCTGCACCCTTCTCAATTTAATCATATCCTTCCTATAGCAGAGTGACCAGAACTGTACACAGTATTTCAAAAGTGGTCTCATCAATGTTTGGTACAGCCGCAACATAGAATTCCCACAATATCATAGCAGTCCATTCAGCCAATCAAATTCACACCATACTTCCGAAGAGCATGCCACCCAGCCCCATTCCCCCTTATCCTACCCCTGTATCCTTACATTCCTCGTACCTAATCAACTTAGCCTGCACTTCCCTGGACATAGTGGGCAATTTAGCATGGCCAATCCACCATCCTGTACACCCGGATTCAATTCCTGCCTCAGGCGACTGACTGTGTGGAGTTTGCACATTCTCCTCGTGTCTGCGTGGGTTTCCTCCGGGTGCTCCGGTTTCCTCCCACAGTCCAAAAATGTGCAGGTTAGGTGAATTGGCCATGCTAAATTGCCTGTAGTGTTAGGTGAAGGGGTGAAATGTAGGGGAATGGGTCTGGGTTGGTTGCGCTTCGGCGGGTCGGTGTGGACTTGTTGGGCTGAAGGGCCTGTTTCCACACTGTAAGTAATCTAATCTACTCTGAGTAATCTAATCTAATCGTTCTTTGTTAGTTTACTTCTTCGCTGCCCCAAAATACCTTCCAATGGCCATCCACAAATGGAAGCACTTTCTAAAATCAAGGTATAAATAAAGTGGAACTAATCAGAATATCAGCACAGTCAGTGAAACTGAAATTTCAAAGTCTGTTTTATAAAATAAGAACGGAATGTGCTGGAAAAACTCAGCAGGTCTGGCAGCATCTGTGGAGAAAGAAACAGAACCGACGTTTTGAAGGATCTTTAGAAAAACTACTTGTTGTATTTTGTTTCTGGTCATTATTGGCAGATGTATAATAGCTGTTGCTCACAGTCAGATAGTACACAGCATTCTCTTGCTGTCTTGTTCCAAGCTTTTGCATGGCTACAGAGAATATTTGAGTCGCGAGTGTAGTGCTGGAAAAGCACAGCAGGTCAGGCGGCATCAGGAGCTCCTCGGATGCTGCCTGACCTGCTGTGCTTTTCCAGCATTACACTCTCGACTCTGAGCTCCAGCATTTGTAGTCCTCACTTTCTCCTACAGAGAGTATTATTCAGGCAGCGCTGGAACATACACTGTGGGATAATCACTGATGTTAATGCAATGTCCACAGTCACCTCCGTAATACATAAACCTTTCCAAATGCTACTGAAAGCAATGCCATTTTATATACTAGGTAATTTCCAGTTTAGTTTAGGCCTAGTTAAAGATACTTCAAATGTATAAGCTGTACCTAAACAATTCCAAACAAATATTGACTTAATAAAAACTTAAATGCAATTTCTACTTCATTAATTATAAAAGTTTACTTTCATACTTGCCATGCATCCGCAAAATGGGGTCAGTTAGCTCAGTTGGCTGGATGAAACTAGGCAAAAGTGAGGACTGCTGATGCTGGAGATCAGAGTCAAGATTAGAGTGGTGCTGGAAAAGCACAGCAGGTCAGGCAACATCTGAGGAGCAGGAAAGTCGATGTTTTGGGCAGGAGCCCTTCATCAGGAAGGGCTCATGCCCAAAACGTCAATCTTCCTGCTCCTTGGATGCTGCCTGACCTGCTGTGCTTTTCAGCACCACTCTAATCTTGACTCAGTAGGCTGGATGGCTAGCTTGCAATACAGCAGGAGACCAATAACATGGGTTTAATTCCTGCATTGGCTGATTAGCCCTTGAAGGAATCTTCTCCTCAACCTCTTCCCTTGCCTTGGGAGTGGTGACCCGTAGGTTAAACCAACACCAGTCATTTTTCTCTAATGGGAAAGTAGGACGATCGTGATTTTATCTTACGTATGGCATTTCTACACCCGAACTGTTTAAAAAAATAATATTTTTATCGATCATGGAGCACATAGTTATCTAGTGAACTGATCGTGCATCTCCTGGATTGAGGTGTGAATCCAGCCTTGAATAATCTCTACCTTAGATCTCAGCACTGGATAGGAAAGTGACAATGGAATGATGTTTTCACTGCAACTCACATGGAACCCAAGTCTAAACCATATAACAATGAAATAGGGAAAAAGATGCATCCTTTAAAAAAAAACATTGACTGAAAATGTCTGGAGAGCCTGACCATCCCTTGTGCAGCGTAAGGGAATTCTATTTACAAATTCAGGGTGAACATTTGTAGGTTAGAAGACTACTCCTAGTTCGAGATGGTATATCAGGAGAATATACCTATTTCTATCAGTTGGACCATCTGTGAGCATTATTATTAATTATGAGGAAAATACCTTAATTTTAAAACTCTTAAATCTCCTCTTGACCTTCTGTGTTCGAGGGAAAACTATGCCAGCTTTAATCTCTACATGTAACACATTGCCTCGTCACATGCATCATGCTGGTAAATTGCCATTGTGCCCTCTTCAAAGCTTTGAAATCCTTCCTGAACTGTACCCTATGTTGGAGAAAGTGAGGTCTGCAGATGCTGGAGATCAGAGCTGAAAAATGGGTTGCTGGAAAAGCGCAGCAGGTCAGGCAGCATCAAAGAAGCATGAGAATCGGCGTTTCTGGCACAAGCCCTTCTTCAGGAATGAGGAGGGTGTGCCAAGCAGGCTAAGATAAAAGATCCTAGGCGGAAGATGAGGCGCTCTTCCTCCAGGCGTCATGCTGCCATGGTCTGGCAATGGAGGCCAAGGACCTGCATGTCCTTGGTGGAGTGGGAGGAGGAGTTAAAGTGTTCAGCCACGGGGCGGTTGGGTTGTTAGCCAATACCACGGCTGAGGCCTGACCAGTGAGCTATAGTAAATCTGTATTTGCACAGTGTGAAAATGTTGGTCTGACAGCAAACTCTAAACTGCTCCTCAACCGTGAAAATATTTACCTCAACTCATGTTACTTTTCAAAATTTAACAACGTGGACTAAAAATTGGTCAGAGCTACATGTGGAAGGCAGGCCTGCTGAAAGTAAAGGGTTGGAGTTGATGCAGACCAGGGGTGGGGGGGAGTGAAGCAGAATAATATGCCAGTTTTGGTGAGCCAGAGGTTCAGATTTATAGAACTTCCCCAATTTTAGTTGTGTTGTATTTTTCAAAATAATCTCACGGTTGGCAGACTAAGCAATCACAACAAAAATGTTTCCGAAACTGCCCCTTGTGATGTGACCCATTTGGTCAGTCTATGCCCTTTTTATTATTTTATTCAATGTTTCCGTTGACAAATTCTGATTGAAATTAGTACAGCCACAACCGATTCCTTTTGGGTTGGATTCCATATCATTTCATCAATTGATTTTGTTGGCTGCTAATGTGCAGTTCGCAGGACATAACATGTGTGAGACACAATTTGAAGAAATCAAAAATATAGATCATCGAAGTGGATGAGGCAACAAATGAGTCAAGAGCACTGAGCAAAAAAAAAATTGAGGTCTGACATAGGAAGTGGAAGACCATGTTTGTTATTGTTCTGTTTTTATGAGGCAGGTGAGGACAACTGTTCAGGAAACTTGACCATTTCTGGTTGACAATCCAGAAATCCCTACCTAACATCCACTTGTGTAATTACAAATACCACCAATTCTGCACAAAGCAAAGGCCTATCTTGACATACTCAGGGTTACCGGGACTGCCTGTTAATAACATCACCCACATTGCAAGAATAAATCTTTGGGAATGAGTTTAAGGAAAATAATGTCAAAGGGAAATGAGATTGGATATCATCATATACTGTTCCATATTTAAACTGAAGTACAGGTTGTTCCGGTATAACGCGTGTTTCGTCAATGTGAATTGCAACCGATGAATTGTGAATGCTGTTTGGATAACGCAAACTTTCTACAGAATGGGTATGGCAATCTTCTATAGTGATCTTCTACAGAGCGATTTTCTGTAGCATGAGATTGCGGGGGAACGCAACTGTCGTGTTATAGCAGAATGACCTGTACATCAATGCAAAATGTTAGGGTAACGTCACTATCTAGAGAAGCTACAATGAAGATTTGCACTCACCTGTTCATTATGAATCACATTTAACTTCACAATAACAATGTTGATGAGGTTTCCAACACTGGGGTCTCGGTAGATTGCAGCTACCTAAAACAGACACATATCAAAGAGAGGAATGTTGAAACAATGTCAGGTATAGAATCTATTCAGAACTGCCAAAGTTTACTGGAAAGTCATGACAAAGCTAGTTAAACACTCATGGTTATTAAAATTTACATCCACCAAACAAAGGTATATATTTAGATCCAAATGAATGAGATTTAAGGCTTGACTTGCCTGTACTGTGGTTTAGCAATAAAGGTCAAGTACATTTTATGAAATTGTTATGTGGAGTGTAGGAGGTTGAGGGGTGACCTTATAGAGGTTTATAAAATAATGAAGGGTATAGATAAAGCGAGTGGCAGGTGTTTATTTTACTGAGGATGAGTGATTTCAAGACTAGGGGGCAAATGTTTAAGGTGAGAGGAGAAAGATTTTAAAAAAGATGTGAGGGTAATTTTTTTTTTCGCACTCAAAGAGTGGTTTGTGTGTGGAATGAATTTCCAGATGAAGTGGAGGGTGTGGATATAGTTATTTCACATAAAACTCACTGGATAAGTGCATGACTAAGAAATAGTTGGAGGAATATGGGCTAAGTGCAGGCAGGTGGGACAAGTTTAGTTTGGGATGGAGCGGTTGGACTGAAGGGTCTGCTTCCTTACCGTATGATTCTATGAAAGAAGAAAACTTTTTTGCTTAAATCAACCCTTGAAATATGACAGTTGAGTGCAATGTTCTCTGTAAGATCAGTTTCTCTCTCCACCCCGGAGGCTCCCTGCCTCATTCCTAATGAAGGGCTTTTGCCTAAAACGTCAATTTTCCTGCTCCTCAGATGCTGCTTGACCTGCTGTGCTTTTCCAGCACCACTCTAATCTTGTCTCTAAGATCAGTGTTTTACAGAGAAACAATTATGGATAAAATCAGTATTCCATCCCTGGCTCCAAATCATTAACGCAGGTTCCTTTTCACTCTGGGTCAATACAACAAATACTGAACTTCTCTTTTAATTCCAAAATAGGCAATCCTAAGCTGCAAATCATACTTAGATTGCCATTCTACTCCTAAGTCTGTAATAATAGACCAAGTTGTTTGTTGGATCTTGCTGCGTGCAATTTTCACGCTCGGTTTCCTACCTTGCAACCATGACCTAATTTCAGACGTGTCTGACTGACTGTAAAGTACTTTGGGACAACCTGAAACTATGTGGAAGGCACAATATTTTTGCAGGCTTTTCTTTTGTTTAAGGTGAGGATCAGAATTATTCGCTTACGAATAACCATGAAACATTGAGAAAATTTTTGCAGGCAGCACTACAGTTAAATTTACAGAAATACCTTTTAACCAAACACTTCACGTGGAAGGGGTGGTTTTGAGAACACACGCAGAGATACATAAATAAATATCTCTGTGCCTGTTTTTTCTCCACTGAAAAGAAAATACAGGAAATGTGAAAATGAGAATGTGAGAGAAAAGGTCGATACGTTCTCCAGACACAAGGTACATTTATATAGAATCCCAGTGCAGTTTAAATCAAGGTTTAATTAGAGTAACTGGTGCTGTGAGTCTTTTCTCATCTTGTTTTGAAACAGATGAAATCTGGTGCAATATAGGATATCCTCATAGTGAGCATTAAGCTGGTGATCAGCTCCAAAAAGTACACTTCAACAGTGAATTCTCCTTTTCGGAATGTAAGGATGAAACTTCAAGTTGAGCAGCTAAAACAGTTTCACTGTGGAGAAGTCACACTTCAACCGCATTTGATCTGAACTGCTCCTTAAGAATTGGAAATTGTTATTTTAAAAATAGAGCTGACATACGTTCACTTGTGAAACAGATTTTCTGTGATATACTGAAGTGGAACATTTGCTAAACTTTAATGCCAGAGTTAAGGCTTGCACTTTAATGATCAACAGAATTTAATTCTTCACTTTATCACCTCAGCTTCTGAAAACTAGAGTCTATGAAAATTTTATTTGAAAAATCAGAGAAAAAATATTCTGAATAAATGTGCAACACTAGCAATCCCCAATAGTTTATTTCTAGATATTGTCCAGCTGCTTTCTTGTGTTTGGGTGCTCCTTAATTTTTGTTTGAGATTATGGCTCCCCAGCAAACATGTACCTGCTCTCTCTCATTCATAATTCTTTTGATTGTCATGTGCTTTCTGCTATAAGGATGTATGGCCCAATCTCCCAGGTTAACCACATGATGTTACAGCAACGTGTTTGCATTTACTATTAGTCTGGTGATGTTTAGGCCTCATTTGAATGGTCTCCAACATCCAAACAGTGGCTGCATCCATTGTATTTTAAATTTTCCTCTGTACATGCTAAAGTCTCTGATGTTCTAAGACACTGCACCAACTAGTCTGGCAAAGAAATCAGAGGGGTCACAGACAGTTAAGTTACATTGAGATCCCATGGAAACACTCCCAAAGTACAATAGTTTTGAGGCCCAATGACCAATAATAGTTATATCCAAGAGAAAATCCCATTGGAAAACACTGTAGTATCCAAGAGGCTTTGATGAGCAATGTGTTTTACACAATGCCCTTGTGTCATTAAAATATTGGCAACATCTTGTGGAGAAAGTGAGGGCTGCAGATGCTGGAGATCAGAGCTGAAAATGTGTTGCTGGAAAAGCGCAGCAGGTCAGACAGCATCCAAGGAACAGGAGAATCGACGTTTCGGGCATAAGCCCTTCTTCAGGAATGAGGAAAGTGTGTCCAGCTGGCTAAGATAAAAGGTAGGGAGTAGGGACTTGGGGGAGGGGCGTTGGAAATGAGATAGGTGGAAGGAGGTCAAGGTGAGGGTGATAGGCCGGAGTGGGGTGGGGGCGGAGAGGTCAGGAAGAAGATTGCAGGTTAGGAAGGCGGTGC
>NC_057728.1:11206918-11231073 GCF_004010195.1 Chiloscyllium plagiosum
ATCGTCGACCACGTCTGGGGGGAAATTGCGGTCCTTGAAGAAGGAGGCCATCTGGGTTGTACGGTTTTGGAACTGGTCCTCCTGGGAGCAGATGCGGCGGAGACGAAGGAATTGGGAATATGGGATGGCGTTTTTACAGGGGGCAGGGTGGAAGGAGGGGTAGTCTAGATAGCTGTGGGAGTCAGTCGGTTTATAGTAAATGTCCGTGTCGATTCGGTCACCCGAGATAGAAATGGAAAGCTGCTGTCTTTGTTGATGACAACTGGATAAAGGAACCGTGGGCAGGACTTTGCATTCACAGTTCCTCATTCACAGGGATTTCCTTCCCGAAATGAACGTCCTATGGAGGCAAGTCCCACTAAAATGGGGTGAAGAAATATTTTGTTTACTCAGTTAAAAAGAACTAAAAATTAATCATGTCTGAAGCATTTGCTCTGAAGATTCAGGTAATGCTTATTGTCAAAGTTAACAATGTCAATCATTTACTCCAGAATTCTGTGATAAATTAGGTTGATTGTATCTGCAAATGCTCAAACGCAGTTTTGGAAATGGAATATGTGGAGAGAAAGTCATACAGTCTGACTTTAATGCGTCCCTCAAGTATTTTCATAAATCAACTGGGTCATGTAAACTGCAGTAGTATATATTTGGGGCAAATATATTATCTGAAGTAGGTCTGGGTGTAGAATGGATTTTAAACCTGTCTTTTCATCATTGTGAGCCAGTTTTAAATATTACTGAGATTGGTTAGTGATGAAGTTTCCATATACTCTTTTTGATGATTGTTCACAAAGTTTAGTCTCCAGTAGATGGTCCACAAAACAAACAATAGGTGTTTAACGTTATAAATGTGGTTGACCAAGGTCCCACATAGTAGGCACGAGCAAATGGATAAACCTGAAGATCAAGACAAACACACCATCTTTATCTCAGCACAAGGTAACTACCCTCTGGTGTGACCATTAAATATGACTTCCAGAAGGAAAACTCTTTAACCTGAGTCACCTCCACACCCACACTAAATTGACCATAGCCATTAACTGCAGTGTTGTTGTACAAATCAGCAGCGTTGACCCTGATAGTGACATACCCATGTCCCACAAAAGTTTTTTTTTTAATTCAGAAAGGCTGATAAACTGATAAACTGAATAAAAGGTCACCAAATGTCACTATTTCAGAGAGAAACTTATTCCAACATTTCCATTTTGGGTTTTCCATTTTGACAGTGGTTTACACATGAATGAAATCACCCAGAATGATTACTCCTACTATGAGGGAAAAAAGGGTGAATCAGCTCCCCTTTTTGTAACCCCTTTCCGCAACTGCAACGAAGACTTTGAATTCTTTTTAAACACAGAACTGTATCACACTTCAATTAAAATGTAATTCACTAGATCAAAATTAAGGAGCCAAGTACAGAGTTTTCTTGAGTGAAAGAATGAGGAATTTTATTACTTAAGAAAAATAATAAAACATGTCAAATGCAGGCATAAAATCTAAAGGGAGATAAAAGAAAGGAAAATTAAAAAATGCAATCCTTAAGGGTTCTTGAGTTATAGTTGAACTTGAGACCGTGGCTATTGAGTTTCTCATGATTCAGATTTGCTCCTGACATTATTCTCAATATTATTCAAAACATAATCCTACAAGTCAGCAGGCAAATAGTCCACCATCTTAAACATACTCTTCCACTGTATGTGGGATTATATTAAGTATCCTAACTTCAGGACACAGCCAAGAAATGTTAGGAAGGTGGAACTGGGCTATCTTTGTGGTAAAGAGGTTATGGGATAAAAAAATTATCTGGGACTGAACTGAGCATCGAAGCTTTGGACAATCTAGCTCATCCCGAGTCTAAGGGCAGCAGGCAGGATGGATTGAGAAACGAAATGCAATGGCTTAGGTCTTCTTAACATTCAGCTGGTGGAGACTGTGGTGGATCCAATGCAGGGGTTTGACAAAGGCAATGAAATAATCCAGGGAAATGGTGGGGGAGGGTATCATAAGCTGAGCCTCATAGGTGAGATGAGACCAAGGAAGGAATGAAACATTAGAGAGAGATATGAGAAACAATAGGTGTTTAACGTTATAAATGTGGTTGACCAAGGTCCCATATAGTAGGCAAGAGCAAATGGATAAACCTGAAGATCAAGACAAATACACCATCTTTATCTTGTTCATAAAGAAATTCATCAGCTTCTTCCAGTGAGGGCAGGAGGAGAAGAGTTTAAGGAGTTATTTGCTTGAGCTTCAAATATAGTGGCTTCAGTAGAGGGGGAGAAAATTATTAGATCTAAATATAGCCCAGCCAAGGTTTACAAAGCTGAACTAGTTGGGTCCAGATGTGTAATACCTTCTATCCCTTTGACTTGAGGAAGATACGGGTCATACTGGAGCACTTGTCAGAAGAGAGAGTTCAAACTGTGCTGAGGACATGGGCAAAAAAGATGGATGCCAGAGAGTGGTTGCGCAGACTGACAAGCGATAGGGAATATTGTGGCAAAAGACTTGTTAGAAGTTGTAAGTACCTTAGGGGATGATTTATTTTCCTGAAGCAGATGCAGAAGTAGAACTATTAAAATGGGAATGCCAATGATATCAGGAAGAAATGGCCAATCGGTAATTAAACTCATGGGAATTACACATCATCAGAAACAGACAAGAATTGATCATGAATGCACATAGAAACAATTGCTTTGCTTATAAAGAGCTTGTTAGAATATGAGAGTTGAATGAAATTATGTATTTGTTATCTATACAGATAAATAATCAGAACCAGCCTAAGATCCTTTCTGGTTGCATCACTATTATTTTTCCAACTTAAGAACAGTGATGCATACTTGCCCTCACCCCTCATAACCTCCACGGACTGTAGTGAAACCCATTTCCAGAATATAGATAGTATCTACCTGATGCAAGTAAGCAAGGTTAGAGCTCAGGGGACAGTTTTAACATGGTGAAGGTCATTGTCAGTGAAGTGCTAGAGTTGTGAATGAGTACTGGAGTGCTGTTTCAGGGTGTAGATGGGTCTAACTCTTGCGAGGGAGTTTTGAGACTAGATCAGCAAAACCAAAAGAATTGTGATCCTTTGTGAAATTTAATAAGATTTGATGACTCACTATGTTATTAACATGTAGAGGGAATTATTGAAAAATATGTGATGTGTCTTGATTACATTTGTCACTTGACATGTGTATACTATGTGGAGTTTCATCACAATCTATTATCCTATATTTGCTATGTTAATTCAGGGTTCTAAAAATATTATAGATTATATTACTCTTAACATTGTACTGTTGTGTTTATTGTTTGTTCAAAGTCATCAAAGTTTGTTCTCATAGTAAGTCACCTGAATCAGACTTTGTTGATTTCAAAATTAAAAGTTATTGGTTCCTAACCAGCTCGTAGCATAAATTTGGCTGTCTGGTCTGGGATCATGACAGAACTGAGAGTTGAATGAAGTGTGCTGTTGCTAGCTGTATGGTTGAATAATCAGAACCAGCCTTTAATCCTTTTTGGCTGCATCATTATAAGTTCTCTTTTTCAGATCCTGCTGGGTAAGATCACAAACATGGATGTTACTTCCCTTTGTGTTGATCTGTAGTAGACTCTAGTCAAGTCCATTGAGTTAAATCCATTAAGCTCCTCAAGAAAACTCATTCAACACCTGTATCCTGTTTTATCACCAAGATTTACCTACAATAATAACCAAATTCATTTCTTTTGTCAGTTTGGTCAGAAAACTCAGCCTGAGTTTTTAATCATATGTCGGGTGTGTAAATTCAATAAATTTTCCAACTCCCAATCCCAAATCCCTTGATTCAAGGAAGTTTCCGTCAGATATTCCAAGGCCGGCACAGTGTCTCAGTAGTTAGCACTGCGGCCTCACAGCGCCAGGGACCCATGTTCGATTCTACACTCAGTGACTGTCTGTGTGGAGTTTGCACGTTCTCCCCATGTCTGTGTGGGTTTCTTCTAAGTGTTCCAGTTTCCTCCCACAATCCAAAGATGTGCAGGTTAGATGAATTGGCCATAGTGTTCAGAGATGTGTAGGTTAGGTGTATCAGTCTGGGGTAAATGAAGCGTAATAGAGTAGGGGAATGGGTCTGGGTGGGTTACTCTTCAGAGGGTGTGGACTTGGTGGGTTGAAGGGCCTGTTTCCACACTGTAGGGTATGAGTTGGAGTGGCTGCTAAGTGCTACTTAAAATGTTCATTTCAATAATCGGGGACTCTTGGCCAATTATAATGAAAACAATGCAGCCCAGAGGCCCTCAACACTCACATCACCTCACTCCCTACACACTTTGCATGTCCCATCCACGCCAACCTATGACATCTCACCACCCTACACCTGACCCCTCATATCCGCCATTCCAACTTTTGTACATCTATCTATCTCATTACCCCGCAGTCTACCTATTCAAACCAAAATCCTCCAGTGATCCCCATTATTCTGTGCAAACCCCAACACCAACTTAGTGTGAAGTCACACCAACACCAACTTCCAACCTTTGCTCCCTCCAAAGAACTCCAGCAGGTTTAGACCTTTCTCTCAAATTGGCAAAGGCACAAGTGTGTGTGCGCGCGCGTGTGTTAATTGCTTCTATAAGAAGGCAGCAGCACTTTTAAATGCATCACTGCCTCCACAAAGCACAGATATTTGAAGCATGCCCCAACCACACTGTCTCTGCATTTCCCCCTCCCCATAGCAGGTGGGGTTCAGATGCAGGGCTCCTGTCATATCTTGGCTGAAAGTGTAAAGCCATTCGACTTACTGAAACTTCAGGCCCTTCCTTCATACTGTCTAATTATAATATCTTTGATTGACAACTCTCCTTATCCCATAAGTCAGCCTTTGCTTTTCCTCATTAGTGGTTTCCTCTACTTCCATTTATGTTCTCAACCACTTCTCACAAAATTGCACATTGCTATACCCTTAAATGCAATATCTGTATTTAGTTACATCAGCATTCTTGCAAGAGTGTTCTGACTGAAATCCCAATGTCCACATTTTTCTAGTTACCCCAAACTGTATTGAGATTCCAGAAAACATACAGAACACCATTGTTAGCTTAGGAAAATATGGTTAGTAAGTTTGCAGATGACACCAAAATTGGAGCTGAGAAGTAGCAGATGGAGTTTAATTCAGATAAATGTGAGGTGCTACATTTTGGGAAAGCAAAACTTAGCAGGACTTATACACTTAATGGTAAGGTACTAGGGAGTGTTGCTGAACAAAGAGACCTTGGAGTGCAGGTTCATAGCTCCTTGAAAGTGGAGTCGCAAGTAGATAGGATAGTGAAGAAGGCATTTGGTATGCTTTCCTTTATTGGTCAGAATATTCAGTACAGGAGTTGGGAGGTCATGTTGCATCTGTACAGGTCATTGGTTTGGCCACTGTTGGAATATTGCGTGCAATTCTGGTCTCCTTCCTATTGGAAAGATGTTGTGAAACTTGAAAGGATTCAGAAGTGATTTCAGAAAGGATGTTGCCAGGGTTGGAGGAATTAAGCTATAAGGAGAGGTTGAACAGGCTGGGGCTGTTTGCCCTGGAGCATCGGAGGCTGAGGGGTGACCTTATTGAGGGGCATGGATAGAGTAAATAGAGAAAGTCTTTTCCGTGGTGTCGAGGAGTCCAGACTAGAGGGCATAGGTTTAGGGTAAGAGGGAAAAGATATAAAAGAGACTTAAGGGGCAATTTTTCATGCAGAGGGTGGTACATGTATGGAATGAGCTGCCAGAAGAAATGGTGGAGGCTGGTACAATTGCAACATTTAAAAGGCATTTGGATAGGTATATGAATAGGAAAGGTTTGGAGGGATATGGGCCAGGTGCTGGCAGGTGGGACTAGATTGGGTTGGGATATCTGGTCGGCATGGACGGGTTGGACCGAAGAGTTTGCTTCCATGCTGTACATCTCTATGACTCTGTGAAAGCATATTTAAAGACAGGTGGAAATGCAAGGCCCAAAGATATTGCCTGCAGTTCGGCAAAATGGAAAAAGAATAACGTTCATCAGCATATGCAGTAAGTCTCTAAATGAGGCATTTACAATTGCATTGCATACAACAGTAAACCAATTTGAGAATTTTCAAGATATCAAGGATATGGGGATAGTGCGCACAAATGGTACTGGGACAGAAAATCAACTACATTGAAGTGAGGTGCAGCTAATGAGCCAAATAGTCTATTCCTGCTCCTCTTGCCTAGATTCCCATGTTCAGTTCCTCTGTTACTTTGCACTGGGAAATAAATACATGCTTATGGCAATAAACTGAGTCTCTACTAGTTGAAAACTTACATAGCGCTCACACAGTAAAACTACCGAAAGCCCAGAACACTACATCCCTATATTTAGACAACATAAAAGCATGCACAAAAGCAGACCCTATAATTACTGCCTTTTACAACAGGTTGCTGGAACTTCAAAAAGGAATTTTGCTTATGAACCCTTATGATTTTGAAAGTAATGATGACTATTACAATTGTAATCGTGGGAAGAAAAACCGCTTTGACTAACCAGCAACCACACACACAAACAAAAATCAGTTATTCATTAACAATGACCCACAATGCCAGAGGAAAGCTGGACTGACGGCAAAAAGACCTGCTGTCAATTACTGGAAGCCAAAGAAGTAATTAATCGAAATCTAATCACTGAGGAATTATTTATTTGAAAGGGATTCTGCTGACATGGAATGGAGCTCTGAAGATGCTCAAACCCAAGACCATCAATATTGGAGAGACAGCAATGTGCACTGGATCCATCACCAAACCCCTGGAGCATGAAGATCACTTTTATTTTTGCCTAAGCACTAAAATCTTCAGGCCAAAAACAAACCAGTTTTACCTGCCCAAAAGGCTTCCTCAAATACCTGAGTTAATGAGTCAGTAGCACTCCCACAATCCAAAAAATCTCATCCCCTCTATTTGAAGGAATACACACCATCCTACTGCAAGGCCTTACTGCCCAGATTCAACCAAGCATCGGGGAAAAAAAAAGATTTTTGCTGTTTCAACAAATATAGATAAGCATCCAGCTAAAAACCAAGCAGCCAGATATGCAGGACTTGGCTAAATATGTTGTAGAGATCTTAAAATGTTGCGCTGGTCCTGCAGCAAAGGGACCAAAATGGAAAACTGAGTTTCTCAATCTGTCAGCCTGCAGAATGAGCATGGTGACAAAAAAGAACTAATCGCCATTAAATTCAGCAGGACCGGAAGGAGAAATTGCACTCAAAGTTTTCCCAATGTCAAACTGCACCCCCTGCTCAGAGGTGGTAAATTTCAGAAAATTCACTTATTAAGACATTCGTTTGTACAAACTTTGTTCCATGCCATTATATATTAGTTACTGAAAGACCTGCATTTATATAGCACTTCTCTTGATTTTGAGATATCATAAACTGTTTTATAGATGTTGAAGTGCTATTAAAATGTAGTTGCTGCTGAAACATAGCAGCCAATTTGCATACCACAAATACAGTAGAACATAGAACAGTACAGCACAGTACAGGCCCTTCATCCCTCAATGTTTGGCCAACCTTTTATCCTACTCTAAGATCAAACTAACCGACATACCCTTCATTTTACTATCATCCATGTGTCTATTCAAGAGTTGCTTAAATGTCCTGAATGTATCTGACTCTACTACCACTGCTGGCAGTGCATTCCATGCGACCACCACTCTGTGTGTAAAGAACCTACCTCTGACATCTGCCCTAAACCTTCTTCCAATCACCTTAAAATTATGCCCCCTTGTGCTTACAATTTCCACCCTGGGTAAATGTCTCTGGCTATCCACTCCATCTATGGCTCTCATCATCTTATATATCTCTATCAAATCACCTCTCATCCTTCTTGGCTCCAATGAGAAAAGTCTCTCCCTCTCCCTTTCTTCATAAGACATGCCCTCCAGTCCAGGCAGCATTCTGGTAAATCTCCTCTGCACCCTGTCTAAAACTTCCACATCCTTCCTATAGCGAGGTGACCAGAACTAAACACAACATTCCAAATGTGGTCTAACCAGGAACTTATACAGCTGCAGCATAACCTCGTGGCTCCTAAACTCAATTCCCCTGCTAATGAAAGGCAATACACCATACGCCTTCCTAACAATCTGAATAATTTGATAATGATAAAATAACCTATTTTGCAGATGTTGTTTGAGGGATATATATTGACCAGTACACTCAAAGTAATTCCCCAACGTATCTTTAAAGTAGTGTTACTTTTACATCTACACAATCAGGCATATAGGACCTTGGTTTAACTTCTGAGTAAACCAATGGCATTGTGACAGTGTAGATTAGATTAGATTAGATTAGATTAGATTAGATTAGATTACTTTACAGTGTGGAAACAGGCCCTTCGGCCCAACAAGTCCACACCGACCCGCCGAAGCGTAACCCACCCATACCCCTACATTTACCCCTTACCTAACACTACGGGCAATTTAGCAGAACCCGGGTCTCTGGCGCTGTGAGGCAGCAGTGCTAACCACTGTGCCACCATGCCGCCCACGACCACTGTGCCACCGTGCCGCCCACTGTAGATCTCCTCAGTGCTCCAATGTGTGAACCAATTCCAATGTGATCCCTCAACATATTTACTGGCAGCACTTATAAGGTAACTATTTACATTCTGCCAGCTTGCTCATTTTGTTTTGTAAGGTTAGCAAACAGAGTGCCATCAGATCTCATGTTAGTTTATCCTGCTTTAACTATTTCAAAAAGATATGTAACTCTTTATGATCCCTATCATTCCAATCCACACAAGCTTTCAGCCCTCCTGCCCACTCCTTTCCATCAAAACCTATTACTGTTCCAGTGGATGCCAGAGCAGAAGAGAAGTCTGTACCGTCTACAACCTTTCTCTCTGTATATGGTGTCTACTTAAAATAACTCCATTGTCTGCGAGCCACACTCATTTTTATCCTTCTCACCTTTGATAGGCTAATTTTAACATTATGGCACAGCCTCATGGACAAGGTGAGATAGACATCTGCAATCTAGCAAATGGGACTAGATTGGGTTGGTATATCTGGTCAGCATGGACGGGTTGGACCAAAAGGTCTGTTTCTGTGCTGGACATCTCTATGACTCTAAATCAGATTTTTCAGCTTCAAATGGCCACAAACCAAATGAACAACAGGATTCCGATATTCAAATTGTGGAGTCCATTTTTTGGCCCTTGTCGATCATTTTAAAATGCTAATGAAGGGCTCAAGACCTGGCAATCAACCCTTTGAAGTATTAGTTCTTGAGAACCACAACGACCACTCCCACCATTCCCCAGACAGGATTTACCAGTTACTGTCGGTAAGGTGACTGGCCCTGAATTAGTTGAGACTAGCCTGTGAAGGTGAAAGCAGGGCCAGCTCTGAGTAAGCACATAAGGCCTCAGGACCAGCATTTATTGACGGTGGTCACTCAGAGTCTTCGAGCATGGAAACAGATCCTTTGGTCCAACTCACCCATTCTGACCAGATATCCTAAATTAATCTAGTCCCATTTGCCAGCATTTGGCCCATATCCCTCCAAACCCTCCCTATTCATATACCCATCCAGGACTAGCATCTATTTAAAATTTTGTAATTGTACCAGCCTCCACCATTTCCTCCGGAACATTCCATACACATACCACACTCGCGTGAGAAACTTGCCCCTTAGATTTCTTTTGTATCTTTCGACTCTCACCTTAAATCTATGCCCTCTACTTTTGGATTCCCCTATCCTGGGGAAAAGACCTTGGCTATTCACCCTATCCATGCCCCTTGTGATTTTATAAACCTCTATAAGGTCACCCCTCGGCCTCCGGTGTTCCTGGTGGTTCAGGCAAAACAGATAACATACAGCCCCAGTCTACTATCTACAGCCCTATGACCTCATCAATCAGCTGCCGGAAACAAACAGAGCAGAAAATGTTTGCACATCTATTGAAAACATTGAACTTACTAAAAGAAAGAGAAAATACACAGCTAAAATACAATGAATCACATACGCGGTCCCTGACAGACTCGAGCCCGATATTGTCAAAGCCTACATTGACTCATTGACAAGGATAGTGCAAGTATAGCTGAGCTTTCATGGAATGAAAATGAATTTTGAATCACAAAACAGCACTATGGTGTATGTGGTAACCCCATGTTGTCCACAATGTGAGTTTGGCAGCTCTATTAAACTCACACGTCAGCAAATGGGAAGATTGTCCTGTTTGTTTGACTTGCAGGCCTCTGACCATGTGCAATTTACCTCAAGAAAGGTCAACCCCAGAAGCTCTTGTTAACTATTACATTGTTGAATACCCATTGCCGGACAGAATTGGAGTAAATTACCCAGACTTTATTCATTTGAAGAACGTTGCGAAAGAAATCATCCGCTAATTTCCAAGGTATCTAAAATTAAAGTCAAACCAATTCAAAAACAGTGCTCAGTGGCGCAACAAAGTGCTCGAACCTAAAATATAACGCAGAAATATTTTGGCTATTTGACGGAAATGAGTGTATTTTTACAACTGAAAGCAAAACCCAGCGCTTAATGGGTTAACATGTTGCTATGCACCTGCCACTACTATCACAAAAATGTTAGCAATTCCATATGAGCGTTTTCCAATTAGAGCTGGCTTTTCAACAAATCATGTATAATTCATCCAAATACAGAGGTTGAGTAACATGCTGAGTGTAGAGCTCAAGACAAACTAATTAAAAACGTAAGCATTCTTCAGGAAGAAATGTTGGTGGGGAATGGGGAAAGAATATAACAGATCCATCTAATCCCCAACAGTAAACAGTTATTTAAGTTATAAAGCAGTAAAACACCATCAGATGCTGTTGTGTTCAGCATTACTGATAACAGTCCATTATAATGTTGGGAAACTGATCAAGCTTCAAAGATCTGCATGTTCACAGTCTTTTGGTTGTGACAAATGGGACTTTAGTGCAATGGTATTTGCTCCTGTGCTGTCAGCTCATACACAATGTGGAAAAGGATCATATTGGATTGCATATGTTAACTCAGGATTTTCCCTGATATTGGTCGATTAAACACCTTGACAGCTTATCTATCACATCTATCTCTAGATGGCAAAATCTACTACATGACCAACAGAACACACTTAGCTATCGGGCCAGCACTGTCTCTCAGATACAAGTAGTCAAACCTCTGCTGAACAAGTTATACCCCAAGGTTACCTCCAACAGTGCTCTTGAGGATAGAACTTATACAATTTGGAGGAGGAACATTCCAAAATGGCAACATGCATCAAGAAGAATCTTTAAATGCTTGCTACACTTGAACGAAATAAGCGACAATTCAGATCAAAAATATGATTGCCAGAATTGCCTTCATTCTGAATTAAGAATATCATTAAAATAAATCAAGAACACTGCAATATAAGCCACATTTCTTATAGTAGTCTCTTGTATCAATATCACCAAAATGTGCTTATTGAAAAGCTAATTGACTTTTGGGAGGTGGTGGTTAAAATGCCCATATCCAGAGGAGGAAATGTTGGTAAAGATGTCAATCTCAGCCCATAAAGACAAATACTCCTGACTGCTGATACTGGCAAATGTAGACCTTCTAACCTGTTAGAAGCTTTGTAAAAGTGATGGTTTGACCAAGTGCCAAAAATACAGAGTCAGAGGTTACACAACACCAGGTTATAGTTCACCTGATGAAGGAGCAGGGCTCCGAAAGCTTGTGCTTTCAAATACAGAGGAACCTTTATTATCCAGCAGTCAATTATCTGAACATCGGATTACCCGGCAAGATTGCAATGTCCCGATGCCTGGCTAAACTATGTTATCCGACATTTGATTATCTGAAATTCGATTAACCGAATGAAATACTCCCTGCATGTGTCCTTCGGATAATCAAGGTTCCTTTGTAACCCTGTTGGACTATAAGCTGGTGTCATGTGACTTCTGACTTTATCCACCCCTGTCCAACACCTGCACCTCCACAGAAAAATACAGGATAAAGCCAAAGATTACCAGGGATTCACTTGGAAAGTATCAGGAACATTAGAGCCCAGAAACTTTGCACGACCTCAAAATGCCACACATAGAGACTGCATTCGCTGAACACAGTAGCCAACTTGTGAACAGCGTGGTCTCACAGACAGCAAATTAAACAAATAGCCAGATAATTAAGCACATCTGCTATTTGTTGCATAGCGCAAGAGAATGTACATTGTAAGGTTTGTACTGGACTCAACTCTCAATCATAAAGATTTCGGGTTCAGGCCCCAGGGCACGAACACAAAATTCTAAGTTTAGATGCCAATTCAATGTTGAAGGGGTATTGCATTGTTGAAGATTTCAGATCAGATGCTAACCTAAGAACCCCATGGGCTTGCTTGGGTGGATGTAAAAGTGATTCCATTGTGATAGCAGAGTGTTACCCCCAGGGTATCAGCCAGTAGAGCCCCTCAATCAACATCACCACAACAAATTATCTGGTCATTGTCACATTGCCTTTTCTGAGAGATTGTGGAGTTCAAATTTTCTGCCATGTTTCCTACATCACAACAGAAAAAAAGCACTTTAATGTCTGTAAAGCACTTTGGAGTGGTCATGAAAAACATTAGCTAAGTGCAAATCTTTGGGTTCTTCTAGCATGATTCTAGGCAAGCTTCAGACTAATGTTCCAACCCAAAGTGGCATTCAAGAAAGGTGGCGTTATCTTTCTTAAGGACCACTACTAAATCTGATACAAATGACAGTGAATTATTACAGGAGCGAATATATATGGAAGCATATGCATGTGTGTGTATGCGTGTCAGTCCCAAATTCCCGCTGTGTGGTGAGTTGGCTGTGTCCAGCCTAAGTGGTGGTCAGGATCTCAATAAAGCTTCAGTGTTCTTGAGTTAAGAATTGGCAGCAGAAAGGAATCCACAGTGTGATCCCACGATCCCTGTTAAATACACACATGGGATGAATAGTCAAGGGCAATGTCAGCCTCTTCTGTAAAACTTTCCAAGGTAACATGTCAGGACAATTACCTACTGCTCGCCAGGTGAGCTTGCCAATTGTACACCCAATAGCCATCCTACTTCCCAGTGGGTTCTGCCCACTACCGACAGACACTGATACCTCCAACACCTCAATATTCCTCTGACACTGACCTTCCTTGTTTGCCATCCTTCTCTGCGCCACATCCAACGTCCTTTATCTGTGCCAAATGCCCATCTAGCACTCCACCCAGACAGCTCAAAAGGTATCCTGATAGCCCAGCATCGCATCCTCAAAAAACTACCCTGAAACCTTCTTTCCCAGCAAGGGATACCACCTCCATCATGACAAACCCCTTTGTCATGACCAACCCCTGTTGCCCTCCCCCATCACTCCAATAGAGCAATTAACACTCTGCCTCAACTCGCCGATGCATTCTTCCCCTTGATTGCCAATTGAGAGGGGGTGGGCTGTCGTTCCATTGCAAAGATTCATACTTTTTCTCAAACAACACATCAATCACTACCCTCATCTTCAACAATCCATCCCAACAGTCTATTTGGTGCTTCCCTACTCACCCACTTTGACAACTCATCTAACATTCCCTCCCTATCCAGCTAGTTCTGCCATCATTCCCCTGTGTCATGACAGGTCCTCTATTACCAACCACCTTTCCTGGTCATCCTCCAGCTTGGGACTTCTTACAGCCAGCCAATGAATCTGCCCAGTCCAGCCTGTCATTTCTCCTTGTATCCAGATATTCATATGGAATGGTCAACTGGGTGAAACTGCAAGTTCCTGTTAGCAGTAACCAATGTGAGGGAACTCCATCACTAAAAGTGATCAGACAAAAGAAAGATTTCCTCATCAAGCACCACACTATACTGAATATATGTCACTGAAAAATGGCCCAGGGTCTCCAAGTACATACTAAAGAGCTTGCAATCATTGTTTTACTAGCTTGTTGCCCTGAGGCTACAGTCTACATGTCACTCCATCGACAGGAACCAATTAGCAAACTATAAGCTGTGAGCTTGTCACACTATCATGGGGGTTTTCCTACAGAGGTCATCCGAAAATGTGTTATACAAGGACCAATAAATCTTAGTATTGCAAGCAACGTCAACTGATATTAACCATTCGTTAAAGTTTCTTCATCTCAAAAGTACACACTGCAGTCCAAAGAAGCAGTATTAACCATGTTCCTGGCTTCCTACCAGTTTACGTGAAAATAACAATCTCAGGGAATTAATTATTTCATCCTTCTTTTTGAATCTTTCCATAGCCTTGTCCCTCCTGTAGCCTCGCCATTCCTCTGATATAAAAACATCTAATTCTAACCTGTTGTACATCCCAAATTCCTTCACCTACTATTGTCAGCTTTGCCTTCAGAAGTCTAGGTTCTAAGTTTTGGAATTCCCTTCCAAAACCCCTCTATCCATACTACTCTTTCCTCTTTTGTAACTCTAAAAGCTAGAGTGACACGGTGACTTAGTGCTTAGCATGGCTGCATCACAGTGCCACAGACCCGGCTTTGATTCCACTCTCAGGCGACTGTGTGGAGTTTGCACATTCTCCTTGTGTCTGTGTGGGTTTCCTCTGGGTGCTCCAGTTTCCTTCCACCGGTCCAATTATGTGCACATTAGGTAGATTAGCTATGGTAAATTACTCGCAGTGTCCTGGGATGTGCAGGCTAAGTGGATTAGCCATGGGAAAATTTAGGTTATGAGGATAGGGTGAAGGGGGGTGCGTTTGGGTGGAATGCTCTTCAGAGGGTCAGTGTGGACTTGAAGGGCCAAATGGCCTGCTTCCATATTGTAGGGATTCTATGATGCCATTTTGACCCAGAATTCGGCTACCTGCACCATTACCCCCCTATGTGACTTGGTGTCACAGTTTACCCAACTGGGTTCCTGTGACCCACCTTGGGTTGCTTTGCGACATTCAATGCACTACATAAACTCAAGTTCTTCATACGTTTGTTAAATGGCCAAATATGTTTGGGGTAGAGGGGAGTGAATTTGTAAAATGACTTTCACAGCAGTTATTTGCTTAATTTATAACATTATTGCTGTTGACTTCAGATGAGCCGTGTTCTAAAACCAGAAGTACTTGCGTGGTAAAGATTTTACAACAAACTAATCCATAATATTTTCAGCTCTGTTAAATGATCTGGTATCAGCTGGGACTTTGGTCTCACTATTCCTGGCTTTTGAAGGCAGTGAGGGTTCCTCCATTACTTTCCAATGACTTGCACTGGAAAGCATGTGTCAACTGAATGAGGACAAAATCAGTTTGGACTATGATATCCTCCACAAGTAAATAGCCCATCAACACTCCCTGTCCAGTCCAACCAATGAAGAATGACTGGATGAGTGAGAGACTGCAACTGTGCTACAACCTCGTTGTTGGAATCAGTAAATCTGAGATATGGGAGGAAAAAAAAATTAACAAAACATAATGTTGTGTTTTCAGCTGTTTCGTCTGATGAGGATTTGTTTGACAGGTCTAACTGAAATGGGTGAAGATTTGCAAATACTTAGTAACTTGGCATTGTTGCAAACAGAAAGTGGCACAAAACCAAGGGCATCACTGAAGTGGGGGCTTTCAACTACTGAATTTAAAAACATATGACAAGTTTATTCTTAATACATTAATAATGCACATGGTGTGAAAGTTCAAACACTTACTTTGGTACCAATTTGATCTGAACACTAAATATTAATTTTGGTGTGCTAAACTTCCAACTTGAAACAACAGTCCTTTAAATTGATCATTTTCATTTCATTTCGAGCCGATTTCATTTTCACTATATTTTAACTTTAATTTTCATGGGATGCTTTGAATTTGCTTCATCCTACAACAGCTGTAATTCAGATGCTGGGGAAGCGCAGCAAGGATGTAACAGCTTTTGCAAAGCAAACAGCAGACAAATGACCTCTTTCCACTAGTATTGTTTCACTCACATTCACACAAACACATACAACCATTTACAGATATATACTCACTATTGACATAAGTGTTAAAATGTAGTGCTGCAAATTCCTCCCGTGATGTTGCGCCATTTTGTTGTCAGCAGTGACCATGACCTCTACAAATCTTGGATATGACAAAAAGCGTTTTTGTCTTGAATGCTGCTGGGTGGCATTGCCCAACAAGGTCTCTTCAGTCTGAGGATGTGTCGGTCTAATCGCAGTCTGTAAGATATCGAGGTGCTCTCTAAAACTGCTAGCTTTGTGCATCTTCACAAGTCTCTTCTTCCTTTGATGATATTGGTCTGAAATAGAGAGAAAGAAATAAATAAAACTAAGTGAGGGAGAAAGAGGAGAAGACAGTCTTAATCAATGCGTGGGAATCAAAGCCTCCCGATCAGATCTGGAGTCAGGCAGGGCTGCCCTCTCTTTTCAGCCTTGTTTGTGTGTTGTCCAGAGCCTTTTGCTGAGTCTATCAGGAAGGATGCGAGCTTGAGAGGGGTGATTTTCCCAGGCAGTGGTTGCCTGTAGATCAAGGTCTCCCTGTACATGGATGATGTCACCATTTTCTGCTTGGATCCACTGACAGTGCACAGCCTCATGAGCATCTGTGACCAGTTCAAACTGGCATCCGGAGCCAAGATAAATCAAGGTAAGAGACAGGCCATGTTTTGTGGGAACTGGGCCGACCGATCCTTTACTCCCTTCACTGCCAGAACAGATTACCTGAAGGTGCTGTGAATATGGTTCAGAGGGGCTAAGGATTGTGCAAAGACTTGGGAGGAGCTTATCACCAAGGTGAGGCAGAAGCTGGCTTTTGGGAGCACCACTCCCTCCCCATTGTGGGTAAAAGCCTGGTCATCAGGTATAAGGCACTTTCTCTGTTGTTGTACATGGCACAGGTCTGGCCCATTCCCCTGAGCCATCTTCCATTTCATCTGGAGGTCTAAGATGGACCACGTCCACAGGGACACCACATACGAAACTCTAGATAAGAGAATTAAGAATGTACCCAACACTGCCTTCATCCTGATAACACCTTTGCGTATACACCCTCAGTGTGCAAACACCAAGTGTCACTAGGTACGGATGTTCTACCTGTCCCTGGTGTTGTGAAGGATGGGACTGACATCATTGCTGTAGAACATTCCAAGTAATTGGACTGTTCCATATTACCTTCCCTTCATGGAGAAATTTGCAAAGAAAAATACCTTGGCCACAAGTCAGGAAGTGGTCAGCATATAGCGTCCTCGAGAGCCTACGAGAAAAGGAGAGGGTAGTTCCTTGAACGGAATATTTGGCAGAATGCCTCATCACCACAACTTTCCAACAAGCACCAAGACACTGCTTGGCTGGTGGTGAGAAAAGCACTATCTGTGAGATTCTTCACGTATATCTGGTCTCTCTGTGCCAACCAGTCTACACCGACCCTCCGAAGAATAACCCACCCAGACCCATTTCCCTCTGACTAATGCACCTAACTACTATGGGCAATTTATCATGGCCAATTAACCTAACCTGCCCATCTTTGGATTGTGGGAGGAAACTGGAGCACCCGGAGAAAACCCACGCAGACACGGGGAGAATGTGCAAACTCCACACATTCAGTCGCCCGAGGCTGGAATTGAACCTGGGACCCTGGTGCCGTGCGGCAGCAGTGCCAACCACTAAGCCGCCTCTAAAGATTACAATTAAGAAACCCACTTACTTAAGATCCAAATTATTTAATTAAATTGAATAGAGAAGGCTGAACAGGTAATGGGTTGCAGCTACAGTAGGTGGGAACTGGTGGATGCTGGAATGATCCAGTGATCTACAGCAAGTGTTGGCTGCTCAAAGAACTACAGCTCAAGGCTGATGAACTGCAGTGTAAGTTGCTGACACCGTGATACATCAGGGAGAGAGAGAGAGTTGTCTGGATGCTGTGTTTCAGGGGTCAGTTACATCCCTCAGATATATTAGATCAAAAACGTTTCATGGTGAGGGCCAGGAATGTGTGACCACAACAGAGGCAAGTTTGGGGATCATGAATTTAGCTTTGCAGGAGTCTTAGTGAGTCTTCCTGCCCAATAGGGGAACTCATTAACAGGGGGATCGAGTTTAAGAGCTGCGAGGTTTTGCTGCAGCTCTACAAGTCTCTGGTGAGACCACACTTGGAATATTGTGTCCAGTCCTGATTGCTCTACTATAGGAAAGATACAGAGACTTTGGAGAGGGTGCAAAGAAGGTGTACCAGAATGCTGCCTGAACTGGAGGGCTTGTCTTATGAAGAGAGGTTGACTAAGCTCGGACTTTTTTCTCTGGAGAGGAGGAGGAAGAGAGGTGACCTGATAGAGATATACAAGGTAATGAGAGGCATGGATAAAGTCATTAGCCAGAGACTTTTCGTCAGGGCAGGATTGACTGGGACGAGGGGTCATAGTTTTAAGATATTAGGAGGAAGGTATACAGGACACGTCAGAGGTAGGTTCTTTATGCAGAGAGTTGTGAATGGATGGAATGCGTTGCCAGTGGTAGTGGTGGAAGCAGAGTCATTAGGGACATTTAAGCATCTGCTGGACATGCACATGGATAGCAGTGAACTGAGGAATCTATAGGTAAGGCTTTTTATTTTACATTAGGATTAATCCTCAGCACAACATCATAGGCCGAAGGGTCTGTTCTGTGCTGTACTTTTCTATGTTCTATATTCTAATAGAGAAATGAGATTGCAATGTGGGAAAGCATAGTTAGGGGAATAGATACTGCTCCTTGCAGCAAAGACGGAGGGTCCCACAGGCTATATTGCCCATCTGGTTAAGGGCATCCCTTCTGGGCTAGACAGTAAATTGGGGTGGTGGTTTGGGGGGGGGGGGCGGGGGGAGTTAGGAGAACCAGGGTGCAACCGCCCACATAGTTACCAATGATATGCGTAGAATTAGGAAAGAGATTCTGCTCAGGCATTATAAACAACTTTTGGGTTATATTAAAAAGCAGAACTACACAAACACATTATCCTCCATATGTCCTCAACTTAAATATGGGCAATTATAGAAGCATGAAAAAAGACGGTGAGAAAATTAAGGGAAAAGTCATTGGATGAGCAATGACTGACATTTAAGTAGATATTTCATAACGCTCAGCAAAAAAAATTATTCCAGTAAAAACAACTCATGAACCACCTGTGATTAACAAAGGCAGTTCAGGAGAACATCCAACAAATACTAAATTAACTTGGAGAAGGGGGCATCGTGTAATCTGCCTAAGTTGCTGATGATGAAAAAGAAGGGGGGTTTGGGGGGGACATGTTGTGATGAGGACAAAAGCAACCTGCAAGCAGATATAGTGAGTGGGCAAGAACTTGATAGATGGAGTTTAAATGTAGGAGAGTGTGAGGTTATGCACACTGGTAGAAAGAAGCAGAGAGAGAGATTCCAAAGAAAGTGCAGTGTAGAAGGACCTGGGTGTTCCTGTGTATGAAACACAAAGTGTTGACATGCAGATGCTGTAAGTAATCAAGAATGCAAATAGAATTTTTAGCTTTAATCCTAAAGAGTTGAAGTTTAAAAATAGGGAAACATTAAAAATAGGGAAATGTGAGGCAGTACATAGAGTATTTTGTGCCTATCTTTAAGGAAGGACATGTTGGCAGTGGAGACAGTAAAAAAAAGATTCACTCGGATTGATTCCCACGATGAAGGAGTTAACTTATCAAGACCACCTAAACAGGTCAGGCCTTCATTCATTAGTTTATGAGAATGATTCTGAGGGGGCTTGACAGGATAGATGTTGAGAAGATCTTTCCAGTAGTAGGGGAGTCTCAAATAGCTCCAGAATGAGGAGACACACTTAAAGCTGAGATCATAGAATCATCATGGAATCCCTACAGTGTGGAAGCAGACCATTTGGCCCATCGAGTCCACATCGAGCACCCCACCCAGTCCCACACACTACGCTATCCTTGGAACCCTGCATTCCCCATGGCTAACTCATCTAGTCTGCACACTATGGTCAATTTAGTATGGCTAATGAACCTAGCCTGCACATCTTTGGATTATGGGAGGAAACCGGGGCACCCACAGGAAACCCACATAGACATGGGGAGAATGTCTGAGTGAAATTTGCACAGTCACCCAAGACTGGAATTGAACTTGGGTCTCTGACGCTGTGAGGCAGCAGTGCTAACCACTAAGCCATCGTGCCGCCCCATGATGTGAAGACATTTCTTCTTTCAGAGGGTAGTGAATGTCTGGATTTCTCAACCCGAGAGTTGTGGATGCTCGATCATTGAAGGTATTTAAAGGGGACCAACTGCAATGAACTTCTGTGCGTGGAGATCCTTCAGGGTTGGAATGAGCAACAAACTCCCTGCTTTTCATCCACTGTTAGACGGGGAAGGTCACTCAGGCCCTGTTTGCAAAGAGACCCACAAAGACATCTTATATTCTCTCTTGTTAGAGAGAGGCAGGTAGAGTTAGCATAAGGCTATATGAACATTGACAGCTTCCCCACTCTTTGCCTGTTACACATGCCATATTGTGGTTGTTCACATGTTCAATTCTGAAACAGACTACAATCAAGAGGGATTCTCCTCCCTCAACCTCCAGCTGGTGTGACCATGCGATCAATGTCTATGACCTTATCATGATGCCTCCATTCTGAAGCCATCCACTGTGCCCTCCAAAGTCAAACAACGGGAACAAACTAACACAGAGTGGTATGTGTGTGGAATGAACTGTTAGAGGAGGTGGTGGAGGCTAGTACAATTACAGCATTTAAAAGGCGTCTGGATGGGTACATGATTAGGAAGGGCTTAGAGGGATATAACATCAGTTTAGAATATCTGGTCAATAGAGACGATTTGCACTGAAGGATCTGTTTCCATGCTGTATAACTCTATGATTGGAGTGACAAATCAACACAAGGTTATTCACCAATGGCATGTCCCTACTTGGATGCATAGCCAATTGGGCAGCAAAAGCCATTCTCCCACAAGAAATGTGTCAGAGGGGACCAGCATTTTCTCAGCCTGGACTAACGTGAAAGAGCCCAACAGTGAGTATGTAGCAGGAATTTCAATGATCTGCTGGATGCTGCACAGTCTCAATATCATGAGAGTCGACCTCCAACAACAGTTACACAGGCAACAGTTGGGACGGAGCAGCTCCAGGAGATGGTGACATCTAACACTGCCCTTTCCAGTCTTGGTTATCCATGAACAAAGTTAAGAATCACACAACACTAGGTTATAGTGGATACCTAGCAACAGCAAAATGGCTTAAGAGTGACAGCAATGGGAGAACGAAGGCTGTCATTCTGATAGAGAGCAGAAGCTTCATGCTCTGTAAAACCATGGTTACATATCGCAAGGTGGCGTCTCAATAATCCCAGTAATGTGTTGGAGGACAGATTGCTGGACTCCTGTGGCATCCTGCTAGCCTCTTTGAGCACTGGCATTTCAGCCATGTCGGCAGCTCTTCGCTGGATTGATTAGACTCCTAACTCTGCAAAAATCTCAGTGCCAAGTTGGTACTTGACTTTTTAAAAAATTTAATCATTCATGAATGCAGGTTTAACTGGCTAGGCCAGGATTTGTTACTCATCCTTAATTTCCCAAGGCCATTTAAGAGTCAACCACATTGCTGAGAGTCTGGAGTCATCTGTAGGCTAGACTGGGTAAAGACAGCAGTTTCCAACCTTAAAGGACATCAGGGATCCAGACTGATTGTCAGGGAAAAGACCGTCAGCAATGGTTTTGTGGTCATCTTTAGACCCTTAATTCTAGATTTTTTATTGAATTGAAATTGCAACAGCTACCATGGTGGGATTCAAGCTCAAGTCCTCAGGACATTACCAGGGTCTCTGGATTAACCTAACCTGCAATCTTCTTCCTGACCTCTCCGCCCCCACCCCACTCCGGCCTATCACCCTCACCTTGACCTCACTCCTGCCTATCACCCTCACCTTAACCTCTTTCCACCTATCGCATTTCCAACGCTCCTCCCCCAAGTCCCTACTCCCTACCTTTTATCTTAGCCTGCTTGGCCTCTGGGACACCCGGACCAACCAACCCAACCACCCCGTGGCTCAACACTTCAACTCCCTGTCCCACTCCACCAAGGACATGCAGGTCCTTGGACTCCTCTATCGCCAGACCATAGCAACACTACGGCTGGAGGAAGAGCGCCTCATCTTCTGCCTAGGAGCCCTCCAACCACAAGGGATGAACTCAGATTTCTCCAGTTTCCTCATTTCCCCTCCCCCCACCTTGTCTCAGTCCCAACCCTCGAACTCAGCACCACCTTCCTAACCTGCAATCCAAGATGACGAAAGGCATAGATAGAGTGAATAGCCAGAGACTTTTTCCCAGAACAGAAATGGCTATCATGAAGAGTATGTAGATTAGTTCGATACTGGAGTAGGATAAAAGGTTGGCACAACATTGAGAGCCAAAGGGCCTGTCTTGTGCTATACTTTTCTATGTTCTAAGCAAGACTTGTGCAATAGAGCCACTATTCACGATTACATTAACTGCAGCTCATTTACACCCATTGCCACAAGTCCCAGAGGATACCAGCAAGTCACAACCACCAGATGCCTGCTCAGGTTTCCATTTGGCTGGAAAATGGCAAACTATATATAAACGAAATGAAGTTAGGTAATAATGAGATGTTAGAGCTTGCAACTAGGCTTCTTGCCACTCACTGGTGAAATTGTCATCTAGCTGTTGAAACCTTGGGTTGAAAGTCAGACTTCTTTCCTCAACATTGACGATCTCCAGTTTCTAGTCTCATATTTTTCCAACTGACACACCATTGCGCCCTTGGTTTAGAGGCTGGGTAAATTCCACTCCATTAGAAAATAATCAGCACTGCAGTTACCTTGTTTGATGAGAGAGGGAGAGCGTGAGACAGAGTGTGTGAGAGAGAGAGAGAGAGAGAGAGAGAGAGCGCTCGAGACAGAGCGACAGAGGAGTGGGAGGAGAGAGAAGCTAAATGGAATGCAGGAGAACATCAGACCAAGCAGACCACCAGAGAACCAATCCGACGAAAGCCATGAAAGGTTCAAAATGGTGTCTCAGAAATATTGATGGAATTTAAAAAAGAAATAAAGGAGCCATGAGTTCGAGTTGGAAATTCATTCACACACAAAGAATAATCGACAGAAGGGCTGGACACGGGGGGGGGTGAACCTCACCAGAAATTGGCTTGGTGTCATTTTTGACTTGGTTTCATGGAGGGTTTCTCCTTATGAGTATTCTCACACCACCTTCCCAAACTTGCCATATTAACCATGCACCACTCCCCAATGACATCCAACCCTCTCACCAGAGTCAGAAGCATGGGCCACTAAGAGGAACTCCCAGGGTTCCCGGCCCTGGCACCATCTTTAAAGTCTACTCAAGCACCCTACTCAAGCACGGAGGGGTCTGCAGCCGCTCTGCATGTCCATTTTATTTGCCTGGTCACGTTAGACTGAGGGCAATTGACATTCCATTCATATGAACCAGGAAGTCCTACTGGACAGGAACTGGGTGCAGCCACTGCCCATGGAGCTGTCATGAGATGCTGGTGACTTACAGAAGTCTAGAGGGGCAAGCCTTGAGCTGGAGGTGCCAGGGATCCGTTCAGACTTGCATGTCAAGAATTGTCACCGTCTAGTTTCTAACTGGTGGGTGGGAGAATAGAAAATTACAGGGATGCTTTACAACACAGTAATGTAACTGGCCACTCACTACTCATCAATGACAGTCTCATTTCACTGGTCAACATTTGGTTGGAAATGAACTTTTTGCTCTTCACGGTGTGTAGCTCCTCACTGCTCATCTCATACAATTCTCCTAAATTTCTTGCCAATGCCCCTTGACATTCAGCATCTGGCAAGATTCTGCCCAGAAAGTGCAAAGGAGGAAAACTGCCTGAAATTGTTTAAAGAAATGCCTGTTACTGCAGTAAGAGTCCCATCAGTACATGTATTTGGAAAGGCAAGGACTGATTCGGGATAGTCAACATGGCTTTGTGCGTGGGAAATTATGTCTCACAAACTCAATTGAGTTTTTTGATGAAGTAACAAAGAAGATTGATGAGGGCAGAGCAGTAGATGTGATCTATATGGACTTCAGGAAGGCTTTCGACAAGGTTCCCCATGGGAGACTGGTTAGCAAGGTTAGATCTCATGGAATACAGGGAGAACTAGCCATTTGGGTACAGAACTGGCTCAAAGATAGAATACAGAGGGTGGTGGTGGA
>NC_057728.1:11231695-11327295 GCF_004010195.1 Chiloscyllium plagiosum
GTGGAGGCTGGTACAATTGCAACATTTAAGAGGCATTTGGATGGGTATATGAATAGGAAGGGTTTGGAGGGATATGGGCCGGGTGCTGGCAGGTGGGATTAGATTGGGTTGGGATATCTGGTCGGCATGGACGAGTTGGACCGAAAGGTCTGTTTCCATGCTGTAAATCTCTATTACTCTATGACCAGGTTGTATTATGTAATCAAAGATGCCGGTGTTGGATTGGGGTATACCAAGTTAAAAATCACACAACATCAGGTTATAGTCCAACAGGTTTAATTGGAAGGACACTAGCTTCATCAGGTTGTTGTGTGATTTTTAACCAGCTACAGGTGGGTTGTATCATGATTTGCATCATATTATTTATTTATAAATTAGCTTTTAAAATAAAAGTACCTTCGCAAAATGTTTGCTCTGTGAAGGAACGCCCTTTCATTCCCTCTCCTTCTGCCCTGAATGCCTTCATCAATAAGGCAAACGACTCCTAAGATTTCTCATCTATCGTAATGGCATGCTTTTGGATACAAAAGGCATCAATCACAGATGAGAGACAGTGTGGAAACTTTAGCGTGTGCATTCATTAGAAAATGTAGATGGATGGTTCATCATTCCACAAAACATTTATCACAGGATCTCATGACAGCCCAACTACTTCAAACTAATTAATGACATCTCAGACACCTCCTTGACATGATTAGTCACTGCAACATTAGAAGCAGACAATATTTTAGGAGTGGAATCTGTAAACATTGCAGCGCTGTGCAAAGTATGAATGGCCTTTTTTAAAATGAAGACTGTAAAGTGATGTTTTGACTAAACTATGCTGACTATTGTGAACGTGCAGGAAAGAATATTTCAAGTATGATCAGTTAATGCAATAAAAATATGATTTTTAAAAACTTATTTGAGAATGACTCTGAAATTATAAATCTATTCAAAGCATGACAATTTATATTTATGTGACATAAATGGTGGTTTGTAATTAGAATTACAAAAGAAGGTGTTTTTCAGTATTGATTTTCATGGCTATAGGACATTCTAAAGCACTTAATAAAGTACAACAATGCTACACTTAAAAAGTAATATCGGGAAATGTATCAAATAATTTGCATAAAAGAGGACTGAGTAACAGCAGAGACAATAACTTGTAACCGATTTTAATACTGTTTGCTAATGATTAAATGTTGAGCAGTTAATTTTCAGTGTTTGATGCTAGCAGGCCATAAAACATTAGGAAATCAAATGTCTTTAAACATGGACTGCAGGGTACATATACCACAGTTGTTGGTAGTAGACTATGCAGATTGGGAGGACTCCAGGTAAAATCAGTACTCTAAGAGTTAGGCAATCCCAGCTGAAGTTGTGGTGAACGTGTTGTCTTTGGGACTAGTGTCCCAAAGCATGAATTAAATGGCAGACAGAAGAGTTTACCTTCTTTAGCGCAAGGATTTTGTCACCTAGCCCAACGTTACCAGTAATCAGTCTTTTTAAGGGACATATAGACTACAATCATGAAGGAAAATAAATGCAATGAAACTTTCAGGTGACATATACTGGTCCAATTCATCTTGTCCATTTCAAACTGGAGACCCAGTACAGCAAGTATATTCACTAGCAAATACTACTGTTTTTATTTATGGTTTATATCCCTCTGGGAATCTACTGCTATGATGCATTGAAATACTTTCAACATTATTTTTACACCAATGTTAACAGGGTCAGTCCATTCATCCCAAGGATCAGTGTTGATCCTTCTCTAGAATCTCATCCCATCTTTTCTCACTACGTATGCCATCATAACCTTCCATTCTCTTTCTTTCTCAAACATTTGATGGTGCATTTGGCTAAATGGGGAGGGACTATTTTCCCTGGAGCATTGGAGGCTGAGGGGTGACCTTGTACATGTTCATAAAATCATGAGGAGCATGGATAGGGTACAGAGGCAGGGTCTTTTAGGTGGGGCGAGGGAGTCCAAAACTAGAGGACATAGGTTTAAGGTGAGAGGGGAAAGATTTAAGAGAGACATAAGGAGCAAATTTTTCATGGAGAGGGTGGTGCAGGTATGAAGTGAACTGCTAGAGGACATGGGGGAGGCTGGTACAATTACAACACTTAATAGGCATCTGAATAGTACATGAATAGAAAGGGTTTGGAGGGTCATGGGCCAAATACTCACAAATGGGACTAGATTTAATTAGGATATCCGTTTGGCATAGATGAGTTGGACCGAAGAGTCTGGTTATATGTTGTACATCTCTTTGATTCTAATTGTACCTTAACTGTATCTACACTTTTAGCTTCAATCCCTCTCTGTGGCAGAGAGCTCCAAATTTTTATCACTCTCTAAGTGAAGAATTTCACTCAGAATTCTCAATTATATTTCTCGGTGGCTGTCTTTATTAGATCACCCATATTCCTCTTTAAAACTAAGTTATATTTAAAATTATGAAAGAGAGTATGGGATCCAATTCTCACCACCAATCAGGCAAAAAGAAAATGCATAATTGCGACTTTCAGTGTTTTTAGCAGTTTAATGAGTAAAGGGTAAAATAAAGTCACCACAATGTCAGAGGATTACAGAGCTGCTCTCTCATTAAAGGGAGATAACTGGTGGTGAGATTAACCCAAGGGTCACCATGCTTCAGGCAAGGGCTGAAGTTGAGATTGTGGAATCTTCAGTGACCTTAGCTGGTACAGGCATTTAACCCACACTGTTGGCATCACTCACCAGCTTTTGAACCAACCTCCATTGGCTATAAAACATTTTGAGACCTCCAATAGTTATGGATTGCTCTTTATCATGACAGATCTTGCTTCCTACTCATTGTCCTGCTAGAACAACTAACAGCCTTTCAGAGAAGTGTGCATCAAACAAGGCAGCTCATTACAATTTCAAGCAGAGGCTGACTAACTTGGAGGAACAGAACAGGGTTACAACTGATGTGTTTTATTTGAAAAGCATCTCAGTACATTTTCCTCCTATTCTGAGCTCAACACCTGAAGCAAGTGACCTTTTCCAGAGGCTAACTAAACTACAGACTAATTACTGTAATGTAACACTGTAACAGGGAAGTGATGAGAGATTAGAGTGTGAGCTGCTACCGGCTCCAGGAATATGGAGCAAAGCAAAGTAGTTGGGTTGTTAAGTAGTTGAAAGTTCGAAATCGATAAAAAAGAAATAAAAAGAGTTTAACTTAGAAGGAGAGGCTGGATAGGCTGGGACTCTTTTTCATGGAAGCGTAACAGGTTGACCTTCTTGAGGTTTATAAAATCATGAGGGGCATGGATAAGGTGAATGCCAGGTGTCTTTTTCCTAGGATAGGGGATTTTAAGACGAGTGGGCATTTAGCAAGGTGAAAGGTGACAGATTTTCAAAAAGACATGAGGGACAATTTTCTTTTTAAACATAGTCCATGTGTGGAACAAACCTCCAAAGGAAGTGGTGGATGGGGACACAGTTAGAACATTTAAAATACATTTGGATAAGTACATGAAAAAGAAATGTTTGCAGGGATATGGGTCAAGCGCAGGCAAGTGGGACTAGTTTAGTTTGGGATCATCATCAGCATGGACTGGTTGGACTGAAGGGTCTGTTTCTGTGCCGTATGACTCTAAGTAAATAAACTTTACAGCTGTTGCTATAACTGGAGTATAATTTTTTTTGCAAAGAAGAATTTGCATTCATGTTTTCTTAATAACGATTTAGCATGCTAATCCTGACCTGCTGTCCTGTTGGGGGTCTGCACTTTCTGTTCAGTAAACTGAACTTTAACCTATTTGCCATGATTCATCCCCATGATATAGACAGAGCATTCCACTTAGCTGAAACTCAGCCTCTTCGTTTGACCAGTGAATACTTTCCACTGCTGCTCTTTCATTCTTCCCAGTCCAGGCAGTGACCCCAGGTCCCCCTCGGAGAGTTTAATTTCTTTTGCATGCAATGACGCGTTCCTGCAAATTTGTACCTGCGCTAATTTCACACAGTTCAGAGCCCTTTTTAAATAACTGCAGTAAAACAGCGCAGACTGCCATTTATACAAATTCAGTAGCTGTTGTGGCAGCCAAAAATAGTGCAGAGAGGAAACTAAACCCACAGAAGTGGTTCAGTAAAACCACACAAACCACAGAGTCTGTACTGTATCCGCGCTCACAGATACTAACTGATTGCAACTTACTGGGTTCCAAAAAAGACATGACTTCCTGAATTACAGAAAAAGTAGTTTCAAGTGGGATTTACTGGAATGTTAAAAAGATATAATGGGACATTGCCCAAAATAAAAGATACAAATGTTGTCATTCTCTGTTTAATTAACATTTTTTAAAAAATAAAAGACTGGTCAATAAGTAAAACCATGTGAATAAAACTTGGGTTAGTGCAAATTTAATTCAAATAAGTTCAACTGTACATGGGGTCAGGCTTCACCAGTGCATGCTCGGAGTTTAAATATCAAGGGTTGACTGCAGTTATATCAAATCATTTTGAGCAAATTCTCCTGGTCCCCCATCAGTGGGTGAGGTAGCTCCAGCCCAGATTATATTTGAAAGCCAGCATCTGCAGTTCTCCCATCATTGAATTGGATTTCTCAATTGTTATAGGGCGGCATGGTGGCTCAGTGGTTAGCACTGTTGCCTCACAGCACCAGAGACCCAGGTTCAATTCCAGCCTCGGGTACCTGTCTGTATGGAGTTTGCACATTCTCCCCATGTCTGTGTGGGATTCCTCTGGATGCTCTGGTTTCCTCCTCCAATCCAAAGATGTGCAGGTCAGGTGAATTGGCCATGCTAAATTGCCCATAGTGTTAGGGGTAAATGTGGGGAATGGATCTGGGTGAGTTACTCTTCAGAGGGTCGGTGTGGACTTGTTGGGCCGAAGGGCCTGTTCCCATACTGTAGGGAATCTAATCTAGGGTACCTCACCTCTGGTAATGGCTCAGATATCCGATCACCATTCTTGCAACTAAGTATCCTGTATTTTTCACAATGAACAAAGTTGCATCCTTCATCAAAGGTTTAGAATAGGAATTGGTCCAGCAAAGCAGGAAAAAAAATAATAAACCGACCATGTTGAATATACAAAATGAACTCGTGAGTACTGTCAGGAACAAGTGCCTAATGCTTTCCAGCAATAAAAAGACCAGAGGTATCCATCTACACAAACTAGAAGCAACATTTGTTACAAAGACAGTTTATCAACAATTTTTCATCTGGAACATAAAATAATCCTGGAACAAAACAAAGTTCATAAGAACATAAGAACTAGGAGCAGGAGTAGGCCGTCTGGCCCCACGAGCCTGCTCCACCATTCAGTACGATCATGGCTGATCTTGTCGTGAACTCAGCTCCCATAATCTTAATTCCTTCACTGTTCAAAACCTATATTTGCCTTAACAAACATTCAGCAAGGTAGTTTCAACTGCTTCACTGGGCAGGGAATTCCACAGTATTACAAGCCTTTTGGTGAAGAAGTTCCTCCTCAACTCAGCCCTAAATCTGCTCCCCCTTATTTTGAGGGTATGCCCCTTAATTATAGAGCCATCTGCCAAAGGAAAACAACCTCCCCGCTTCTATTCGCATTTATTCTCCTTGTAATTTTATGTTTCTATAAGAGACCCACCCCCACCCCCCAACCCCAGTCCCATTCTTCCAAATTCCAATGAGTATAGTCGCAGTCTACTCAATCCCTCCTCAGAAGCCAACCCTCAATTCTAGAATCAACCTAGTGAACCACCTCTGTAACCCTTCCAATGCATCACTTCTCAAGTAAGGAAACGGAACCCGTACCAAAGGATATCGTCACTGAAAACTTCAAGACCCATCTTCAAACATTTTTCAAATTAAAAGTTTTTATTATCAGAACCAGGATTATCAACTCAGCTGACCGTATCTGGTTTAGCTAGTGATACCTGCATACATGTTGCAGATTGTACATGTGGTCTGTGGCGTCTGTACAACTCAAGCAGAAGCAGAAGCAGAATTTTAGGAGCTGCATGGCAGATTTTAGAACAGAAGGGCATTTTCACCACCAAATTTCATACAGTATCAAAGGAAGATTGGATGAGTACCAGTAGCACTAAATGATGGGAATGGGAATTTGCTGAGGAGGGTATAATTACCATAGAGGGAGTTCAGGCTGAAGCAGGGGTTGGCAGGACAGTCGTATGAGGAGAGATTTTCAAAACTATTGTGAATACAGGTCCACTTAAAACAATGAGAGGACATGATAGAAATGTATACACACTTCTAACAGGCTAGATGGACTAGGTGCAGGGAGGATATCTCCCCTGGTGGGGCACTCTAGAACAGGATCACTGTCTCAGGATACGAGGTAAGCCATTTATGAATCATTTCTTCACTTAGAAGCCTGGTAAACCTGTGCAAGGCTGCAGGGGCAAGAGTATATTCAAGAAACAGATTGATAGATGTTTAGATATTAAAGGAATCAAAGAGTGTAGACAGAAAGCAAGATCAGCCATCATCTTGCGAATGGCAGAACAGGTTCAAATGGTCAAATGGTTTATAGTTTCTATCTTTACGCATGTGGGAATATTAAAATGGAAGGGGAAAATTAACATGGAACCCCAAAATAAGGGGTTCAAGCCTCAATAATTTAGTAACAGCCTATTCTGAGATTGAAACGTAATCAAGCAAGAACCGACAGGAAAAGAAATATGAAGGGTACAGTGTTGGCATTAGTCTGCGGATGGCAGTGCAGAATGGTACAATTTCATGTCTGACAATTACTAAGACAATGTAGTGCTGTATAAAGTGTTTGGGAGGCAGTGTATCCACTTTGCTCACGATGGCACTCTTGATATTAGTCAACATTACTGCGTGCGGTGGAGGTAGTGTTCAGCTTTAGGCAACAGCTAACGTTTAAGTCAATGGATATGCCTGTCCTATACCATCTATTGGCTGCAGACATCCATACTGTAGGTGACACAGTTCTGCACACCTAGATGTCAGGTTATGAGCGAGCAAATGTCCCTGCACTTCAGAGGTACTGTTCTGCCATTGATTAGCCCCTCCTACACTGGTACAAATTCTGTCAGAAATCAAGTGAGGCTAAACTCCCACTCATTCTCAACAGAGGACTTCCTTCACATTATCTTCAGAGGTGACCAACAGAACAAAGGCTGAAGCACTGTCTTGGGAGTCTATCTCCCCTTTACCCCAACTTTTTAACGGGATATTGTGTCTCCACAGGAGCAGGCCATGTCAACAAAGCAGATTGTAATTGCATGTGATCTGCATATACCTCAAATGGTTGATATCACAAATCTTTACCCAGCAACCTGACAGTAGTTTTAACGATCACCCCGTGAACATGCAAACCCACAACATTTAAAGATGGGACTATATACAAAAGACACAAATTGAACAGTTGTCAGGGATTGATGAGTTGTCTGTGGCTTGACTTACAGGCCACAGGTGACCCTCGGGCCACATCAGAACATCTCTACATTATGCAAAAACATTTTAACTGACCCTACCTTAGTCCTTCCTTGTTTTTTATCAAAACTAGCAGCTCCTGGTATTTGAAACCTTCCACTCTAATAAACAATGTGCCTGGATATCTATCCGCGTTGAGCCATTGAGAAAACAAAAATGAGCCCATTAATGAGTTTATCAGCCACATAGTTCTCTGAAGATAGAATCACTTTAAATGGGCTGTTTGCCCTGCAGGCCAAGTTTCTAGCTCAGAGTTCCATCTTGAAAGCCTTAAGATCGCACACTATGAGCACTGATCTGCTGATATGACCCAATTGCCATTTCAGACACCTGCCTTCACACAACAGTCACTGGTTTCAGTTGCAAGCTGTTTTCTTTCTTTACCAGTCACTGAGCTGCCATCAATTCTGAAGTGTCATTTGGAGCAGAAGGAACAGAAGTTGCTGCCATTTATGTATAAGTGGTTAGCAGGTTCCTCCTCAATCCTACTATACTTCAAATTATCAAGAAATTTTAACACAACAGGAAGGCATTCACTCCTTTATGCCTTCGTTGGTGATAATACCATTCCTCTGTTCGCAGTACACTTTAATATCTTTATTATATGAGCAATTAATTAATTTCTAAATAGAGTCATGCTGTGATGCAATTGATTTCATTGACAACTTGCAGTAATGCCTTCCATGTCCTGGTATCCAAATATGTGGAAAATTCTTCAAATAATTGATTGCATGCACCCTCATTTGTCCTTCTAATGGTAATACTCTTTTGCCACAAATTCACGAATTTCATGGAAATTATCTTTCACTGTCGAGTCCTTCAATTCCTTTTAAAGCTTTTTAACATTCCATGTTCCCTTTCACTCTGTTGAATGCACTGAATCTCATGTACTACTAACACAGTATACTGCTCAATAGATTTTCTTCATAACATTTTGAATTGAGAACACAGGTCAGCCAGCTCAACAGCTCAGCAATATGCCCTTGAAGAGCAGCTGCAATGTTTTAGCTAGACAAAATTATAGCTAAAGCAAGACCTTCATGTGATATAAGCAAGGATTGAAGTCCCAATAGAACAATATATTTAATTGCTGATAAAACCCTACATAGTGGAGATTATACTTTTACTAACCTAACGAGCACAAAATGACTATTACTCAGATATCCTACATTGGTTCAGGAGGAATTTTTTAAAGTTATTAATTAGATCCTTGCTTAAGTCATCAAGAAGTCAAGTTATTGCTTCTACTCTTGCGTTAAGTATAATAAAGGCAAAAGGGACATTAAGTGTTGAATTTTGTTATGGCACCTTTCAGTCATTCATGGGTTAAACTTCAAAGTCTTCCCTAATGTCTCAGGCTCTCATTTACGTCTCAAAAAGTCATTGAGAATGTGAAATCCCAGCAGGATATTAATAAGAATACATCTTAACAGGATGAACAAAATACATTTCTTTTCCCAAGATTGACAAGATATTCAAAATCACATTTTGAGAGTGTAGATGTGAAATATTGCTAGTACAGAAAGTTGATGATTTGTGCTGTGCATAAAATACCTCTGGACTTTAAAATTCCTGTTCGACAATATGAGTCAAAAGGCAATTGAATGGAAAGGAGTCATAATTTAATGATAAAAGCTAATATGATTTTGAAAGTCAGCATAGATGAGAACTTTCATATCCCGAGATGCTGAGACTTAAATCCTCTGTGACTAGAATTAGAATTAGGTTTATCATCATGTGTACTCCAGTACAAAGGACAGGAAATGTGCACACTGTTGCCACAAAAGACACCATCTTAGATTCAGGATACCTAGGTACAAATCTTAGGTACTAGGTTACATTAGGTACAAAAATAGAGAAATAAAGAGAAAAGCTACAATTCGACATTTTAATTCTTCAAGTAACGATTGGGAAGATAAAGAAATAAAGTGAAAGATAAACTTTACAGGCCTTCTATAGCCTGTAGTCTCTCCACGCTGTGCGTTTTCCATGTGGTCTCAATCTTCCCACGGTGATTCGGCATTGTTGGCAGGCCAGTCCCAAACGCAGTTAATGTAGATTAGAAAACACATTCAATATTTTGATCATACAGCGGACCCTCAATTATCCAGCATTCAATTATCCGAATACTGGATTATCTGGCAAGATTGCAAGGTCCTGTTGGGTGGCACAGTGGCTCAGTGGTTATCACTGCTGTCTCACAGTGCCAGGGACCCGGGTTCAACTCCATCCTCGTGCAACCGTCTGTGTGGAGTTTGCACATTCTCCCAGTGTCTGCGTGGGTTCATCCCAAAGATGTGCTGGTTAGGTGAATCGGCCATGCTAAATTGCCCGTAGTGTTCAGGGATATGTAGGTTGGGTGCATTAATCAGGGGTAAATGTAGGGGAATGGGTTTGCGTGGATTACTCTTAGGAGAGTCAATGTGGACTTGTTGAAGCTACAGTTTCCATACTGTAGGGATTCTGTAATCATGACCTGATGCTTAGCTAAACTGTGGTAACCGGCGTTCGATTATCCGGAATTCAGTTAACCAAATGAAACATCGCCCGCCTGTGTCCTTCAGATAATGAGGTTCCTTTCTATATTGTCCTGGACTGAGTGATCAGAGTGAAGCAAATGCTTTTCACATGGACTTCATCTTTTCAATGTTAATTTGAATTTGGTGCCAAATCTATGGGATCTCTGGACATCCATCAACAGTGATATGGCATAAGCAGGGTAAGCAGCTAAACACATTGAATAATTCCCACAGACAGCAAACCAGGAAATTAAATGCACTGATCAACCTTCACTCCTTAATGATTATGTAAAAAGGCTGAAATGAAGTTTGAACATGTACATGGGAAGATCTAAACTGAGGGATTATAAATAAACTTTAACAAATTTCTAAAATATGCCGAATTCTTATTAGACATTTGGGATTTCATGAATCGAAAACTAATTCTTTTTTAAGGTCCAAGAAGTGACTCAGCAATAATTGCTAATTTAGGAAGCCATTAAAATCCTCATTCCCACTCATTTAACAAGGAGTATTTCAAGAGTTTTTATAGCAAGATGAATAAAGCAAAAGTGATGTTGTGCCGACCTTTTATCCTACTCTAAGATCAAACTAACCTACATACCCTTCATTTTACTATCATCCATGTGTCTATCCAAGAGTCGCTTAAAAGTCCCTAATGTATCTGACTCTACACAGAGAGTGGTGGAGTGCGTGGAATGCACTCCCAGCGGTGGTAGTAAAGAACCTACGTCTGACATCACCCCTAAACCTTCCTCGAATCACCTTAAAATTTTGCCCCCTTGTGATAGCCGTTTCCATCCTGGGGATAAGTCATAGAGATGTACAGCATGGAAACAGACCCTTCGGTCCAACCCGTCCATGTGAACCGGATATTGCAACCCAATCTAGCACCCGGCCCATATCCCTCCAAACCCCTTCTATTCATATACCCATCCAAATGTCTTTTAAATGCTGCAATTGCAATTGTACCAGCCTCCACCACTTCCTCTGGCAGCTCATTCCATACATGTACCACTCTCTGCGTGAAAACATTGCCCCTTAGGTGCCTTTTATATCTTTCCCCTCTCACCCTAAACTTATGCCCTCTAGTTCTGGATTCCCCCACTACAGGAAAAATACTTTGTCCATTTATCCTATCCATTCCCCTCATAATTTTGTAAACCTCTTAAGGTTGTATCTGGCTATCCACTCTATCTGTGCCTCTCATCATCTTGTATACCTCTATCAAGTCACCTCTCATCCTTCTTCACTCCAATGAGAAAAGCCCTAGCTCCCTCAACCTTTCTTCGTAAGACATGCCCTCCAGTCCAGGCAGCATCTTGGTAAATCTCCTCTGTATCCTCTCCAAATCTTCCACATGAGGCAACTAGAACTGCACACAATATTCCAAGTGTGGTCTAACCAGGGCTCTATAGAGCTGCAGCATAACTTCGCGGCTCTTTAACTCAATTCCCCCATTAATGAAAGCCAACACACCACACACCTTATTAACAACCCTATCAAGTTCAGTGGCAACTTTGAGGGATCTATGGCCACGGACCCAAGATCCCTCTGTTCCACCATACTGCCAAGAATACTGCCTTTAACCCAGTATTCTGCATTCAAATTTGACCTTCCAAAGTAAATCACTTCACACTTTTCCAGCTTGAACTCCATCTGCCATTTATCAGCCCAGTACTGCATCCTGACAATGTCCCATTGTCACTTACAACAGCCCTCCACACTATCCACCAACCTTTGTGTCATCAGCAAACTTAGTAACCCACCCTTCCACTTCTCATCTAAGTCATTTATAAAAATCACAAAAAGCAGATGTGCCAGAACAGATCCCTGTGGAACCAAGCTCCAGGCTTAATACTTTCCAAACATTACCACCCGTGTCATCTATGAACCAGCTAATTCTGTATCCAGACAGTCAAATTTCTCTGTATCCCATGCATCCTTACTTTCTGAATGAGCCGACCATGGGGAAGCGTATCAAACCCATTGCTTGGCACGGGGGAAATCTCCAAGTGGGGGACGGGGGTGGTTAGCCAGATCTAGAACTATTCACTAATTGAGGGTTATAATTTACATGTATTTCTCACACAGAAAGCAGTTGAGGCCAAAGCATAACAATGTTTTCAACAAGAAGTTACATAAAGCTCATATGGTGCAAGGGGTCAAAGGTTATGGAGAGGAAGCCAGAACAGGGTACTGATCAGCCACAAGTGTACTAAATACCAGAGCAGGCTCGAAGGACTGAGTGGCCTCCCCATGCTTCTATTTTTTATGTTTCTATCTAAATGTGAGTGAAACAAACAGTCCAGAAAGAAAGGCTAGAACATGAAATGGCGTGGTCTGGGAGCAGCCCGTGAGCATGTTACACTGGTGCATAAACAGGCCCTCCAGCTCCTTACCTCAAATTTCCTAGCATCAGTTACAGAGGCCAGGTTTAGAAGCAGCTGGAGAGAGTGGAAGAGAAGGCTGGAAGCCTAGCCTTCATCATTTCATACATTCACTATTACTAGTTCTGAAATACAGTACAAATTTGGAGACCAGTTTGCTCACCCTGTAGCTCCAGAAATTATGTGTGGTACTAGAGGCCAGCATCTCAACTAATAATCCAGAAGTTAAAACGTACATTTGCAGCTGATCTCTACCATTCCCCCAGGTGTACAATATTTATAAAGGAGCTTTGATAGGAGCCAGCAAGAGAGAAATACTACTTCCCCTTGACAACACTGCTATTGCAATTAATTTGCTATGCTGTCTCTTTTAACGGATTCTTTCCTGACACCACACGACTGAAAATCCTCACCTCCCTTGGTCTTCCCTTCTACAAAAAGTCTCCAGGATTTCTCCCAGTTGCCTTCATACATTTTGCTCTCCTGTGGCCCTTGGATCTTCCATCCTTTCTTTAATAAATGCTCAAGTTTTGTTTTGACAACAATTTTTAAAAAGTCGACTAGCACGATTCCTGATCTCCGGATACTGTTCAAGGTTCTTTCATTTAAAACACAGACGTTGTAAATATATGGTCAAATCGTGCATATTTATTCCACTTACTTTTGATACAACACGTACAATTGGATAATGGCCAAAATGGGCTACAGTCTCTCCAACATGGCTAAATTTCTCACCGAAATTTAGGAGACTGTTTCAAACAGTAATGTTGAAGATATTAATCTCCTAATTAATATTCCGTGGCTCAGTGATAAGCGAGATGAGAAGTTTAAATTTAGTCATTTCATTTACATTTAGTTTATTGAACATTTTAATCTTTCTTCAGATACTGACATCTTGTTTTAGTGCAACTAGTACAGTGTCAACGCACAAGAACTGTACCAATAACAGCACTGAATTATTGCGCTGTACTGTTATTTTCATGGCTGTGAAACTATATTGACAAAACTAGATACTTTGATTAAACTTTAACTACTATTAAACAGGGCATTCTAACAAACCTAATTCTAATAAGTGGGTCAGGCTGTACTTGAATAGCTGCATTTCCATTAACGAAGACTTAGTGAAAGCTGCAACATTCAAGTACACGATATAATCCGAGCAGTCAAACAGTCATCCTGATTCCTTCGTACCTGCCCTGTTCCCATATCCTCGTATTCCCATTTTCCTTCAATCACCTACTATCTAAAGTATTCACAGTTCAGCTTCATCCAGTGGTACATTCCACTGTCGCACGATCTTCAGTGTAAACAGGTTTCTGGCTCAGGAACCTGTTTCTGACTGCCTTTATTCTTTGCTCATCCTATCCTCTTGCAGCACTCTTTGGCCCTCAGATTCCACTTCCTATGCCTCCCCATCTTTCTGCTGATTTGGATATCATGTAAGTTCTGGGCCTATATTCAAATATTCACCAGGTGCATTACCAAGGAAGGACTGCAGTGTCCAGTTTTTGAATAAGATGTTAGACTGAACCCAACCTGCCCGCTCAGGTGGACATAAAATAATTGACGATACTATTCAAAGAATATAAACTAGGTTCTCCCAATGTCTTGACGCTCAAACAAAATCACCAAAACTATTTGTTAATTTATCTTTATGGGGCCTATGCATGAATTGGTTAGCTGCAACGGAGCAGGGACTACGGGCAGAATCTGAACTGAATGATGGGTGCTAAGGTGAGAAATCTAGGAGAATCACGTGAGATGTCAGATGATACTTTTTTTGAGTCAAGGCCAACTTGTTGCAGTTAGAGTCGCAGGCATCAAGACAAGCTTCTCGTCTTTGATCGGCAGAATGCCAATTGACAGGAATTATTGCTTATCAACAGCCTCATTAACAGAAAATCTTGCCTCCTAAATATACTGCTTCATATTATCCCAACTGCAGTAAGGGAACTAGACATCAACTATCCCCAACACAATCATCAGAGGAGGTTTCAGTTCACCAGTTACTGTTACAGGCTGCCATCTTGAACTTGACGCCTCCGGCCACCCTTCCAGGGCACTTGTCACATTGAACACACGGGTGGGCTTCAAACACCTGCCAGCCTCTCAGGACCCTCTTTGTACTTTTCCAATCCACTTACCAGATACATCTGCACTTTAAAGCCAGAAAGTAGCATTGCAATGATGCTACAAGAATACAGGGACAGGCTCACAACTCCCAGATTGGACCAGGCTACATCTCAGGATTGTTCACTTGCTCTCTTCACACTCGCTCACTTTGCATCTTCCCAGACGCTCAGTGCCTTGCTTTGCATATTGATGTTTTAGCCCTTACCCACCAGAGTTACCGAGCTCACATTACTTCGATCAAGCCTTGCTGTTTAGCACAGATACAAAGACAGAAAGCTTGACATGTCTGTCAGTATTTCTCAGTCAAGTAAAAGGGAGATATCTTCCATCAAAGTATCCTAGTACAGTAGTGCAAAGGGCAGACTTGATATCAGTCCAAAGACTTGGCTGCAGTCAGTTTACCATTTAAGGTCATACAAGTCAGGACCCTCTCCTTGGAGGAGGTGAAAGCCGAACGACAAACTCATCACCTGGATTGACTCCTTCTGTCTTCTTGAAGGCTGTTTCCTCCCAGATTGAGTGGAGTAAATGTGAGATAGCAGAAAGAAAATAGTGAGACTTACCCTGGCTGAGCAGAGAAGTTCTCTGACCAACTCCTTCATAGTGAGGTATTCATCCAGATGACTGAGACCACACTGACCCAGATGGCGACCTCAGACCAGACTGGCAAGGTCCATTGCCATGTCATCCTCTGCCAGTCCTGGCTGTGGAGGGAGGGGAGGGGGGGTGGTGGCAGGAGGAAGATGTTCCTACTCTGCACCACCCCATCCAATAGGACCTTTTCAGGTAAGAGTCTGCAAAGCAGGATGCCAATTTTCTCTTATCTGCCATGACTGGGGCAAGTGTTGCCCACCGCTAGTTGCCCTTGAGAGGATGATGCTGAGCTGCTCTTAAGCCTCTGTTTTCCAAGTGCTGTTGGTAGACTCACATTGCCATGAGGGAATTCCAGGACTTTGACCCAGCAAAAATGAAGGAACAATGATCTATTTCCAAGTCAGTATGCTAGGTGTTTGGAGGAGGAATTGCAGGTGGTGATGTTCTCATGTATCTGCTGCTCCTATTCTTCTACATGGAAGTGACTGTGGGTTTGGAAGGTGCCAAGAATCATTGGTGAATTTTGATAGTACACACTGCTGCTACTGAGCATCAGTAATGGAGCGAGTGGATGCTCACGAATATGCTGCCCTTAACGTGAGGTTGGGAGTGAGCGAATAAAGATTTATAAAATCATGAGGGGCATAGATAAGGTAAATAGCAAAAAGTATTTTGTTTAGGGTAGGGGAGTTCAAAACTAGAGGACATAACATTAAGGTGAGAGGAGAAAGATTTAAAAGGGACCTGAGGGGCGACGTTTTCATACAGAGGGTGGTTTGTGTGTGGAACAAACTGCCAGAGAACATGATGAGTGCAGGCACACAGTTACAATTGAAATTACTCCACAGAGTCCTTGACACTGATCCAGCTCCCTCAGAGGCAGCCCTTGGTGTCAGGATGTTCAAGATTTCTGTTTATTTTTGTTTCATTTTCCAATGTTAGCAGAGTTGATCTTTTGAGTTCATCTCTCATTTTGCTGCTAAAAGTGTTTTGAAATAGATAAAAGAAATACATTGTGTCAATAAAATGTGAAATAACTCCACAGAGGGTGGTATCCTGGCACCAAGTCACCCTGTTATTTAAACGGGCACAGTTTATGAAACTGATCCAACTCCCTCAGAAACAAGAATCCTGTTTATATCTGTCTGCCAGGTATCCCTAACTGGACCAGATTAACAGCCCCAGTCAAGGAACTCATATTCTATGACATCCAGCTGGCTGACCACATGATAAATCACTGCATCCTCCCCCCACCCGAGTCCGAGGATATAGGCCGGTCCTTTTTGTGTAGTGTCTCCTGGGGCGTTTTACCACCGGGTCAGGTTCCTTGGACTCTGCCTTGGACACGAACAGCGGCTAATGCTCCGGAGCTCGCATCTTGCACCTGGAACACCTTGTGAAAAATGCACTCTCTTCTTCCGATGGCAACAGCATCAATGCGGCAAGATCTACCATGTTCATCTCAGATTGCGAGGTATCTTCAATACTTGATGGGGGAGGAGGACCCACGGTTTCCGACAGGCATTCTGACTGGTCTGAGGAGCAGACAACGGTTTGCTCTCACACACAGTTTACACACTGATGGCTTTCATATGGTCCAAATGTTTGTTCAGGACCTTCACTCCTACGCGAACTTTATGTGTCACAGGTTCTGACCTTGCACCAACCATGCCTCTCACCTTTGCAGGGCCATTTCCTACATCAAGCTTCATCTCCTGTAGTCAACTCGCTCTCTCTGGTGTTCCTGATGTCATTTCACTGCGCCCCCTCCGGTCCCTGGCTGTGGGAAGATCAGATTTAATCTGGTGCGGAGTCTTCTTCCCCTTAGCAACTCTGCTGCAGCCATCCCTGTAATTGTATCAGTGGTGATCCTATAATCAAATAGGAATCAGGACAGTATGGTATCTCGGGAAGCTTTAGGCTTTTTCTTCAAGCCTACCTTCAAAGTTTGGACGCTCTTTATACCATTGGATGATGGATGGTATGGAACTATCCTTATGTTGAATCCCATTTGACTTTAGGAAATACTCGAACTCCCTGCTGGTAAAGAATGGCCCATTATCTGTGATCATCGCTTCCAGGAATCCATGTTTTGCAAAAGATGTGTGCAGATTTTCTATTGTCGTCCCCATGTTTGACAAATGAATGCTAAGCATGTCCAACTACTTTGAGTGGGGGAAGGGTAGCATCCACAATAACAAAGGACATTAAGCCCATGAAAGGACTTGCATTGTCAATGGGTAACCGGGTCCAGGTTTTAACTAGCCATGACAATGATTGTGAGTGGGGCTACTGGAGTATAACTTTTGTCCTTAATGGCACTCTGGACACTGCCCAACCTTGTAGCTATGTCTGCATCCAATCCTGGCCACCAGATGTAACATCTTCATTTTGGAAACCCCCAAATGACCCTGGTGGAGTTCAGCCTGTATCTGGCAGTAACCTTTGCTCAGGTCAATCGCTCTTGCTCCCCATAATAATATACCACCCTCTACCGTGATCTGGTCTCTCTGGGTCCAAAAAGGTTTCAATTCTGGATGCGACGTCCTTTTGGTTTCCCCCATAACCACCAGCTGTTTCAGTTTGGCCAAGTCTGGATTCACCTGCATCCAAAGTCTGATATTGTCAGCTGTGACTGGAAGTATGTCCAGAAAATTTAAATCCATTACGGACATACTTCCAGTGGCAGTACTACCAGGACTGTATTTGTAAGCAAGAGGCAACTCTATGCATCCGTACTCGCTGCTTGGCCTCCCGTACAACGATCCAACCTGTATTTATACACAATTGGTATTACAGCCCACCGCTGAATTTGGCCTGAAAATATGGGTGGCACGGCCCTGGCCTCTAAGGAGTTTGTAGCCCATAATTATTACAAATTTACGTCATAAAGGTACTGATGAAACTTTCCAATTTCAAATATGACCACCAAATCTTCTTTCCCTATCTGGGCATATTTATGCTCTGCATTAGCCAAAGTCCAGAATGCATACCCCATTGGGTGTTCCTTTCCATTGAACCACCTATGAGCTTATACTACCTGATGCCATACAGGGAGGCATCGCATGTCAATATTAGATCTTGCTTGGGATCACAGCATGCCAACACCTTAGAGGATGATAGTTGTTTCTTCACTTCCATGAAAACGTTGTCTGGTCTATGTGACTATTTCCAAGGTTGACCCTTCTTTAGGAGATGATGCAAAGAGGTCAGGATGGAAGCCAGGTTATGTATGAACTTTCTGTAATAATACACCAGCCCAAGGAAAGACTGGAACTCTGGTGTGGACGTGACAGCTAGGACAAATCTCATTATATCTTCCAACAAGTGTAACCCAGTCGTCTTGACTCTGTAGCTCACTTGGGGTATCTGATAGATGGACCTTTCAGGGTGTGCACTCTCTTAGATATTGGCCTAAGAGTTCTCTTACTCAATTTAGGTCTCGTGGGACTCATTTGCTGTCTTACGTCCCCATACCAGTAGCAACTACAATGGCTTGCAGGCCTGGATCCTGAAGAAAATCTTAACTGTTTGGCCAAGGCTTGGCTTTGTTTTGGGCCTTTGGTGTGGGCTGACCTAGAGCCCCTCCATTCAGAATATGTCCTGAGTGAGGCTCTGCAATTGCCTTCACTCAAGTGGTGCTCCCCAAGCTCAGTCAGACTGGTGAGGGTGTCCACTTCCATTTTAATACGCTGCAACTCCTATGCTCCACTTGCCGCATTTTCCAATGATAAAGCCAGTTATAGTGGCTGTTTGAAGTCCAGTTGGGCTTCACCTAGTGGGCACTGTTCATAGTTACATCATTAATCCCACATACCAACCAGTGTCTCAGCATCTCATTAAGGCTTAAACTAAAGTCACAAGCCTCTGCTAGTCATCTTAACCAAGTCAAAAATCCCAACACAGATTCCCCCGTTTCTTGAATTGCTAAGTAAAAATTATAATGTCTCAGAATTCAACGAGGATTGTGGTCGGTAATATTCCTTTACTAAATCCATCAACTCTTGAAAGGTTTTACTATCTGGTGCCTTATAACACATTCTTTCCACATATTGGGCCCAGTCTTGGTTGGCAGGGTCAAACAAATCAAGCTTCCCAAATAATGGCATGATCCCAGAAAAATGTTTGCAAGTGACTGCTGCAAGTGAATTTTTTCAGGAGCGTGCTTTGCTCTTGTCGCCACCAAAATAACTCCACCGATGCCGTTATCCCATCACCAAGTCATCCTTTATTTACACCTGGAAAGTCCTTGATATTGGTCCAGCTCCCTCAGTGTCAACTCTCAGTGTCAGAATGTCTGATATTCCCATTTTTCTTTTCCTTTTTCTTTATTCAAAAACTCCAATCCACCGTGATCTTACTGGAAATCAGTGGCTACAAGGGTAGGTTAGAGGCTGGGAATCTGCAGTGAGTCACTCAGCCCCTGACTCTATAAAGCTTGCCCATCGTCTACAAGCCACAAGTCAGAAGTGTGATTGAATACTCCCCACTTGCCTGGATGCGTCCATCTCAAACAACACTCAAGAAATAACTGGATTAAATAACTCCACAGAGGCCGGTATCCTGTCACCAAGTCACCTTTTATTTACACGTGCATAGTCCTTGACACTGATCCAGCTCCCTCAGAGCCATCTCTCAGAGCGAGCAAAACACTGACATTTGTTTTCTCTCTCTCACAGCCAGCTCTCAGAGTGAACAGAATGTGTGACACTGCGGTTTATTCTTTTCCCCTTTTTTTTACCCCGACACTACCACCTAAGTGCAGTAGTGCTTATTTTTTCCCCAGCACCCATGTGTGTGTGCAGGTGGATATTCCCATTTAGTTTTTTTTTCTATTTTTTTTCCCCCACACTACCACCTAAGTGCGGTAGTGCTTATTTTTTCCCCCAGCACCAATGGTGTGTGTGTGCAGGTGTGAGACACAGTGAAAGACACAAAGTGCACGAATCTTTATTCAAATTCCACCACCAGGAAGATAGAAAAACACCCAGGTGGCCAGTGACAAACACTGCCCTTCACATCAGAGGGCAGTGATGCCCTGTTTATTTGTTTTTTTTCCACCACCAGGAATATTCCCATTTAGATCTGTAAGCCAGGGTTCCGTGATTGGACCAGATTAATAGCCCCAATCATGAAACTCATGTTCTGGGAGGCCCACCTGTCTGACCTCATTACAATCACTACAGCAAAAATTTAAAAGACATTTGGATTGGGCAGCTCCTGAAAACTAAAGACTTAGAGAGATATGAGCTAACACAGGTAAATGGGGCTAATTTAGTTTGGGAAACTTGGTCAGCATAGACAAATTGGACCAAAGAGTCAGTTTCCATGCTGTATGACTCTATGATTCTAGTGGGCTGCTTTGTTCTGGATGGTGTCAGGTTTCCTGAGTGGTGTTGGAGCTTCACTCAAGACAAGTCGGCAGCATACAATTGCACTCCTGACTTGTGCCTCGTAGATGATGGACATGGCTTTGGAGAGTCTAGTGGTGAGTTACTCACAGCATTATTCCTCACATTTGACCTCTTCTTGTAGCCATTGTACTGTTAAATTGCCTGTAGTGTCCAGAGTTGAGAAGGTTAGCCGTGGAAAAAGCATGGATAGGGTAGGGTGACGAGTCTGAGTGGGATGCACTTTGGAGAGTTAGTTTGGACTTGTTGGGCTGAATGGTCGTTATCCACACTGTGGGGATTCTACAGGATACAACATGTCCAGTTGCGCTTCTGCTCAATGACAACACTTAAGAGCCTGATTGTGGGGGTTCAGTGATGGTGTGCCATTGAATGTCTTGTTGCAATGGTTAGATTGTCTAGCACTAGCATGGTGAAGATGTTATTTGCCAGCCCAAACTTGGATATTGTCCAGGCCTTGTTGCATTGAACATGGGCAGCTTCAGGATCTGAGGAGTCATGAATCATGCTTAACATTGGGCAATCATTGGCTAACATCGCCACTTCTAACCTTATGATGGAGAGAAGGTCTTTGACGAGGTAGATGGTTGGACAGAGGACATTACCCAGGAGGAACTCCTGCAGAGATGTCCTGGAACTGAGATGACTGACCTCCAACAACCACAACCATCTTCCTACATGCCAGGTATGACTCCATCTAGCAGAAGGTTTGACCCGATACCAGTTTTGCCAGGATTCCTCGATGCCACACTTGGTCAAATGCAGCCTTAATGTCAAGGGCTGTCACTCTCTATTGTCTATGTTTGAACCAAGGCAGAACCCACACTCTGCATCACTGAGCAAGTTTGTATAGAATACAATAGAGTCCTTACAGTGTAGAAACGGGCCATTCGACATACCAATTCCACACCTACCTTGCAAATAGCATCCCACTACCCTAGTCCTGAAACTCTGTATTTCCAATGGCTAACACACCCTAACCTCCACATCCCTGAACACTATGGGTAATTTGGCATCTTTGGACTGTGGTAGGAAAACGGAGTACTCAGTGGAAACCCACGCAGACACAGGAAGAATGCACAGACTCCACATAGTCACTTGAGGCTGAAAATCAATCCCAGGTCCCTGAGATGAGAGTTCTGACCATTGAGCCACCAGGCCACCCATACATCATTGCTGAGCATGTGCTGCTTGATAGCACTGTGGATGACACTTTCCATCACTTTACTGATGATCAAGAGTAGATTGATGGGTCAGTAATTGGCTAGGTTGGATTTGTCCTCCATATAATGCACAGGTCATACCTGGACAATTTTCCACCTTGGGTGGCAATGCCAGTGATGTAACTGTACTGGAACAGCTTGACTAGGGGAGCGGCAAGTTCTGGAGCACAAGTCTTCAGTACTATTGCCAGATTGTTGTGAGGGCCCATTGCCTTTGCAGTATCCAGTGCCTCCAACTATTTCTTGATATCACGTAGAAAAAATTGAATTGGCAGAAGACTGGTATCAGTGATGCTGGAGGCCACTGGAGGAGGCAGCACTCCGGCTGAAGATTGCTGTGAATGCTTTTGCAATGATATGCTGGGCTCTGCTATCACTGAGGATGGGTACATTTGTGGAGCCTACTCCAGTGAGTTGTTTTATCGTCCACCGTCATTCATGATTGCTGGGAGAGTGGAGCTGGAAGTTGGAGTCACATGTAGGCCAAAGGTAAGAAAGACAGTTTTCCTTCCCTAAAAAGGGCATTAGTGAAACAGGTCGGGTTGTTATTACAATTGGAAACAAGTTCCGATGACCAGTGAAATCAACTTTTGAATCGAATTTGAACACTGAGATTCGAACTCACGTATCCAGGACATCCAGCATGGGCTTTCGGAGTACTACCCTAATGTCATTTATACTATGTCACGATTGCCTGTTACTCTAATATGAGGATTTTCTCAAGTAAAAACAAAGTGCTGGAGAGGTTTTGTTGGAACCAGAATCATAGCAGACTTGAAATAGCAACTCCGTTTCTCTCTCCACAGATGCTGCCGGATTGGTTAAGTTTCTCCAACACTTGCTGGTTTCATTTCAGATTTCTTGCAAAGCCCCCACAATATTTGACAAAGGGTCAGTTAGACTCGAAACGTCAGCTCTTTCCTCTCCTTACAGATGCTGCCAGACCTGCTGAGATTTTCCAGCATTTTCTCTTTTGGCCCCACGATATTTGTTTTTACAGGATATTTTTCTCATCCGAGATTGGATTAATAGAACATACTTTTTTCCTTCACAATTCAGTTCACATTGCATTACACTTATCAAGACAACATTTTTGCTCGTGTCAGATTCTTAGCTGAGGTCAGGAAAGATTATATTCCACTAACCTCATGGTCTAATATACTATTTCGACAATTAACTGATGGACACTGCAGCACATGGAATTGAATTTTCAACCAGTGACTGATCTCTTTCAATTCAAAATGGAACATTACGGACTTAAAACGATCAATTACTTGCTGAGAAGTCGCTGCTCGTTTTTGGCTCACGTGAAGTGATCAGTATTGATAATGCTCTCACTTCAGAACAGATTATTCTCAATCCAAACACAGCTAAAGCCATTTCAAGTTCAAAATTAATTGCACGTATACAATCTGTCAAAGCAAGTCTTTAGATTGAACAGTCTCTTCTAAGCTGCCACCAAAAGACTATAATTAGGCTTGTATTATTAAATATCTCCTTTTAGAAAAAAAAGCTGCTGATCTCCAAATCCCCATTACAGCCCATTTAACATACACTTGCAGACAAAGAGTATCTTACCCTGGTACCCTGAATGCAAGAAGCTTACGTATGGAGTAATGGGATGTTTGATTCAGTCACCACATTCTCATCCAGCACATGCAAATAATCAGGTTGATGTTATATAATATCTAATTTTTTCTGAAAAATGGTAACTTGAAAAAGTGGTAACTCCTGAAAGTGAATCATCCATTACATTTGAAACTCTGCTGTACGGGTGAAACAAATCTGAAATAAATCACCTTTCTATTATAGTGGGAGATGCTGTTGAGCTAACATTTCCATTAAAACGCTCAGGCGATATAAATTCCAGGCAAATGCAGTAAATGTCCACACACTAGAACCTTCAGTGCAATTTAGAAGAGTTTCCAAAGAAACTTCAAATAATTCTGCATAACTGAGAGGGAAAGGGAGTACTTCACTGGGAATTCCAGTTGCTAGGCGCAAACTAAGCAATTACGCAGTGTCTTTATGCCAATTCTCTACACTCCTCTCAACCCTTCCTTACTCATGCAGAGGTATTCCCGCATTTCAGTGAACACACCCCTCCCAATCACGAAAGAGGATTTCACTGCTGTACTTGTTTCCTGATAATATTTCACTTTAGAAATGTCTCCCTCGTTTTCAGGCTTGCATTCACTTTCCCTACAAGATGACAGTAAGTTCTAACAAACAAAGCGACAACTTCTTTACGAATGGTCACATGAACTGGGTTTCAATATTCCACATGGTGGGTCGCACTGTGGGAACTTTACATTTGTGCTGGAGGAGGTTTGCATTCAAACATTGCCTATTTGGATCAATGTTTTATCGCAGTCTTTTCTCACACAGCAGCACTTGTGTGGTCTTTGACATGTGAGGGCAGCTAGCATTGCTTCCACTTGGCTTGTCGTTAAAAACCACTTAATACTGTAATTTCACATCTTCCAAGGACATTCTTACATTGGGCGTGGTGTATCACCATCATTCTTGAATCATCTGTAATTTTAAAAGGAAACAGAAATGCCCCCAGCACGGCAATAGTCTGTAACCGTAAAGCAAAAATCTTTTCTTTTAGATTCGTTTTCATGTTTTATGAACTACCAATTGAAACAAATTATAAGAAAACAACACATTATTTTACATCCTAAATCCAGTACAAGGGAATTACACTAATCTCCCAGCTTCAAAGCTGCTTAGTATCATTCTCTCTATTGCATAGGCTGCAATAAAACTTCCTCACGAATATATTTAAAAACTGCTGTCCTGGCAAATGGGTGGCACAATGCAATTTGGCCCAGAATCGCAGACACAAATCCTCAGTCTCAACTGAGCTGTATGAAGGACCACGGTGCACAGAGCAGGTGTATGCAGAGTAACTGGCATGCAACCAACTTTCTGTAATCCTGTGCATTTACACAACAGCAAATTGTTTTTTGTTTAAACCCTGGATGACCAAGGCTGTGTGATGAAAGAAAAATGTAAAAATAAAATTAAGATTAGAGTTAGCATTACTTGTTCAGTCACAATACCACTGGGTCACCACCTCCTAAATTACTTCAGTAAAATCTTGATGTATACTGGGATAGAGTGTGGAAAACAGTTCCTCAAAGCTGATCACAAAATGGACTCGAGATCATGTCAATAAATTTGTTTTGTCTTCACTTTGCCAGAAAGCTAGAACTGCAACAGCATTTACTCTGACCTTTTTCACACAATATTCACTTATGCAAAACTGAAGCATGAACAGAAACATTTGGGTCAGAGATGTATCAATGCAATGGCACACTGCAAATCCTCTGAAGTGGCAATTCATCCTATTCACCATGCTTCCTGTGCGTAAGTCGAAATAGTGACACTCTTTAATATTTTACCACTTGACCTGCTAAGACCTCCTCTTTTGACTCACCATCCATTTTTTTTCTGATTACACATCTGCGATGAACTTGAGATACTTCTCCCATGTTACGGGTGCTATATAATGGACAGCTGTGTTGTACTCAGTAAAGTAATAAGATTGTAAAGATGATTTTTAGTTTTGGACTGTGGACTGAAAATTTAAAAAAGAGTTGCTTTAAACTAGGAAGCTAAGAAAAAGTTTGCAGAATTAAAATAAAACAAACTGGTAGAACACAGTGTGAATTAGAATTATTTTCTGATCAACCTGTTCAGAGATGTTATTACACATGTCTGTAACAAGTGGGACTTGAATCCACGCCTACTGACCCAGAGGTATGTACACTGTGTCCGTCTGTGACATTCAGACCAATCTGCTCAGAGATATCTTGGCTTTTCAATGAGCAATTGGGGCAAATCCAATGTTTTTTTTAACTAAGCGTCAATCTTGGAGGTTTTTTGGAAGGTTTCTCTCCGCAAGGCCTAGTGAGTTTATTTGTTACACTTTATCAAACTTGCCTAATTAATAATGTATCCTGCCTCTGTAGCTCACACCTCGTCTAATTCTAGCCAAATTCTATCACTTGTCGCTGCTGGGATATGCCAGAATGGACCAGCATCCCATGCATCTATGCCATCTTTGAAAGGCCATTGTGCACTCAAATAAGCACTTCACGCACAGCTACCCAGCATCATTGCCGACATTTAGTATAGCAGAGAAAAGATAATTGGTGCCCCACTTTGCAGGCAGAGACCCTGAGGTGCTGATGGAGGGCCTGGTATAGAGGATAAATGTCCTCTTCTCCAGGATTGACAGAGGAGGCTACATCAGAACCTGCTGCTGGTCCAGGTCAGTGCAGCCTCAGCCACCTGGATAAATGGCATAGCACTGGAAAACGGCAGTGAATGATCTTCTCCAGTTCACCAGCCTAAGTACCACCATCTTCTCTCTGATACCTCAGAGTCCATCTCTTTCTGCTGTGCCCAGCTTGTGCCAAGGCTCACGCTCAACCACACTTACTATTGCCTGCAATATATTCCCTTACTCACTTCCACTGTCCCCACATGTCCTCTGCACTACCTCCTCACTGACTCTGGACACCTCCCACCTGCACCAAGAAGAACAGCTTTACCATCCACTTTCAACTCCCTGTGTAATACCGGATTCTCTCACTCCAGGAGAGAAACAGTCCCCAGTAGGGCTGGAAGGGTCCAGATGGATGATGGGCTGCTAGCCATTTAGCTCTCCACTGCTTATGAAGGAAGGATCTTGGCTCTGACTACCATGAGCACCTGACTGACCATGTCCAAGCTCCCAGACTGGTATCAGAGGTTGTGTTTGACTGAAGGCCATCTCCCTTGCCTTGACTGAGGGCTACTGACAACCGCGACAAGCTTCAAGGCAGGAATGCTGTGTGAGCATCCAGCTGAGCTCAGCTTGAGTGAGTGAGAAGACAGCAAGCAAAGATGCAGCCTGGTTCACTCCATGTGTTACATGCGTGGCTCTGAGTACAAAAAGTGTCCTTGCATCACCTTTGCAATGATAGTTGCTGGTGCAGCACTGAAGTACAGAAGTGTCTAGTACATCTAGGAGGACTGTTAGAAGTCTTCATGTGTTGGATGCCAGTATCAATGGATGTGGGTGCATGTGGAAGGTGTCCATAGAGCATGCCCTGAGATGTTGGTGCCTGGTGTCCAACATAGAGACCCTTTGGAGCAAGTGGTGAGCTGGAGTCACTAAGTACTTGCTCTGGCTTCCATGTCGAGAATTATCAGAATCTAGTTTGCGAGCAGGTGAATGGTGCAGAAGGAAGCTGCATGTTATGATATTTTATTAAACAAATTACAAAATATAGTTTCCAAAACACTGTTAACATTAACAGCTGTATACAACAGCAATTTTACAAGGGAGAGGAGCAGCAAAGCCAGGCCCCAAACCCTACCGTTCAACTAGTTTACAGGGAGATGAGGACAAACCTCAAATCCCATTTTCACATGTAAGACACAGTGACAATGACATTTGTACATAAAAGGACAATCCAGTTACATAAAAAAGTGCATACAATACAGACCCAGCAAGCCCCCGTCCCTCCCACCTTCTGACCACTCTAAGACAGCCCGCCCCTACCCACCTTCCAGCTCTCGGTCCACCCCATGCCCCTTCCAGTTAAGCTGCATGCTATGAGGTGAGATGAATCATTAATAAAGTCATAAACAAGTAATAAACCCTGTTTATTGGCAACTCACTCCTAATAAGCAAAAATCTCATCTTGACATCCAGAAGTGAGTTAACAAATGCAACAAAAGTGGTCCCAAGGTTGCAAAAGGCCTTGCTGGATGTTTTGCACAATTCTCTCAGATTTCTCATGTTGTTCAGGCTCCTTTAAAGATTCAGAAGGGCTCAGAACAGCTTATTGATTGATTCCTGGGCATATGGCTATAGCCCTGTATGTGGCCAATAGAGCAAAAGCTTCTCACCTGCAAAGAGGAAGGACCTAAATCTCTCTCTCTCTCTCTACCATAGCTTCCACCCTTACCTGTGTGGAGAAGTAACCAAAAATCAGCTATTTATACTCACCATCTCCCTGTAAATCGCTCCCTCTGCAAATTCCCTTGTTCAAAGAATAAATGGAAAAGCCCACCATCAGAGACACTGAAAGAATGAATCCTCAAACGGTGACTGGAAGAGTGAGAATCAGTGTACCCCCAACGTCATGTCATCAGCAAGGAGTTTAAAAATGCCGTAAGTAAAAACTCAATGTTTGTGATCCAGACTGGTACCCGAACTGTTCTACTCTGACTCTCCATCCTTTCCTATTGCTCTGCATGCTAACATATCGCATAATATCTTTGTCTTAAACATGTTGGCTGAGAAAAGGCTTTTTGCTTTTCACTGCTGACAAGAATGTGCTTTTTCGCAGTGACAACCAAAATATCAAAAGCTGCCTCATAGCAAAAGTGACTCCTGGTGGTGGAGCCACATAGCAACACTGACATCGATGCATACAATTTCTGGTGCTGACTAATCACTTCACCAAACCGCTACAATCGAAACGTCCTTTTTAAACAGATGGATAGAAGATACAAAGTGGGCGGCAATAACTCAGTGAGAGAGCAAGAAACACAAATAAAACAGTAAAACAGAACAGTGAGTAATACCTACACCCCAGCATGTTACCAGCCTGCAAACTGAAAATGCTGCTCATGCAAGTCTTTTAGCTGTAAGCAGAGTTATTCTAAACATTTATTTAATGCAATTACTTCCATTTAGAACAGTTTAGATAAACAAACTTGTCCTGTACAACCACTGATGGGAAATGGGATAGTTCGGTCAAATCTAGATCCCATCTGTTATCAACACAGAGCTACATTTTAACCCCTTCATTCTGCAGCATCCTGGCTTGGCCATCGTATCGAAGGTGCATCAAATAAATGGCAAAGATAGCTGCAAACATTATCAGAAGGATTCTAGGTTCAGCCCTATCCCCTTACTTCATTCTGCAGCACAGTCTGTATAAACACAGTGGGTAACCTTATTTCCACAACTGTGGCCAATGCCTACACTGGAAGCTGGATTTTCCTCCACTATTGCACCTCCAACTGGACAACACGCTGGCAGAAAAGGAATGAAACTAAGTGACAAGGCAGATTCTCCTTGTTAAAGATAGTTATTGGGAGCTCACAAAGGTACAGGGCAGCTTTCTTGAATGGTAATTCCAGATTTCTCTTAGCATTATCCACTGCACTGTCTAGCCCAGTGCATGAAGGGCTTAATCAGGCACTGCAATTTCCTAAAACTGACACCGTCAAAGACAAGTATTTTAGGTTTCCCTCAAAAACCAACACCTACATCTTCAAAGAAGAGAGAGAAAAAAGGTGTAGAACAACTAAATTGATTTCTGAAAACAAAATGTGTACAGAAATGGTATCTTAAAATCAGTATGAATTACACTCTCGTTTACAGTTACTTGAATTTCCTCATTTTCTGAGCTATCTTAAGGAGTCATGACATGACAGCCCTCTATAACGTGAACACAATTGAATTTGATATTTCTGATAGTAAACCCTTATATTTTGCTCATTAGTAAATCAATTTGATTATGAATGAAGTAATTTGGAATGAAGGGAGGCAGACCACAAATATTTCCTACTCCTTAACTCTGTTAGCTGTGAATGAATCTCTTGACTGACAATTTATGACAATAAACTTTCTTTGAACAGGTTTGTGGCGTTTAGTTGTTACAGGAGATTTTGCTATGCTTTACCACATTATTTTTCATAATTGCAACTTTCCTTTGCACTGGTTCCTTTAGAAAATACTTCAAAGATTTTTGTCTGTCCTGTCACAGCGACTGTTCGATTATTCATTGAAAGCCAAAAGTAAAATCTCAAAATTGTTGCCTGTTTTGTTCTTATCTAAATTAGAAGTCTAACCAGAGAGACAGAAAACAGGTATCACCTCAGGAGTTGTCCCAAACTGTGGTTTAATCTTGATTCTTTGGTCAGATATGTGTAATCAGCAAATCATGTCGACACTTTTCACAGGAGTTAGTGAACAAAGATATGCACAAAAAAGAATTGCTGAGGCAGAGGGATTTCTTGTGTATCAAAGGAAAAGTTTCTCCCCCGCTCAGTTACACGGTGACTCTGGACTGAAGTATGCTGCTGGCAGAAAGAAATATCTACATGCTTGCTGCCAATTCGCTTTGCTCAGCTGGTTTAAGAAAATGCACGCTTGACTTCTTTAAAACGGAGATTGGTTTTGCTCAGGAGGCCAGCCTTTGTTGCCCACGTAAAGCTGGTGGGGAATTACCTTCCTGAACCCTTGTAGTATGTGTGGTGGGCCAACATGCTCTTACACTGGGGAATTGACTCAGAAGTGATGAAACAACTGTGCAGGTCAGAGTCACGTGGGCTAATTGGTTTGCAGCATGTGTAATTCACAATCTATTCAGGCGTCTAACTCAACATCTTCCCAAAACAATAGAGATATTCCCATTACATCAGTGGGTAGAAATTCATGAACGAATCATAGAGCCCCCTGGTTATTTCTCCTGTGCTTATGATATATTTGTGAAGCTTAATCGTACATGCTAAATAAAATCTACCCCATTATACAAATGGGACTTTTGGTGAGAAGAAAACATGAAAAGAACACAATCACAGAATTGTTACAACACAGACAAGGCCATTCAGCCCATCAAGCCTTCACCAGTTCTATTACCTACTACAAATCTTTTCTCCAAATCATTTCTAGTCAATAACCATCCAGCGTGCACTTGCATGCCTCAACTGAATCTACTACTCGCCTTTCCCAGGCCATGCATTCCAAACGCTAACACCTCACTGCATGCCAAAAGCATTTCCGTCCCCTGCAGCACCCTTGCTTCTTTCACTTTAAATCCATGCCCTCACGTTCTTTTTTTCCTTCCCAATCTTTTATTTTAATGGAAGACGACATTGATAAATAGGCTTGGGCGAGCAAAAACGCGAAAGATCTATTATAAAAGTGAAGAAATAACTTACTAATAATAGACATTTTCGAATCAGAGATTAAATGGAGAGCCTCATGTCAGCATAACGTGATATCATCAGTTTACAGCAATCTTGCAACTTGAGGTGAAATAGTGTGCATTCACAACTCTAAATATTAATTGTACCATTTAAAAGTGGATTCATTGTTGGTCAGCACGCAAGGAGAAATGACTGGTGGAGGATGTAAGCTGAATGCATCTACAAGAATGTGTCAGGAAGAAGCAGACCAAAGAAGGATTTTCTATCTTTGGCAAAAAGTAGTTACAGACTGCTGGACAAGAGGTATCCCATTAGATTCAAAATATCCTGAGGGGACAAGGTGACACACGAAGGATTAGTCTTTCAGGAATGCTGTGATTAATTCTGTGATGCAAGTGTGCCATTTTTCAAAGTATACTGAGTATGAGACTGCTCAGGAAGGTTGATAAAGTCAGGTGAACAAACATTGCAATATTCCAAATGAATGATTCTCAATGCAGGTCACTAGGTTTCTTCTTACCTTGTTTCACCAAACTTCCTCAGTTAAAACAAATGGACAGAAAGTCAAGCAGACTGCAAGTCACACTCCACATGCGAATTCACTATGACGGCTTCCAAAATTTAATAGCTTCCATCGAGAATGTTAACTTGAAAAATTTATCTCACATGAGAGTAAATTTCCCCAACCAGGTAAATACACAGCAGGTTAAATCTGGTTGCATTTCAAACTCCAAAATTTCCTTTAGAGAATACAACATAAAGCAATAGTTAGTTAAGAAGGATCCATGGAGTCTGATCAAAGTCCAATGTTGGTGAGGGTGCATTGTTGAGACAGAGAGGAATGTCACTGCATTGGTTGAAGGTATCACCTTGATAGAGGTCCATTGTGACTACATATTATCACCCTCCTTTTATCCATTGCTTTGAGGGTTTTATAATCTAATCAGAAATGAGCGGCGATCAGTTTGACTTTATGATCCATTAGCCTTGCTGCTGCAGCAATGGAAGTGATGATTTCAATTACAGTTGACCCTATAGTGTCCTGAGATCAGTTGAAACTCTACCACCAAAACACTTGCACTTCGAGTGCACCTTCTCACTGGAAATGTGGAAATTGCTGAAGGGTATGAGATAAAATGCTATAGTACCTCTTTCAGCGTCTCATACTCAGTATACTTTGAAAAATGGCACACTTGCATCACAGCATTCCTGAAAGACTAATCATTTTGTTTACTCAAGCTTGGTAGTGCTGAATAGCTGGCGAGCGATAAAAAAAAACAGGATATGTAGCACTCCAATTACCCATACATTATAGAGGTATAATTCCACTTCTTCACAGAACAAAATTATCAGCATGTGACATTTCTGTTTACAGATATTAAAACAGGGATAAATATTTATGTATGCTAACATACATTTACACAGAAGAATCGAGGGGTTTAGAGATTATGCACAGCAGTCAAGTGACTAAAAATATAAATGGTTTTCATGCTGCATTCTCATACTGAATAAATCCTCAATTTCAATAGCTTTAAGCTGGGAAATCATACGGCAGTAATCCTATTTTACACTCAGCTGAAGGGAATATGCTTCCTTAATTGCCCAGTGGGTTTAGGCAAGGTCTGAGCTCTGGGCATCATGCAGTTCTCCTTGGTCGCTGGCAAGTCAGTGCATTCTGCGACAAAGGAGAAACACCGTTTCCCATTTCTGACAATTAACCAACAATGAGGGAAAGTGACCTCTTGAGTTATGCCCACCACAGGGGAAAAAAAAACACAATCTGTTGACGTGCAAAGAAGAGATGCTTGTGCAAAAAACCAACTCCTGCTAGCTTCAGTGAATAGACACAATAGGTTCTCAATGTAGGCAGAGAGAGGCCATGAGGAAATGAAAAGAAGAATCAGAACCAAAATTAAAGTCACCATAGTCCTACGCTCTCCTTCGAGAGAGATGGCAGGTGGCGGTTTAACCTGAGGGTCACTAATTCTGAGGGGAGGGGGCAAGGTTGAGAGGATGGGAACTTCGTGACAACTTCAGCTGTTAAAAGGAAGTGAAGCCTTAACATTGGTGTCACTCCACAGTACAAACCAGTCATCCAGCCAACTAAGCTAATCAGCCCCCAAATACAAGGCAAATGAAAATTATTTGGTATGCTTTCCTTTATTGGTCACCACAATAAAGTTTGGGAGGTCATGTTGTGGCTGTACAGCTCTTTGGTTAGGCAACTTTTGGAATATTGTGTTCAATTCTGGTCTGCCTGCTATTGGAAAGTTGTTGCTAAACTTGAAAGGGTTCAGAAAAGATTTACAAGGCTGTTGCTGGCATTGCAGGGCTTGAGCTACAGGGAGAAGTTGAATAGGTTGGGGCCATTTCCACTGGATCATTGGAGGCTGAAGGGTGACCTGAAAGAGGTTTATAAAATCATGATTGGCATGGATAGGGTGAATGGCCAAGGTCTTTTCCCTGGGGTGGGGGTGTCCAAAACTAGAGCGCACAGGTTTAAGGTGAGAGATTAGATTAGATTACTTACAGTGTGGAAACAGGCCCTTCGGCCCAACAAGTCCACATCGACCCGCCGAAACTCACCCAAACCCATTCTCCTGTATTTACCCCTTTACGTAACACTACGGGCAATTTAGCATGGCCAATTCACCTAACCTGCACATCTTTGGACTGTGGGAGGAAACCAGAGCACCCGGAGGAAACCCACGCAGACGCGGGGAGAATGTGCAAACTCCACACAGTCAGTTGCTTAGGTCTCTGAACCCAGGTCTCTGGCGCTGTGGGGCAGCAGTGCTAACCACTGTGCCACTGAGATATAAAAAGGACCAAAGGACAACATTTTCACACAGAAAGTAGTACATGTATGGAATGAACTGCCCGAGGAAGTGGTGGAGGTACAATTACAACATTCTTAAACGGCATCTGGATGGGTATATGAGTAGGAAGGGTTTAAGAGGGATATGGGCCAAATGCTGGCAAGTGGAACTAGATTAATTTAGGATATCTGGTTGGTATGGACAAGTTGGACCAAAGGCTCTGCTTCCGTGCTTTACATCTGTATGACTTTACAACTTTAAATCACACATAGCATATTTGCTTCTGTAACTTTGATTTTATTCCTTCAAAAAGAAATAGAAAGAACATTATTTTGAAAGGATTTAACGGTAATTCACTGCACCACAATGCTGAAACTCTGTATACTTTTTTAAGAAATCCCATCTGAAACAGGTATTTCATCAGACACTAATCTGGAAACACCATACAGTTGAGACTGATATTCTGTTGGCTTCAATGCAGCTGTGTATTTGGTTTACCATCAGGCAATTTAAAAAAAAACGAGCAGTCAAGGTTGTACCTTATTAACCAAAACAAGCTGCAATTAAACTCAATAGAGCCATCATCTCCACTAAATACTTTTAAATTTAAAGTTTCTGTCTTTAGCATTCCATAATAATGATGCATAGCAAGAACCATTTTCATGCACTTGAAAATGTATTTGGTTGATAGCAAAATAAAAACTGGTTAAAATGCTCAGCACGTCGCAAGAGTATTCTGATGAGCAATGCCTGAACAAAATGCACCTTTCCCAGGATCTCCAGTAGCCCAAGTTGATATGGTTTATCCATTGTAACAAGACACTGTCTTTTTTTTTGTGCATTCTTAACCATGGTGGTAGGCCCTCATCACTATGACCAGCATCGAATGCAACAAAGTGAATGGCCAAGTCTGTGATTAGATCAGCAAGTCAAAACAGCAGTGAACATATAATACCTTCGGAGTATGTTTTAGAACAGAATGGAGTCAGCACAGGAACTCCTTGTAATACGAGTATCTCCATAAACTTTGAGGATTTAAAGAACAGAAAAGCACGGCCCAGTTATGCCCAGTGTAAATTCTCTGTCTTCCTCAACTCAGACTCCAGTGCAGTTATTTCTGACTAACATTTCCACATAGGCAAAAGCATCCACAAAATAATGGCCAATTTGACAACTTTTCAACAGACTGACAGTGCATCTGAATGCAACTCACTGGACTAATATTGTACAGTCAAAGTGTTGGGATGGGGCATTGGGGGGGGTGGGTTATTGATCATGGTGGGCGGGAGTTCCAGTGGGATAGTAACACAGAAACTGTGGGCCAAAACAAGCATTTCTACAAAACTAATTCTAAATTTGTCTTGAATGGACTCTTTGCTGAATGATCAAGTATCCTCAGTTTGTTCTCTGTTTTGAAATGGCAGCATAAATGCTGAGGGAACTGGAAAAATGGTACAGAATAAATCCAGTATGGCTGTTGGCAGGATAGTGGGCACAAATTGTTGAGAATGGTCACACACCAGCCATACAATGAGTGGTAACCTCTGCAGTTACACAGCATCCCAGAATTTAGATGTGGCTTCCTTAATGTATGTGCTACGTACTATATAGGTGATGGTACATTAAACCACGCAGATGCCTGCTAACTGGGCAAGTATGTAAAATGCATCTGCTTTTCTCAGCTCAAGAAGAATACAGTGCATCCCCTTCTTCTATTCTGAATGGCATCAGTTATCGCCATAGTTCAACTACAGATGGTGAACTTGGAAACAGGCCTGCTCTTACACTGAAGAATCCTGTTGCTAAAGAAATTCAGGGCTACGGTCCTGTCATTTGCAATGATGAGATTGTTCAGCATTGAGGAAGCAAAAGGTAGCAGAACACTTTGCAGAGCAGATGTTGACAACAACTGCTCCTGACGTGAGCGCAGGTTAGAGAAATGCTCCTTGCAGATACACTTAGAGTAAAGGGTTAATATCAGAATCGTACACCTTGAAGCAATGAAGACATTGGAGTCACAAGTCTAATTGTGGAGAAAACTTTGTAAGCTTTATATAAAGAGCAGCATACATTTGGAAGGTTAGACAGTCCCACACTTCAAATATAAGAGGCATGGGAGCAGTGAAAAAGACAGAAAGAATTGATGAACCTAACAGCTGAATAGGTGTAAAAGTTAGCGGCGAGGAAGAAAAACGTTTTTTAAAAAGTTGAAGATGGTGTAATCATCACTAAAGTAGCAGCATCAAGCTGAAAAACAGGCCAAATACCAGAGAGTAAAGACCCTGCTTTGAGCAGTAGGAAAGACAATATAGCAGATGCAGAAATAGGCCTAAGGATTAAGAGAAGCAAGGAAACCAACTTATCAGAGTGAAGAACATTGCAGTCATAGAGATATACAGCATGGAAACAGACGCTTCAGTCCAACTCATCCATGCCGGCCAGATATCCCAATCTAATCTAGTCCCACCTGTCAGCACCTTAATTGGGAATGAATAGAAGAATCTGGGATGCTGCCATAATGGGATTATCATCATCATGTATGCTTCAAATGTTTAAACAGTCAGAGTCAAGTGAGATAGTAGAGACTTGTGGATTGTAGCAGATTCTCTAACGACTTGTGAAGAGAATGTGTGTAAAGAGTCAGTTGTAAATAAAGAACTGTTGTATAAAAAGTCTATTAGCTTGTGCAGCATTTTTTCAGAGACTAAACAGTCCCAACCCTGGAACACAACAAAAAAAAAGGCTTCTGCTAAGAGGTTTTGGTACCTCCTCCCCTTCACTCTGTGAGTAGCTTATCTTCTTTAGTACTGTCTCTGTTCAATTTTCCTCTCATGTTTCAGGTCAAGGGGATTGGTATCTACAGCACCACGACTGGGAGCTAGTGTAGCACCACTCACATCAACTTCCCCAGCTTTATGCAATTCTGCCAAACATCAAGCCTTATGACATACTCAAACACAACAGCAGAAATGAAAAAGCAACTATCCTGAAAGAGGAAGATATTCATTTTAAATGTTGCTGATGGGGTGTTCTTTGAGCTGCTGATTGAGTGGTTTACCTCAGCATGTGTAAGAGAAGGTATTTACAAGAGCAGAGAAGGAGATAGCCACTTACTGGCATCACAATATCCCAAAGCTGCTTATTTCTGGCACTTACATCCAATATCTATCCTATTGACTTTCTCAGCTTTGGAACCATACCTGTACCTTAAGCATCAAAACTGCTACAAGGTTTAATTTTGATTCAACTTATTATTGTCACATGTACGGTTAGTTTTCATATAACACGATAGTTCCTTTCTCGCATTATAGGAAAGTTGTGCACCATTTAAACTAACGAGGCTGGAATTACATTATAGCCAATACAGGAAGGAAAGTTTGCATTCTACAAATAACGGCCTAAATGTTTAAATCACGATAAAGCCAATTCATGTTGAAGAAACACACGTTATAGCAGAACTGACTGTACAGTGAAAGGTTTTGTTTTGCATGCAGCACAGACAGATCATACCACACAAAGATGGTTGGGTGATTGAACAGACTGAGGAATACAAAGGTACGGCTGCAAAGAAGGTTCACAAAAGCAAGATCAACATTGGATTTGAAATTTGAGAGGTCCATTCCGGAGTCTAATAAGAGTGGGGAAGAAGCTGTTCTTTAACCTGTTGGTAGGTATGTTTATGCTTCTGTATCTTCTGCCCGATGGAAGAGATTATAACCGGGGTGGGAGGGGTCTTTGATGATGTTGGCTCCCTTTGACGCATCGAGAAATATAGATAAAATCATTGGATTGAAGGCTGGCTGACATGATGGACTGGGCTGTGCTCACAACCTGCTGTCGTTCCTTACAGTCTGGGTGGAGTAGTTGCTGTACCAGGTTGTGATGTATCTAGATAGAATGCTTACTGTGGTGCATCTAAAGAAGTTGGTGAGAGTCCTTCTGGACATGCTGCCTTTCCTTAGCCCTCTGAGAAAGATAAAAATCACACAACACCAAGTTATAGTCCAACAGGTTTAATTGGAAGCACACTAGCTTTCGGAGCAACGCTCCTTCATCAGGTGATTTTCTAGAGAACTCTGAGAAAGAGACATTGTTATACAGGAGGTATTTTATCTTCTAGTGCTCAATAGTGATTAAAGACATGATTGACCCAATAGCCTCCTTTTGTGCGGTACGACTCTGTGATCTACTGGAGACGACTATGATTTAAAGTGCAATTTAAATCAGAAGCCACTATTCTATCTGGTAAACTGGAAGATGGCAGGCATTGCCTCCTTCAGCCTCAAGAGACTTGATGCATTCAGGGTCACAGTTGTCTGCAAAGCAGTTAACAGCATCATCACTTCCTTAATGCCAGCAGTGCACTGATGTTCCCCTCTTTATGTGAGAGGAATTGATTCCAGAGATTCAGCAGCCTCAGTTCAACATTTCAACTACAAACTGATCCACACTGTAGCTGCAGCACTAGCCTCTCGTTGTCCTGAATACAGAAGCTGACCTTTGTGTTTACAATGAGGATGTTGCATTTCCTGTAATGCAATCTCCGATCACAGAAACTGCCTTTATCATCTTGATGACAGATTATGGATGTATTTGAGCATACAGGATATAAAGAAGTGCTAATTATATCCTGTGCAGAACTCCAGCACAGGAAATGGATGACAACTAAAAACCCAAATCCTCAAAACTAACCATAAATAACTTGATGTCTGAAGAAAATTCTAACTACCGTACTTCACAGAAATGGTGAAATTCTTTTCAAGAGCTTTTGGTCATGGTCTATGAGAATTCCCCAAAGAAAACTGCACCTTTAAGCATTATATTCTATGAATGAAGCTCGCCACATACTTAATCCATTACAGGTCTGTCTCCCAATTTATCAAATCGCTTCAACATGTAAAGTCAGCTTTAATCCGCCAGTCCACTTTTATTTTCAAAAAAGGTGAGGGGAGAGAAATTGTCCACTACTTTTGTTTTCTGAGCAACTGCCGCCAAAAATAGATCAAAATGCAGACATTCCTAAACAAAGGCACATTCACAAAAAACAGCGGATATGTAGAAATCTGAAACAACAACATTTCTCTCATATCTGAAACGTGCATAATTCTACATCATAAATTTTAAATTTACCATTGCATCATGGGAAAGTTCCCTACACTCACCCAGAAGTGAAAAAAGTTGTATGAATATAAAAAGAAGTTAATATTCAATTTTTCACTAATATTTCACTGAAAGATAACTTATCCCACTGTGTGGAAAATATACTAGATTAGATTCCCTACGGTGTGGAAACAGGTCCTTCGGCCCAACAAGTCCACAATGACCCTCCAAAGAGCAACCAACCCAGACCCATTCCCCCTACATTTACCCCGACTAATGCATCTAACACTATGGGCAACTTAGCACGGTCAATTCACCTAACCTGCACATCTTTGGACTGTGGGAGGAAACCTCAGCACACCCACACAGACACGGAGAGAACATGCAAACTCCACGCAGACAGTTGCCAGAGGTAGGTATCGAACCTGGGTCTCTGGCACTGTGAGGCAGCAGTGCTAACCACTGAGCCACCATTATTCATATGTCTTCACATACTAAATTGCACATATAATGTAATGTTGACTGAAGAGTATTGTTCACTCGCAAACATTATCTTCCATATACTCTCAGTAACAGACAGTGATTCCAAATTTTCTATACATGAGATGTGACCGTGCAGTAAAAGACTACTGTTGTAGTCCCTGGGATGCAAAACTTCTACAATGTCATCTTCAGGAAGGAATCCCAGGATTCTGATTTAGCAATGCTGAAGGAATGATATGTATCCAAGTTAGTCTGATAACCAACCTGAAGTGGGGTTTAGAGGTGAGGGTATTCTTAGAGTTGCTGTTCACGGTGGTAAAGACAATGGGGAGAGGGGAACTGTAATAGTAACTTTGCAGAGTTGCTGCAACACGTGTAGATTTTACACACTATCGTAATGGAAAGTGTTGTGTCGTATCTCCAACATGCAACCAGGTCATTCAGCCCAGCAAATCTATGATGCTCATACTCTACATCAGCCTAATTGGGTGTACAGTCCAATGATAGGGACAGCAATACAGCAGATTGATCTGTCCTGGATAATGGTTGTCTTGTTGACTGTTGCGTGGCTGCAGCATTCCTGGTGAACACAGAGTTCCATCACACACTCAGTTTGAGCCATGTGCAGAGTTGTTGAGCATCAGGCATTCTCTCTTTTGGAGCACTGACTTGACATACTAATTGAAATTAAACTCAGTGTTTAATCAGCAAAAATCCCCAGAGTGTTGCTGTCAGAGGGAATCAGTGATGGTGGTACCACCGATAATTCAGGGGACGAAATTAGACTTCCACTATTTAGGATTGTCATTGCTTGACACTTAAATGGGGCATACATGGATTGTAATCCTATTCTAGGATGGCATTGCCTGCTTCGTTATCGTCAATGGCACTGAGTGCTTAGAAATTATAAGTGGACGTTCCCATTGCTAAGGAAAACTTATGCCCGAAACATCGATTCTCCTGCTCCTCAGATGCTGCCTAAATTGTTGTGCTTTCCCAGCAACACACTCTCAACTCCCACTGCCAACCTTATGTTGGAGGTAGGTGTTATTTTCTATATGGGCAATTGGTGAAGGATAGACTAAAGTGAATCTACACTCAGTCTTACTTTTGCTTAAAGACTGAAATATTACAGGCATACAATTCTTAATTCAACCACTCTAGTTTCAATAATTGATTACAAGTGCTCAACTGAGACCCTAGTAAGGTCCACCAGCCTCACAACTAATATTAATTAGAAGGAAGGTGGTTAATGAAGCAACTGAAGGTGCTTCAGTGAAGGACAGTTCACCAAACACTTCTGGCAATGTGCTACCAGGGCCACCTTCATTTAGATCAGGTATGGTACCAGCTAGTCCTGGTTTCAGCTCAGACCATCCACTCCTGAAATCCTCATCCATGCCATCATTGTGTCTCAATTCAACACTTCCAATGAAGCTGTCTGGTCTCCTACAGTCTATCTTTCTGTAAATTCGAGGACATGCTAAACTCTGCTCTCCGTAATTGCAGCAAACTACACACATCTTATTGCACCCCGTTTTGCAGTGTTAAATTGATTCCTGGTCAAGCAAAAATGTTGAATTTAAATATCTTGACCATGGTTTCCAAATCCCTTTCTGGCCTTGGGCGCCTCTACCTCTACAATCTCCTCGGAGATGTCAGCCCCCTTTTAGCTCTAGCGTCTTGTGCATTCCAAGATGTATGGTCCCATCGGTGTTCTGCATATTCTCAGGTGCCCCAACCCCAAGTTCTGAAATTTCCTCCTTATACCTCTCTGCCTCACTTTTCTCCTTCATGACATTGTTTCAACGCAATCTCTTCGACCAAGATTTTGGTCATCTGTCCTCCTATGGCTCGCTATTATAATTTGCTTCACAGTCGGTTCCATTATACCTCGACAATTCCATTCTCGTGCAATCTCATGTTAGCAGAAAATCGCACAATAGCCGCACCGTTTAAACTAATGGGACCGGAATCATGTTATAACTAATACAGGTGAGGAAAGAAGCTAAGTGCCACAGATGGACTTATAACTCCTCCACTGCTTAGGCGCAGACTAAGCTAACAGATTAAGCTGTTTGGGGTTGAATGCAATATATGGCAGGGTCCTGGAAAGTTGCAGTTAAAAATGATGCACTGTGACGTTGGGTTAGGCAGGAGTTGGGAAACTCAGTGCTCCATTTTCCCACACCCAGATTGCCCAGATTGGAGGAGTTCAAATCAATGTGTCAAATTTTAAATCTGAATAGAATTAACAATGAGCTTTCTAAAAAAAACAATTCATTCTAAACATCTATGTTATTTGATATTCAAACCTCATCAGGTGTTGATCCTGGGTTTTACAGCTAAAGGAGGACCTGAGCTAACCCATAGTGGAGTTTCAGCTCCACCCCTACCAGCATGTGGTCCTGTTCATTCACTATCTGTGATATCGCTTGCTCCTCAAGCTCACTATCCCCCAGATAGATGGACTGTACTCACGTTTGCAATTGTGAATGAAGCAGGGTGAAGGGAGATGCTGAACTGTTGGAGGACGTTTCTACAGAAAACAAAGTTGCGTTAGAATGCATCAGCCTGACAATATACAATGGTGTTGCGGTTTATGGATCTTGTAGAAACATAAAATTATGAAAGGAATGGGCTGAGATGGAGTTTAATTCAGATAAATGCGAGGTGCTGCATTTTGGGAAAGCAAATCTTAGCAGGACTTATATACTTAATGGTAAGGTCCTAGGGAGTGTTGCTGAACAAAGAGACCTTGGAGTGCAGGTTCATAACTCCTTGAAAGTGGAGTCACAGGTAGATAGGATAGTGAAGAAGGCGTTTGGTATGCTTTCCTTTATTGGTCAGAGTATTGAGTACAGAAGTTGGGAGGTTATGTTGCAACTGTACAGGTCATTGGTTAGGCCACTGTTGGAATATTGCATGCAATTCTGGTCTCCTTCCTATCGGAAAGATGTTGTGAAACTTGAAAGGGTTCAGAAAAGATTTATAAGGATATTGCCAGGGTTGGAGGATCTGAGCTACAGGGAGAGGCTGAACAGGCTGGGGCTGTTTTCCCTGGAGTGTCGGAGGCTGAGTGGTGACCTTATAGAGGTTTACAAAATTATGAGGGGCATGAATAGGATAAATAGACAAAGTCTTTTCCCTGGGGTGGGGGAGTCCAGAACTAGAGGGCATAGGTTTAGAGTGAGAGGGGAAAGATATAAAAGAGACTTAAGGGGCAACTTTTTCACGCAGAGGGTGGTACGTGTCTGGAATGAGCTGCCAGAGGATGTGGTGGAGGCTGGTACAATTGCAACATTTAAGAGGCATTTGGATGGGTATATGAATAGGAAGGGTTTGGAGGGATATGGGCCGGGTACTGGCAGGTGGGACTAGATTGGGTTGGGATATCTGGTCGGCGTGGACGGGTTGGACCGAAGGGGCTGTTTCCATGTTGTACATCTCTATGATTCTATGAATAGATAAGACAGAAGCAGGAAGGTTGTTTCCACTGGGGGTTGGGACTAGAAGTAGCGAGAATAGCCTCAAAATAAGGGGGAGCAGATTTCGGACTGAGTTGAGGAACTAGTGAGCCTCGTTCAATGTTTGTTAAGGCAAAGATAGATTTTGAACAGTAAAGGAATTAAGGGATATGATGAGCGGGTGGGGAAGTGGAGCAGAGTCCATGAAAAGATCAGCCATGATCTTATTGAATGGCAGAGCAGGCTCGAAGGGGCCAGGTGGCCTACTCCTGCTCCTAAGTTTTATGTTCATATGGTATACTTGGACATTCATGTGAATTTTAATATGAACGAACAGGAGAGCGAAGCTAACAGGAGGTTCTCTGAATAGGATGCAATCTGATTTCACTATGTTTTATTCTTTTGGATTGTAGAAGAGTCTGGCTAAAATAAAAACTGTGGCCACCCCTTGGAGCCCTGGGTAGTTGGTAGGTAATTATGATTCGACAGCTGGATAACTTGTTACGCCACTTTAGAGAACTTGACTATCGTTTGGATGAGAGTTGTAGATGAAACCATGACCCAACAATTATGGTGCAGCATGGCTTATGTGATCAATCAGGTGCTTTCCTGTCAGTTAGCTCTTGGCTCTGCTGGACAGTCCTCAAACATCAAATGAAGTCACCTTCACACCTCGCCACGTCAACTTAGGCACGGGGGTATTGCCAGCGTGCTATTCTATGTAAAATAACCGGAAGTACATGCCAACTCATCTTGCTTATTTGCTTCCCCTTTTCGCGCACAATGATAATTAGAGCTTAAAGTGGCAACAACGTGCACAGAACATGTGAGATCACAAAACAGGAGAAATCCAGCATCTGCTGACAATGGTGAAGCTATGGGTGAGCTATAAAACTGCCTTTTCATCAAATAGGGAGGCTCTTTGTCACAACTCTGCCCAACTCTATTGCCATTAAAATAAATTGGAGAGTACAAAGGTAGTAGCAGAAATATAAATTCCACTTGTGACTATTTCAAATAACATCAGTTTTATTTTATTTGTTGAGGTCACCCTGTTATAAGAAGGATATTATTAAGCTAGTGAAAGTTCACAAGAGATTTACCAGGATGTTGCCAGGTATGGAAGGTTTGAGTTATAAAGAGAGGCTGAGACCTTTTTCACTGGAGTGTAGGAGGTTGAGAGGTGACCTTTTAGAGGTTTATAAAATTATGAGTGATATGAATAGGGGCAGTGTCTTTTCCCTAGGATGAGGGATTTCAAGAGGTCATATTTGTTACGTGAGAGGAGAGAGATTTTTAAAAAAGACGTGGGGTAAATTTTTTTTAAACACAGAGTGGTTCGCATGTGGAATGAACTTTCTGAGGAAGTGGTGGGGTGGGCAGAAAGCAATGCTTAAAGCACACTTCGATAAATATATGAATAAGAAAAGTTTGGAGGGATATGGGCAAGGAGCAGGCAGGAGGGACTAGTTTAGGTTGGGATTATGTTTAGCATGGACTGGTTGCACCAAAAAGTCTGTTTCCATTCTGTATGAATCTATGACTCGATTAGCTGAGGCAGAGAAGTACTGACGTGTTTTATGGTTGGCCCGCATGGATGGTTGTAGGGGAGTTTGGGACATTTCCTTGACTGTGGATGAAACAAAGTTCTGTTTTTCGCTCACTTGACGAATGTCTACGTTCATGCCCTCTGGTGTACTCATGGCTGAAGTTGCAGACTCAGCTGGCTTATCTCTGCATCCTGAAGCCTATGGTCTGATATCACTCCTGACAAAATAATTGAACTGCTGTAAGATTAATTCAAACCCTGGTGAGCCAATACCCTGAGGCAGACCCACAATTGTACAGCATTGACCCTGCCCTTGAGGCCCGTCATTGACAGTCCCTGCAGTGCCTCACACGCTCTACTCAACACAGGCAGAACAACTACTTCACCTCTCCACGTCCCCAACTTCACTGTCTATCATCACTGGAAGCCCGCTTCCACATGCCAATACCCTGACCCACCATGCGCAAGTGCTGCAGTTATTTAAGATGTTATCTTCCAAATGGGACATTAAATTACCTGCTCTCTCAACTCATCACAAAAGTTTCTAAAGCTCTATTTCAAAAAAGAGAAGTGCAGATCTTGGCTACCGACTAACATAACGACTAAAATCAACATGATTTTAGCAGATTGCCTGATCATCACTACAGTTTGTGGGACTGTGTTGTTACACAAATTGGCCACTGACAGAACTTCAGAATGGCGTCATTTCATTCACTGTCAGGAAAGTAGTTTGGCGTATCCGCAGCTTTCGACCAGCATTGTTAAAGTGCAAAGATTTCCTTTTTGAAACAAAGATCCACTTTTATGAATTTCAAAACTTGAGCTGGCATCAAACTGGAATGATAATTTCAACAACAGCATGACAGAGTTACAAGCCCACTGAGCACACAAGCCAACACTCCATGCTTTTTGTAGTGGTGTTAATCTAGATATCAGTGCTCTCATTCTTGCTTGACTCCAGGGTAGATGGCTTGCGTTCTATCAACAAAATTAAAAGCATAACGATGCGGCAACTGCCAAGTGCCACAGGCAATGTATCAAGTGAACGATCCTCTGCAATGAGGTGCCAAAGATGCACAAAGCTAACTTAGTTACATTATCTATGAGTCATTGCTCAGGACAATCACATGTCAAGCTTCGAAGACTGGCAGATAACTTGCCTCTATGTATGTATACAGCGTATTACGATCATGGGAAAAGACTTAAAAACTGCACACATTCATGAGGAGAAAGCGTGAATTCAGCTTCCCGTGAAGAATATTTCCTTTTGTGCAATGTCGGTCAAGCAAGTGCTGATCAACAGATAGCTACCAAGAACTAGAGGAAAATATAATTTGCTATCGGCAACCTGTGTATCTCATGAAACATTTCTATCAGCAAAAGCATAAATTAAATCTACAATTCAAACTTTAGGAAAATAAAACTGTATTGATTTGTCCAATTGTAAGTGTTTTTCTCTCCTTTATCTCGCAGCTTGAAAATAAATTTCCATTTAATCTTTACCTGAACGCTGTGCAACAGGATTTTCTTCATGCAGTTTTGAGGAAAATAACTGAACGATTTCAAAGAATCCATACAGTGTGGAAGGAGGCCATACAGACTATTGAGTTCACACCAACTTTCTGAAGACCATCCCATTCATATGCCCGTACTATATCCCTGTATTTCGCATGGTTAAACCACTTAACCGGCACATCCCTGGACACTATGGGCAATTTAGCATGGCCAATCCACCTAACCTGCACATCTTTGGACTTTGGGAGGAAACCGGAGCACCTAGAGGAATCCCACACAGACATGGGGAGAATTGCCAAATTCCAGACAGACAGACAGTCACCCGAGGATAGAACTGCACCCAGGTTCTTGGTACTGTGAGGCTACCGTGCCACCCAAAATTTGTCACAGAGTGACAGAAATGCTGAATTGTTAATGCTAGCTCAGTGCTACTGATGCATCTGCAGAAACTATCCTCTCAGTGAGACTGGAAGATCAGCTTTCAGCTTTGGACAGAAATATCAATTCTAAATTCTAGCTTTTAGACAAGCTAAGACCTTGAAGTAAAAACAGGTGTGAAAAGACATGAGGCATATTAGATGGGTAAATTTAATCTGGCATGTTTGAAGTATCTAATCTCTTAGAATCTTAACTTATGTTTAGGATCTTATTTTAGACAGAGAAATCTTGTCATGGTAGATAAAGGTGATTTATTTTGGCAATGATTGATCACATCAAAATTTGTTGATGTAAAGTTTCACATTATAAATCTTCAGCTTTGCTTTGAGAAATGTTGACATCTGGTTTTACATTATAAAAGCATGATATAAAGGAACACAACTAGTGTGTAAATATTTTGTAGATTTAATGACAATATTTAATGTTTAATATTTAATTATTTAATTTGTTTAATAACATGTAGATTTATTCTTAAAAACAGAAAAGCTTTCAGAAGTTTAAAAGCTATAAAATGGTGATAAGGAAAAATAAAAAAGCTGGGAAATTAAATCTTTTTAGATTAGATTCCCTACAGTGTGGAAACAGGCCCTTCGGCCCAACAAGTCCACACCGACCCTCTGAACAGTAACCCACCCAAACCTCTTTTTCCCACTGACTAATGCACCTACATCATGGGCAATTTAGCATGTCCAACTCACCTAACCTGCACATATTTGGATTGTGGGAGGAAACTGGAATGCCCGGAGGAAACCCATGCATGTGGAGAATATGCAAACTCCACACAGACAGTCACCTGAGGTTGGAATCAAATCTAGGACCCTAGTGCTGTGAGGCAGCAGTGCTAACCACTGAGCCACCGTATTACTGTATAAAAACACAAGAACAAGGGAAACCAAATAGTATTTTAGAGCAGAAAAATAAGATAGAGACATCTTTTAGTTTTCCTCAGATAAATTTCTATCACTGATTAGCCTTTTCTTTTTAACACCTTTTGCTTCACCAGAGTAGCAGCTGCTGTCTTCACTAGAATGACTATCTGCACCCATCGATGTCCACATCCCAGAAGAGAATTTAAGAAATGGGGTTGAGGATTTAAATATCCAGCATTACACACTGTCTGGGTTCACTCCGTACTCACGTGAGTGATCAAGTCCTTCAGAATTGACTGTGATAACATTGGGTTCAAGATAGTCATGGTGATCACTCCACTGATACTGCAGGCTTGCAATGAGTAAAGGCCTGTAAATATGGTGCCCAAACCTTTAAACTTGGAAAGTCTTCGCAGGGACAAGAACTTCCTGGCTGGATTCCCCACTCAACTTGCATTCAAAAATTACATATGAACAAACTCAGTCTGGGGCCCAAACTGAAGTGATAACACCTCATGGAATCCTTGCAGTGCAGCATGGCTAAAATAGTCTCTTTATGTCTGCACCAACTCTCCAAAGAGCAACCTCCCAGACTCTGATCCAGCCCTCCCACCCTAATTGCATATTAACAGCAGCTAACACAGCAGCCTGCACATCCCTGGACATCATAGGCAATTTAGCATGGCCAATCCACCTAATCCACACATCTTTGGACTGTGGAAAGAAACTGGAGCACGCAGAGGAAATAATGTGTAAACTCTACATTATCAGTCACCCAAAGGTGGAACCCAGGTCCCTAGCACTGAGGCAGCAGTGCTAACTACTGACCCACAGTCCCATCCCACCTATCTCACCTAATGCCACACTTGGACTCAATGGTGGAGTGGAATCTTCCATTATTCTTTCAAACTTCAATGGGTTCAAGCACAACCCACTTAACCTTTTCCTCATAAGAAATCCCCTTCATTCCAGCAATCTGCCTAGTCTGAACTGCTTCCAATGCAACCATATCCTTCCTGAACAGAGAGGTTACAGCAATCACACATTAGTCCAGGTGTTGAGTCACCAGTGCCCTGTATATGGAAGCCAAAGCCTTTCCATTTTATAATCCATCTGCCTTCTAATAAAGATCACCAACGTGTGTCCCAATTACAGCACGTGCTGTCCCTGCGTGCTAACATCTTGTGCTTCATTTACAAGGACACACACAAATCCCTCTGTACTGCAGTACTCTGAAGTCTCTTTTTCCATTTGAATAATTGTTTTTCTATTCTTCCTGCCTAAATATACAATCTCACATTTTCCCATATCTGTCAACTAACTTAACCTATAATTACCCCTCTTTAGACTGCATGTCCTCCTCACAACTTGCGTCTTTACATTTGTATCGTCAGACCTAATCCAAGTGGTACTCCACTCATTACAATTTGCAACCTCAGAAGAATCCCATTTGTATGAATGTGGCTTGAAAACTGCCCTTAGTGTCCGATCTCAAAACAAACATTTTATTTTCCGTATACTGATCGTACTTTGAGATTTAAAGCTTTTTTTTCTCTGTCAGTCAGGATAATTGTAGTGGGTGGAATCGATTCCCTCCCTTTTCCCATTGCCGCCCATGACTGGTATCACACTTGGCGAAGAGGGAAGTGATGTGCATAAATAACTGAGACAAAGAAACAAGAGAGTCTGAAGTGGAGAAGCTGGAGTTTAACTGAAGCCATTAACTTTTAAGCATTAGCATGAATTTGTTTGCAGTAATTGAAGGTTGGGTGATCTTTAGCTCCTGAGGTCCAGCTATCTCAATTCCAAGCCTATAATGTGATTAATGTGGTATAACTGTGCTGATGTGATAGAAACTGAATGGATGAAAACCTGCAAAATGGTCCTCCTTGCAAGATTAAAAACTACATTGTACAGGTTAAACTTGTTATATTTATAACAGATAATGCCATATAGGCTGGTTGCATAGAAACCAAGAAGTTGGCAGAGATGAGATTATTTTCTTGTTTAAAAAAAAACAGAAATCAGAAACAAAAACAGAAATCGCTGGGAAATCTCAGCAGGTCTGGCAGCACCTGTGGAGAGAAAGCAGAATTAACATTTCAGGTCCAGCTGCCCTTTCTCAGTTCAGATGTGAATAAGGGCCACTGGAGCCGAAACGTTAACTCAGATTTCTCTCCACAGATGCAGCCAGACCTGCTGAGTTTTGCCAGCAATTTCTGCTTTTGTTATTGTCTAGTTTGTTCTCTAGCTCCCACACAACTGAGGACTAGCTATACAAGATAATCAAAAGAGCGTGATGAGGCTGCCAAGAAACAACTGGTCAATTCCTGGGCCTTGAGAAGGCAGGTTTCGCCTCAGCTGATCATGTGAATAGCAAGCCCCAAAGAGGGGTATAAGGAACTGTGCCCTGACAATGATAGCTCACTAGCTGTGGATGGAGTTAGCATATTAGTTACTTGGAGAACGAAAGAACAGAACCAATAACTTTCTACATTCCTGCCTCGGTAACCCTGCACAAGTATTAAACATATTGAGAATAAGTTCCTTTTGAGCACCAAGTAAATGTATTGTGTGCAAACAACAACTTGGGAGCCTTGAGTTGTTATTACTCAGAGGAAACTGCCAAATGTAAAGGGGGATATTAACTTACAAACTGTGTTATTTTAGAAGGTTACAAATAGAGTTTGTTTTGATTTAGTGGCACTGCATCAAGATCAAGAGCAGCAAATGGGATGAACGTCAACAGCTAATCCTTGAAAACTAAATAAAGAGCGAGCTATTTCGCATTGAACTGACAGCATTCTTAATTTAGCCCATTAGGAAGTCAGCTGACTGCAAAAATTGAATGACCTGATGTGACTGTCACCTGAGACACCTCAAATCCTACAATAAGGCACCAGCTGCAACATAGTAAGTTTCAGAACACTACCAAGAATGCAGTTTTTAGACTCCCTATGACATTTATTTTGTCGCAGTTCATTGAATAAACAACTTTAGCAAACTATACATTTTTAATCGTCTATTTGTGACATAGCTATGTGAGTACAATACATTATCCTCATTAGTTTAAGAGAAACATTTGTAAGTGGCAAATAATTAACAATTTTGCACTGCTATGAAGCTTTTCCAGACAGTGTAACCATGTTTAGATTAATACCTTTCAACCAGCCACTCCATTACAATGAGACATGGCGTGAGATGAGAAACTCCCTTCCAGTTTTAGAGAAAGTACACATTTATACTGAGCTGATCACATTCCAGCGAAGCTGTTGATATTAGTGGGAGGGAAGGGCCAACAATGACAAGCTTTTATTAAAGTGAATCTCTGCTGGATTTTCTCCACCTGCATTTGACAGTTATAAATGAGATAGAAGGAAAAAGGAGGCAATAGATAAAAGGGATGAATACCAAAACATTCTTATGCTCTCCATTATCTAAATGCATATTTTTCTTAGTGTGGTAGAAAGTACACCATCTGCTCTCAAAGCTGACAATTTTGCATCTCCTACCAAACATCTTCAGGAGGAGTTCTAACATTTTCTAACACAGTTCGAACAGAATATGAAATCTGCACTCGGTGGGCAAAAGGGAGCTGCTGTCAGATGCTGTCCTGGAGGAAGCCTCGCCTTATGTATTAGCACCTGGTGATCTGCTGATTCATATTGCCACTTTACACAGAATTACACCGATATTTTTTGACTCCATGGTGACGCACACATTCCACAACAATATGAAAGTGAGCGCATAGGTACACTTCAACAGCCAGATGTCTGCCCACGCATTACTTTCTTCAAATGATATTGCTGACTTTGCAATTTGTTCTGAACTGAGCCACTGAGATTTTACAGCAGTTAAACATTGCTTGCTCTAAGTAAGAGAGTTAATCCATTTTTTCTAGCTGAATTAGTACAGACTCCCAAAATAAACTGTTTGTATTTCTGGCCCAGCATTAGAGTGCCTTGTATAGCTGAAGCACTGTAATATTACATCTGCAGCCTTCCAGTAATACATACCATACATCCATTCTTGGATTTCAAAATTCACACTCAAATAGAAGTCAAACTTACAAAATTAGGCATAAATAGAGGGTATTCTGGACATGAGATTAATGCCTGGGAAAGACATTTGCATCACAGAAGTGTCCAACAATGACCATCTCTAACAAGAGAGAATCTAACCACTGCCATTTGATATTTAATGGTATTACCATTACTGAATTCCACCTTTCAATATCCTGGGGTAAGCATTGACCAGAAACTGAACCAGGCCAGCCATTCAATTACTGCAGCTGCAAGTGCAGATCAGGAGCTGGCACTTTGGTGAAAGTAACTCATTTCCTGATTCCTCCAAGCCTATCTAAAAAGATACAATTCAGCACTATATGAAATATTCTTCACTTGCCTGAATGTGTGCAACTCCAACAACAGTCAAGAAGCTTGACATCATTCAGGATGAATAAAACCCTTGTTTGGCACCCACCCAGCACCTTCAATATTCACTCTCTTCGCCACTAGCTTACATAACGTGCCTCTCTACAAGATTCACTGCAGTAATTCAACAGAGCTCTTTCAACAGCACTTTCCACACCCTAATCATCTACCACCTTAAGGACAAGGGCAGCAGATGAATGGGAATGCCATCACTGACAAGTTTCCCTCCAAGTCACACACCATCATGAATTGTAATTATATTGGATGCCTTCAGTACCACTGAAGGTCAAAACTCTTCTTAACAGCACTCTCAGTGTACTCAAGACTCCAAGGACAACACCGGTTCAAGGAGGCAACTCACCAGAGTCACTTTAGGCCATTTTGGATTGGGAATAAATGTTGGCCCAGCCAGTGAAGACCACGTTCTTTGAATACATCCCACTATTAGAAATTATTGTACCAGTAATACTTACCAAGTAACTTAATATTTTTTAGTCAGTTTACGAAAGATGAGTGACAACTATTGAGATTATGGCTCTGAGGCAATATTTGCCTCAGGTTTCTTTCATAAACTGATAAAGGTTTACTGAAGTTTTAGTAAAAACAACCGACTGAACATCATGCCACATGGTACCGAACAGCACAGCGCGAGGTCACTCAATGCACAGTACCTTATACTGCTCTTAGAAAGAGAGTTATCCAATTACTCACAGCACTCTCTACTCTCCTTCATGTCACCATGCATCATTCTGTACTTTATGGGGATGAGCTAAGAAAGGCGAAGCAGTAGAAGTGAATGATGATGGAAAGTTCTACACTTGAAGCAATAACTTTTGTTCTTTCCACAGGTTCTACCTAAGCTGCTGAGTCTTCACAGTTTCTTCAGCACATGGTAAAGTTTGTTTTCCGTCAAATAGACATAATTCAGAATGAAGTATTTTGTGAGGACTTCGCAAGAAGCCTTTATCCGAGTGGACAGAGTGGCTAGGAAGTAATTGTATGAAGACTTAGGCAGGCAGATACTGCAATACAGTCCTGCGGGTGTGCAGTAGAAACACAGAATCCCGACATTGTGGAATCAGGCCATTCGGCCCATTGAGTTCACACTGACCCTCCAAAGAGGATCTGACCCTACCTTATCCTTGTAACCCGGTATTTCTCATGACTAATGCACGTAACTGTACATCCCTGGACACTATGGGCAACTTAACAGGCCAATCCACCTAACTTGCACAACCTTGGACTGTAGGAGGAAATTGGAGCACCCAGAAGAAATGTACACAGATATGGGGAGAACGTGCAAACTCCATATAGATAGTTGCCAAAGGGTGGAATAGTACCCAGGTCCCTGGCATTGTGAGGCAACTGTGCCGCTCCCGGCCTTATATGGTACATTTCCCAAGATTTAGCTTGGCTGCTAGTGATAATGGCATTCCCCATCAGACTACTCACTCCCAAACTCTACGCTACTGCATGCTGAACTCAAGGCAATTACAGTGGTGAAAGAAACATCGCACCTCTCCGTTGCTTTTACTGAGAAGGTTTGGAGATAGACGCAGTGATGTTCATCAAGATTCTTCTCAAGCAACTCAGGATTCTGCTCTGTAGGCTCTTCCAAGAGATATACACACAGATAAGTAGCAACTGCACCTTGAGGACGATAAACTCAGCCAATGATACTTTTAGATCTGTTTGAAGCATGGTGGTCTTCCAGTGCAAGAAGTTGTACTCAATGGAGTGTTGGAGACTGGCACAATCCAACATCTAGGACAAGGTGTTGTCTAGCTGTTGGCACACTAATGGTTGAGGCGGACCCTGCAGAAGCACAATGGTAAAAGATCATTGACTAAGATCTTTCAGCCATGGTGCACCAAGAGGCTGGAAGCTTAGAAACCTCTTGGCTAATATGCTGGTCTCGGATTACCTAAATAAGTTTCATACGTGTTGTAATTGGATGCTCAATGATGAAAAGTTGTATTTTCTTCTAGTTTCCACAATGTCCAATGTAAAATGTTTTGGAACATTCTTTAATCATAAAATATTTAAAAGTATATTTTTGGGGAGATAAAACTTTTCCCAGTTGGCCACTTCTCATACCTTGTGGTATTTGCCATCTCTACCAGCAATTGGCACTGGGTAAGAGTTGTTTAAGATAGCTCACTATCATCAATGCACCTTTGTCTTGGGCCTACCTAGTGATTCACGGTAATGGATACTTAGAGCAGCTGCAGAAGAGGCACTGTTCTTAGATAATGGGAAGGTTTATTGCCTAATAGCAATAAATACAACTAAATTTGATTAGAAGTAATTCTTCCGAGCTGGTACAGATACATTTGAATCCACCCATTCTACTGATCTCAATGTATCATTTACAGTAACCCTTTCAGAACCACTACTTTATACAGCAAAGGAGCTGCCTTTCACATGAAATGTTAAACTAGGGTTCTATCTCCTTCTCTGGTGAACACAAAACATCCCACATTTTAAAGAATAGGGGAACTCTCCCTGGTATTTTGACCAATATTTACTTCTCAACTAACATCACTAAAGCAGTGCATCTGGTTAGTATTTATTGCTGCTTGTGGGATCTGGTGTGATCTTGGCTGAGTGAATTCAGTTCAAAAAGTGTGTTGGAGCATCCTGAGGGCATAAAGGGTGCTACATAAATGCAAGTCTTCTTTCCTTTACATTGTTTATTTCATAGCTGCACTTTTGGTAGGCCTTTTCTTGGCGGATATCCTGTGGCTAATAAACATCTCTCTTGACTGCCCTCATTTCTGGATATCGTTTCAACTCCAGGAACCATCACCCGCCAAGAATTTCGGAGAAGGTTGTCGTGATGCTGGTGCCCTGTGATGGCAACCTTTGAGGTTGTACAATTTCTACAATAAACTCAATACAAACCTCATGGGGAAGTTCAACAATGATTTTAATGTTTACAACCAGCAATAGATGCAGCCCTCTTTAAGTATCATTGACAGCCTGAATGAGCTTCAAGGTGTGTGCTATTTCTATCTCCCATCAATATTAAACCTTTGCAGCTATAGCCCAGTTAATGCCAGGAACCTTACATCTGTTGCATTTCAAAATGTCGAATTGTCGCACACAGTTCTCACCTGCAGTTGTAGTGTCAGAAATCAATTTCTTTTTGTAAATGCAAGGTTGGGACATTTCCCCACCACCTGCACCATCCTGCAAATGAAACTATTTGTCTGTATTCTCAAACGTTCATTTACAATTGTACTGCCTTCTGGCCCAAACAAAAAAAAAATTGAAAAGAAAATTTGGTCTGTTCACTTCAACTTTGTTCAGAAACAAGCTAACACTCACAGGTCTTGGTATGTGCAAGAAAGCAGCAGAGTGGGCAATTACTGGCACCACTAACCTGTAGTGATCTGACCTAACAATTAGCTTCATAATCACCTACTCAATACCAATTGAGCTCAGGAATAGCAACAACCATTTGTGTTAATGCGGACGAATTGGTTTAAGATGTCTCACTTTTCTCACTGAACAGGAGGGGAAGAGGTCCTCAGAGAGAAAATCAAGTTCTGATGGTGATGTTTAAGAAAAAAGTGGATTTATCAATGCCTAGTTTTTCACTCTTGGAAAAAAATGCAATATATAACTTTTAAAGGTATGATCATTTGATATGGCATCCAATTTTGGATCACTTCTGACACACAGTGGAATAACCTGTATCTCATATTGAATATCAAATCACTTAAAACAAGGACTAATGTTGGGGATCATATCACCCATTTTAAACTATGAAGTAAAATTGAAACCCTCAGTGTTAATTTATCTTTGGTTTAGAAGGCATGTGAGGATTTGTTTTAACCAAGAAGGTAATCTTAATTTGGAAATCATTGTGTAAAAAGGATGATAGAGGTAGAAACCTCAACATTTTGAAAAAAAACTTGAATATGTACTTAACATGCTGGAACCTACAGCGCTACAAAACAGAAACTGGAATGCAGGAGTAGGCGGAATGTTTAGTTCAGGCATGATTGTCAAAAGTCCTCTTCTGAGCATTAACTTCTAATCATTTTATAACAACTTGCATTCATATATCACCTTCAGTATTGTAAAACATCCCAAGATGTTTCAGAGAGGTACAATCAGACAATTGACTAAGAAGGAACTGTTTGGACCAATGATTGATTATAGCTGAGATATTAAGCAGCATCTTAAAACCAGAAGATACTTTCTGAAGTTATTGTCTGTGTAAAGGCCTGATAACTAATCAATAGATGACACCTCTGTGTGCATCTTGGAGATTGATTTGGCTGCCCACACTTACGAATCCCAAAGGGATCAGTACTTGCATCAGCTCTCTGACATATATAAAGCAGTGACCTCTTCCTGACAAAAGTCACAGCTATTTGTCCATGACCTTACCCAGGCTTGCTAAGGCTCAAGAGCTCCAAAATATTGAGAAAGTACTCATACAAAATCGGTTTTCTGCAGAAGCGCAATTCTGTAAAATGGAAACTGAGTCAAGCACTATCAGATTGTCATTTGGACTTTCATTCCAAGGAGACCAAGGAAGAACTTCAGCTGCTGCTGTTGTGTGATTTGAACTCATGCTTCCCCATCTCAGTCCCAGAGTCTGGCCTTCACCACTGTCTAGGCCTGATTGTTAACCTCAACATCAAACTGTAATTCATTCTTGATGAAGGGCTTTTGCCCGAAACGTCGATTTTCCTGCTCCTTGGTTGCTGCCTGATCTGCTGTGCTTTTCCAGCACTACTCTAATCTTGACATCAAACTGTAAGTGCTGTCCCAACTGTACGCATTTAAAAAAGAAAATGTGGAGAGACCTAAAAAATGTAGAGCTTCACGATGTTGAACAAACATAATGAGTTGTTCACAAGAGGCTAGAATTGGAGGAACACAGATTTCACAGAGAGTTGCAGGTGTGGCAGAGATTTCGGAAATGGGGAAGAATACCAAGCTTATAATCTAGGCTCACACATCAATTCTACTTCGTAGGATACCAGAAAGATTATATGAACAGTCTTTTCTCCGAAAGAAGCCAATAGCAGAATTTCAGCTATGTTTACACTTGCTTTCCTTCAAAGAACTTGGGTTTAGTTAATTTGCAGCAGTTTGTTTACTCGGAAGCAAAGCCTTGAATATTGATATCGAAGTATTGAGTACAAAGACTTTGAAAACGCTGAGTTAATCCTCTTACAGCAGACAGTCTGTAAGACATTAGTAATAGGGTTAAACTAATCACGGTAAAGAAAAGATGACACAAAATGACCATGAAGTAAATCAATAGCTGCAGAATTTTAAAGTGGACTTCAGCTCTCAAAAATAGATCTGGTGATTGAATGATGTTAGTCACATACACAAAGCACCTCAGGGTGTACAGACACCTCTGCATTATAATCATAGTCCACAGGCTTCTAATCAAGAACTGTTTGAGTGATGGAAGAAGTCAGGTTTACAGTTTCTGCAACACCCACTCTCCTCAAAAGATAATTATAATTTGGTATTCAAAGCCTACAGCAAACATACGTGATATCTCTGTTACTGAATGAAACCAGCATTTGCTTCAATATGTTTGCTGACACCAATGATTGGATGACAAATGCTGGCAGCACATGGTCACCACTGATTATTTCAGCACGCACAGTGTAACACTGCTCTTTACTGACCCCCTTTTCCCCTAAGCCACCCAACAAGCCCAGAGCAAAATGTAATATTCACCAACATTGAACAGCATATGAAGCTCAGGCATTGTTATTAGGTAGGATAGGAACTGGACACTATGCCAATTCATCGTGGGAACTTTGCAGTCTTGGCTGCATGTGGTAAAGGGCAAGCACGTTCCCAAAACAGAGTAGAGGCCCTCAAGCACTTTCTAGTGGTAATTTAAGCCTCCTCTGAAAGAAATCTCATAACGGGCCATCAAACATTCTTTTTGATATTAAGATGAGCAAAAATAATAACTATGGGGTAGATTTGCAAATGGGCTCAATTGATTTCAGGAGCATGGATCATGGGAGTGCCAAGAAACTGGGAATGTAGGCTGTTTATAACCCAATTCAAAAGAAGAACTAATTTCCAGTTGTGAAGGTTCCATGCTTAAAGGTGCTTTGATATAAATGAAGACCTGGTGAAGCCACAGAATTATGCAATTATGTCCAGATAGGTTGAAAGAGTGGTTTCCTGTGTTTTTTGTACTTCATGTGATCTCCTATTCTCATCTTCACTGTCCTTTAAAGCCTCAGCACATTTACTTTTCACCCCAAACTTGATTTTTTTTTCCAATGGTCTTCCTAGAGTGAACCACACTAGCTAGACACTATTTAACCTCACTGATTACACATAGAATGGTGGTGTAGTGGTAATATCACTTGGCCAGTAACCAGGTAGCTTCAACCAAGCATCTAACAGCATGAGTTCAAGTTTCTCCATGGTGGCTGGGAATTACAAAGTCAGTTAATTAAATCGATCTGGAATTATACAGATTTACAGCACAGAAGTACCTACTCAGGCTGAAAGACTGCTATCCAGTCTTGGCCTGTAGATTTCAGCACCTTAGATTAAATTCCCTACAGTATGGAAATAGGCCCTTTGGCCCAACAAGTCCACACCGACCCTCCGAAGAGTAACCCACCCAAACCCATTCCCCTACCTTACATTTACTCCTGACTAATGCACCTAACACTATGGGCAATTTAGCATGGCCAATTCACCCGACCTGCACATCTTTAGATTACACAATGAGGATGACTTGTAAATGTTAAAAATCACACAACATCAGGCCACAGTCCAATGGGTCTAAGTGCATTATTAATATTCTGAGGCCAGTACAGAGTTTCTGCCTCCACTATCCTTTCAGGCAGTGAGTTCTATATCCCCACTATAGGAATAGTGACAGCTTTTGGTGTAAAAGAATGAGAGAAGATCTCATTGAAATATGAAATTCTTACAGAACTAGACAGACTGGATGCAGGGATGATGCTCCCTCAAACTGGGAGGGGTCTGGAACAAAGAGTCACGGTCTCAGAATAGAGTATCTTAGACTGAGATGAAGAGAAATCTCTTCACTCAGAGGGTGGTGAACTTGTGGTGTTCTCTACCACACAAGGTGGTGGAGGCAAGTCACTGAGAAAGGAAATTGATTTCGAAACACTGAAGGTGATATGGGGAATGGAGAGAGCAGGAGATTTTGGAAATCTATAGGTTACATAATTATTGTGAGAGTGATCTAGTGTTAAGTTGTGATCACTTAAAAATTTTAAACAATAATTACTTTATTTTAAACATGTATTGCAGCATGGCAAGTCACGAATTTGTATCACTAATATATTACACATGTAGGTAGATGTGAGCCAATTTCTTATCATTTCAATGTTTTGTTCTGCCACTTGTTTTGATTTCTTTGAGAGACGGAAAAAAAGGAACCCTCATGTTATGATAGAGATCACTGTGCAAACAGTAAGTTAAAAGGTCAGGACTACAACCTCAATCACATCCCATGTAACAATAGTTAACCAACACAGATAGTCTTATGCTGGCAATGACAGAGAAGAGCTCTCCTTCATTCTTCAAAGCCATCTCGTCATTCCATCTTAAAATAGATGGTATCTTTCAGAAAAGGTCTGAGGCCACTGGCACTGGACATCCACAGTTCAAACTGGAGTCCTTTATTAGAGGCAATTTTATGCTTTGATGGTGGCTGCAGGTGTCTTATCTGTCACTCTGTTATCAACCGGTATTCAAAAGGAGGGGCAAGCTGTCAGTAAAGCAAGTGCCTTTATCCAGCCATCTATCCTTCCTCCAATCCATTAAGCAGCATCCTTAACCTCGGAGTCTCTTGATGGAAAACTTGACGTGCTCCGTACGGCAACACAAGCCAGAGATTGCAACACATTGAAAATATTTTCACTTTATGTAAATATTTAGTAATCTCATGTAACCAGATGTGTCCCTATAATGGATCTGAGGAGGAAAATAATTAATGGGTCTGTGCTTAAATGTATATATTTCAGAAGTTTGTTTTTGTTGTTTGAATGACCTGAAGTTCGAAAGTATCGCTTCTGATCAAGCAAAGAGTGAATAAGAAGAGAGAATGGAGCAACTGATGTCAGGGCAAGATTATATGAAGGAGGACTTGTTGCAGATATAGGATAGGGTCTTTCCTGTCTACATCACTCAGGGAGGATGTAAACTACAGCCTCCCTGCTTGGGTTCCAGGTCCTTTTAGGCCCTATTTGCATTATTCCATTTGCTTTATTGAGCACTTTAATCCAGTCAAAGTCCTGCAGGTTAAAATTGAAAATTAAAATACAGAAAGGCTGAGCTCCAAGAATGTAAAAGAGCTGCTAACAATTAGCCATCTATCCGCAGGGCATAGAACGTTGAAATCAACTCAAAAGGGTGCTGCCTTTATATCTGAAGCAAATTGGAGTACTTCTAGAAACTTGCTGCACTGAAAACTTAAATTGACAATATGCCAACTGGTAGAAATCGAATTTAGAATCCATAAGAGCTTCCATTTATGCAGCATACCTAACATACAGAAAAATTGCAAAGAGCATCATAGCATCAAATTGGACACCTGCAAAGAAATGATTCAAGGGATACTGTCAAAAGGTAGTTCAAAAAGGTAGGTTTCGAGGAATGTGTTAAAACAGGGGAGATGGAGAGTAAGAGATGGAGGGATGATGGAGATTAAGGCAATTACAAAGGAGATTCCAGAGTAGAAGATGATGGTTTGATTACAATGGTAGGGGCTGGTAAGACTATGATATAAACTGGAAGTCATTACGAACATACAGTAACCATCAGGAAAGATGCTGAGTCAGTGTCAGAGTCAAACAGCATAGACATAGTGGGCCAAAAAGATCTGTTTCTATGCTGTCCAACTAACTCCAAACTACACTAACCCAATTTACTTGCACTTGGTCCATAGCCCATACCTTGGCATTTTAAGTACCATCCAGATGATTTTTAAATGTTGCCAGATACCTGTCTCAATCGTCCTCCCAGCTAGAATGTTCCATATATCCATGTTGAAGAAGCAATCACAAAATTCTGGTATCTTTTCACAGTAAATATACTTTTCACCCCATTCAAAATATGTGATTTCTTATGATGGGAAAAGCTGAAAGCAGGTTAAAAAAAAAATCCCCAGGTCAATCTGGTGGGAAAAACAAATCTGGAAAATTCTTCTTCAGCCCATCCAAGCAATGGAAAGAGATCCAAGAGATCACTCAAGCATAGAGTTAACTGCAGGACAGGTCATTCTGCTATAACACGTGTTTCATCAAAGCTAATTAGCAATAACATGATTGATGAATTGAGGACACTATTTTTAAAGCATGTATTGGTTATAACATAATTCCTGCTTTATTAGTTTAAATGGTGCTGCTATTACGTGACTTTCTTATAACCCGGGATTGTACAAGAGCAGAACTACTATGTTATAGCAGAACTGGCTGTATCTGCCTATTGTAAGAGGATGCAAACTGAAACAGGGGTATCTTACATCTCACGGACAACATAGAAAATGGCATTTTATTAAAAAACAAGTTGACATACTGCCCACAATTTTCTAATCCATACTTGCCTCATGAACTAACTGGCATAATTCATCTTTATAGACCTCTCCTGCAATTGTAATTGAAATGAAGGAATGAATAAAAAGACTTTAAAAGTAGTGGATCTTGCCTGTTCAGAAACTTTAGTTGCGTTACATATCAGTTCTGCTTTCTTTTCCCAGTTCTATCAGGTCCACACTATCATATTACAGGTGATTGCATAAATACGGTGGTCTACAGGTTAAAACAGAAGCAACTTGATGAGCCCGGATCAAGACAGCCCCCATCAACACATTGATTCAAACTTTTCTCTGCAGTAACAAACCAGGGGGAGAAGTGGTGGAACCATTACAAAACAATAATTAGGGCTGTAACACCCCAAAAACAAAATACACCACTGAAAATGGGACTGACAGTTCAGTGAAGGTCGAGATTCAATGATCAATCTGTGTCATTACATTACATTCCCTTATCTGGCTGGATTGAACAATTTGTGATGCAATTTGGTGAGGTCAAATTGCTCTGAACTAGGCAAGGTATTTTCAATACCAACAATTTGCGTATGTGTGACATTTAACATAGTGAAATATCCCTGAGAGAGTATTATTAGTGAAAATTTCAACACGCATTAACTTGGCTAGAAAATTCATTAGACCTCACCCAGGAGAGCTGAACAGGATGGCAAACTTGATTCTTTTGGGCTCAAACTTGGATGAGGTTTCAGGGGAATTGATGGTTCCCATGAATTGGAGCACTGCTGTACTCAATAAACAGTGTCGCAGCAGCATTATTGATTTCCAACTTCTCTGGGAATCAATCCTTAACTCCCAAAGTCAATTTTTTAAAATATTAATTAGGGCATATAAGCAAGTTTGGAGGATCAATCACTTATTCCACATCCCAATTGATTTTAATCTCAATTTCTTTTTTAGCCAAGTTAATGGGAGATTTGACTGCTCCAGATTTAGTTAATCCCAACACATCTCCTGTGCAGGACAGTTACGGGAACTGAAAATATCATTGTCATGGCATCCTTCCAAACTCCTGGAAGAGATTAGACTGGATTGTACAAAGTTCAATGTCACATTATATACAAGTTAGCAAAGCTTTAATGGCAGGCTCTTGAAACTTGAAGACAGCAGAAATTCAACACACCAGCTCAATTTAGCAAAGAAGTGACTGTGACTAATCAGCTACATCTTGAAATAGGGACCTCCTCTTAAAAATGGACGGATGAATGTCACTTGACAGGGACCCTGATCCTAAAAATATGCAAGAAATTGGATCCGCATATAGCATAATAGTGTTGATTCAGCTGAGTTCCCAGGACTTCACATGACTCTTCAAACACTGCAACAACCAATTTGTGAGCCTGTAACTAACTGTAAGGCCAGCTGTTAAGACAGAGGTTGGCAGGTGTGAGGAAGAAGGATTGAAAAGGCCATACATTTGCCCAACCCATTAGTTTCACACATACTCGATTTCTGCAAACACTGATTACAGAAGGAGTTCAGTTGGTTCAGTCGGCTGGATGACTGGTTTGTGATGCCAACACCATGGGATCAATTCTTTTCCAATCTTTCCCCTGAAGCAAGATGACCCTCAAGTTAAACTGTCACCAATTACCTCTCTAATGAGAGAGCCACCCTACGATCTGTTAAGACTACAGTGACTTAACATTATTCACTAACTTTGCTTTTGCACTCCAAATTGTTACTGTTACATGCCATTGTTCATAATAATGGTTAGCAAACAGTTAAGTTCTATTAATCAAATTTTACAACTGTTTATAATCGGAATGCACTGCTCAGATAAGTAATATGAAAACAAATGGGTTCAATTAATTTGTTTAGTGGGATTTTCAACAGATCTTAAAAATGACTGAAGAAAATGAGATATTGTGTAACAATGTATTATGTATATTGCTATATTTGAGTTTTCGTCTTCTGTCCTTGGAACAATATTTTACATTGATAAGTCCATTGATGATTGATTGCAATGACTAGATTAATGTTTTAAAAATTTTATCCTGGAAGTGGGGACTGAGTAGAATGAGTCCATTCTCTTTGAGGTTTAGAAAAATGAGAGGTAATCTTATTGCAATATTTAACTGTTCTGCGAGAACTTGACAAGGGTTGATATTGAAAGACTGTTTCCCACGGCTGGAGAGTTTTGAACTAGATAGCATAGTCTCAGGGCAATAGTTCAGTTATTTCTGACTAAGATAGGAGCCATGACTCTATGACTCTATTCACTCAGAGCATTGTGAATCTTTGAAATTCATTATTCCAGAAACTGCAAACGCTCAGTCATTCACTACATTCAAGACTGAGAGCGATCAAGGCTGGAAGAGAATCAAGCAATGTGGGAATCAGAAGGGGAAAATGGAAGTTGAAAATCAGCCACATTGATAATAGTGCAGAGACCTGCCCTATTTCTTATATTATTAAGAACAGTGTCTTTTCAAGTGAGGACATAAATTCAATAAGAGAATCAGAAGCATTGGCTGTGCATCTACCACATTTCAACAGGTAGATTCCATATTGGTGCTAATCATGTTTATTTTGCTTAGTTAGCAAAGGGATTGGCTGACAAGTTTCTCAACACCTTTTAGACATATCCTATCTTGGTATTTAGACATTGTTGACCTGGCTAATATCTCCTGCCCACCTTAGTTTCCTAGTTCGGTACACCTGAGTGACTGCCTAGGCCACTTTGAGGGCGATAGAAGTCAACCATTTTAATGTGGAACTGGAATCACATATAACTGAGACTTGGTGAGGACAGTAAGTATCTTTCTTTAGCACTAGTGAACAAATTTTATAACAACAGCTTTTATGACATTAGTTTCATTATTTTCAGATTTGATTTAAAATGACTTCAAATTGGCAAACTGCAAAAGTGAATTTTAAATTCTCACTTTCTTCACCATTAGCCCAATCTCTGAATTACCAGTCTAGTATCATTATCACTACACCACTATAATGCCTGTAACTCAAATCAGATATTTTAATCTGGCCACCAAACTCTTTGAAACCTGCCCGACTCTCCTTAGCTTTTATAAGTGGCTACAATCCTGATCTGAAACGTGCCAAACTCAATCTCCTTCACCAATATCATGTTGCTTTATCTAAGGTCACCAAAATAATCAGCAACAGGCTTTGATGTTTGAATGATACTGGAGCGCAGCACCTCCTGCAAATCAAAGACTGCTTGTTCAATGTCCTTTGATACGTGGGGCTTCAAATGTTCTATCAAACAGCAAATACACTGTAGCTGCAGTAATTCTCCTGACCTCAAAACTAAGCAGAGGCATGTTCCTATTCACAGGACTTTTCTCTCCAATTAGTTTCTTTAGTTTGACTATATCAGCTGGTTTTGTTGATTTCTCTGAGCTTGTGTCCGGGAAGGTAACTGTTAATCAGTGTTGGCAATGGAATATGCTTCTTGCAATTCAAGTACTGGAACACTTGCAGCGTACAATTAGATGACTTGTTGCTCAAACGGGAGGGTCCGAAGTCTCTCTCTAAATTGAAGAGAATAACCGCATTAGGAAGACATAATACCATTTTGTTAAAAGTTTGTATCCTTCAGAATTTGAACAGAATTGTATAGATAAACATTGTCACGGTTTATATATCATATAGCAGACAATTGTATCTCGTGAATTTGAAAAAAAGTAACATTATTCCACAATATTTCAAGTCAGACACTTACCAGAGTTTGTTACACCAATTTCCCACACTCGGCTGTGCCCAAGGAATATTGCAGGACTCTCTTCTTAGCTGCAGTTAAAAATCTAAGTTCTTTGATCCTGCTCCAGTGGCACCTCCAGATCACTGATTAAACACAATTGCTTATTTGGCAACTCACTCAATGCCATTAATTCTCTTCCATGTCCCCTGCCAGTTTCTTCCAACTGCATTCAAGCACTGGACCCTGCTTCCCATATCTTCCTCTTTTCCTAAGGGTTGAAGATTCTTTCGTGACCTCCAAAAATTGTGGACATTTCTATCATTGCGCCATCCACAGATACATCTCAATTTATGTTGTCAGAGTGTACTCGGATTTCCATTCCACATTTTTAATCAGTGTGGCCGTAACCAACTTTGCACTCTATTTCAAAGATGTCAAACATGCCTGAGTCAAACATAGTCACAAAGGTTCATACACTCTTATGACTGCAATTTAGCCTTCCCATAGAAGCAATTTAGCCTTTGCAACGGTGCTAGATTTTTTTAAAAAAACTTGCTGTTGAAGCAACATGTGTAGATTTTTTATCCCCAGGAAACTGTCAAAAGTCCAAAAGTTCTTTTCCTGCATGACTTAAAAAACAATCATGAAATATTTATTTGTCAATCATTTGAGAGTATGCATTTTCTCATCCATGCACCATGTTCTTAAACATTGTGTTCAGAAGAGGGTATTTTGAGAGAATTATAATGAAAATATAATGAGCGACAATGCAAAATTGTTAATCTTCAATACCAAATTGTATTCAAAAAAGGTTTTTTTTTAAATTAAACTTCACCAGATTTTTCAAAGACTTGAGACTTCAAACAAGTTTTCAGGTTATAAATTCAGGTCTCGCTAACATTTGCTTGTTATCAAAAGTGCACATGTATTAAAAATCCATGTCATCATTTGTAACGTAATTCTAAGCCCAGAGTCAACAAATAACCTATATAAATAATCTGTATTTGCTCAGTTTAATCTATCAGTTGATTACAACTTGAAAGGCCTTTCAAATAAAACAAAGGTCTTATGATCTCTCTTTGGAGAAGAAATTAACCAACTAACCTCTAAAGCTATTAGAGATAACTAACTTATTTGGTTTTTTTTACTTGTGCCAAGGCACAGAATGGGACACAGGATCAAACAGTTCAGAAACCATCCAAGAAGTATCAGACTCCTCTTGAGCCATTTAGAAAAGGGTCCATAAGTAGGCCAGTTGTTTCCTTCAACAGGAAGGCCCAGTCTTGCCTCCATGTGTACTGTGAAAGGTTGGTAAAAAAGTCCAAGTCACCATAGTCCTAACAGACCATTGGATGACTCTCTCATTAGGTGGTAGTTTGACCTAAGGATTACCATACCTCAGACAAGGGGACAGGTTGTGAAGGAGTTCCTTTCATTGTAACCTCAGCTGGTACAGGAATTGAACCCATGCTGTTGACATTACTCTGCAATACAAACCATCCAGCCAACTGAGGTAACCAATCTCCCTTATAAAGGTGTAAAGATGTTGGGTACTACAAATTTTACAGTGGGAGGAAAGAAATTCTCAGTTATTCAGAAGGTTATGGTGGTGGGTAAAGAGAGTCTGAGGCAGTCTCAGGTTGTCCATGTGAGCTGCAGTAGCTGATCTTAGCTGGAGGGCATGGGAACCAATTAAGGAAATAAAGTTAGTTGTAATATACTGCAGAATATGGCCAGGGTTTCCACTCCTAATTACTATTTAACAATATCTGCTGGATATACACATGAACAGATGCTTGATGAAGACAGATTCAGACTTGCCTATAACAGCATCCTAAACAGTTGTTTAGTTATCCTCACTGTCAGTGCACAAGAACCAGAGAGGGAAAGAAAATGCACATTACTTCTTTATAAAGCAAAGCACACTTGGTGAATCCTTTACAATAAAAGTGAAGCGTTCCCACCTACCGAACGTTGCACATGGATGAGAAGTTTTTCCCAAAGGATTACTATTCAGTGCTCCAGGCTTGTATATGATATGTGGTTTATTGTGCTCATCTTCATATTGCCCTCCATCTGGTTTCATGAGCGGTTCCAAAAAATATTGTCCATCAGATGTCTGAAAAGTGCCCATCTGTCACAGATAATAAGAACAAGGATTTAACACCAAATATGCTGTTCATTCAAAATGGTGAACAATTCTGCTTAAGCTACATAGAATCATTCTTCACTTCTCCATCACAAGGCATGTGACAGATATAACATTCAACATGAAACATTTACCATAATGGGAATATGACCAATTGGAAATCCAACCATTAAAAGCTGTATGGCATAAAGCTAAATTCCTGGAATAAAGCCCAACCTATTAGGAATGCAAGTCAGAATATAAGATATGATGCAGCCTGGAGCAAGCCAGGACCACAGCTCACTCATTGTAGCTGAAGCATATCATATGCCTGTGCTGCGACTTCTTTCACTGAAGAGTAAGAGGCTGAGCGGTGACCTTATGGAGGTTTACAAAATCATGAGGGGCAGGGATAAGGTGAATAGCAAAGGTCTTTTCCCCAGGGCAGAGGAGACCAAACTAGAGGGCATAGGTTTAAGGTGAGAAGAAAAAGATTTAAAAGGAATCTGAGGGGCAGCTTTTTCACACAGAGCATGGGACATATGTGTAACGAACTTCCAGAGGAAGTGGTAGGTGCACATACAGTTGTAACATTTAAAAACATTTAAAAACATAAGGAAGGTTTAGAGTGAATTGGGCCAAATGCTGGCAAATAGAACTAGTTTAGTTTGAGAAACTTGGTCTGCATGGACAAGTTGGACTGAAGGGTCTGGTTCTATGCTGTATAACTCTACTGTATTTATAAGCTCCTCTGTAAACAAAACTGCAAATGGTTAACCCACTCCAAGTTATTAAATTCCCATCACCTCAACTGACATTAAATGTTCATTACTATGATGAGGTCAATAATAAAACATACACTCTATGTACAATACGTTTGTGTGAGGAGGTTTTGAGTATTTGCATTGGAGGTGATATTGAGCTTTAACTACTTTGCAGTTAACCATTTTATTAAATCAAGGTTCTGAATTAACATTTACCAATTTTCTGAGTCCTACCTGTTAACAACTATTAAGAGAGAGACTGTCAACCCACCAAATATCAACATGCTGAAAATGCGCAATAAATAACAATTTGAAAAAATATGGGATTGCTAGGGAATTAGCAATTCATTAACAATTCCAGCTATGCATTCCAATGAACATGGCATGTAGATCATGTTTTAACATAGCATGTTTAACAACATGCAGTTGTAGAACAACTCAATGTGAACAAAGCAACAATCTGTACTTCGAGCAAACAACTGCGGAAGATTTCATCTATTTATTGTTGGGAGCAAAACTGTAAATAAAAATAGAATAAATACTGTTACCACAGATAAAAATCTCACTGCAAACACTGGTTGTGAAAATAAGCTTTAAAAAGGAATTGCCACATTGGGAAATTCTAGGGCTGTTTCTACTCATTTCTTAATATCATCCTTATTAGAAGGACCATGACAAATACATGTAGTAAGACAATTTGTACAAATATGTCAGGATATAACTATAATAACTACCCATGCAAACTCTGCAACTGAAATCACCTTTAACTTATTAAAAATATTTAAATTTATGACACTTATGTAACAAAAGATGATATTGTGCTACTTTGCCTTTCCACAAAACATTCACAGATGTTGTCAAAGAAAAGGAGCACAGTGTTTATTTTACAGATATTTTCCATGCATTATGGTCCCTCAACTAGAATTGAAGGCATCCTATGAGATGCTATGTCGCCATCTGCCATGTGTAAGATCAGATATAGATATAAATTTTTAAAATTTTACTCAAGAGACATGGATTTCCAGCATCTATTTCCTGTCCCTATTGGCCAGCAAGCAGTTAAGAGTAAATCACATTGCTGGAGTCTGGAGCCACATGTAGATCAGACCAAGTAAGGTCAGCAGATCTCCTTTCCTAAAGGTCATTAGTGAGTGAATTGGGTTCTTAAACAACAATTGACAATAGTTACATGGTCACTATTAGGCTAAGTTAAAAATCACACAACATCAGGTTATAGTCCAACAAGTATATTTCGAATTAGCTTTTTGAACGCTGCTCCTTCATCAGGTAGCTATTGAGCAAGACCATAATACACAGAATTTACAGCAAGTAAACCTGTTGGACTATAACCTGGTGTGTGATTTTTAAACTTTGTCCACCCCAGTCCAACACCGGCTCCTCCACATCATGACTATTAGGCTAGCCATCTGCCATGGTGGGATTTGAACCCATGTTCCTAGAATATTAACCTTGAGATTCTGGATTGCTAGCCCAGTAACATTACTATTACACCGTCACTTGCAAGGCAGGAGAATGAGACTGAGGGATTTAATGGAGAGCTGGCTGTCTGGCCTCCTACCGCGCTGTTTTATGATCAAAGTCTCATGTTTATGATTCTGTAATGAAGACCAATTAAAAACCTCGCTGTGAATTTTGTTCTGGGTTGAATATTTTTGTTACAATCACATTGAGAAATCTATTGTGTAACAGCATAGTTTCCTAAAAGATCCTTGCTTGGAAGCAGTTCAAAGAAAGTTCACTAGATTAACTCATGGAATGAAAGAACTAGTTGAGTAGATTTGGAGTTTTGTAGAATAGAAGGCCACCTTATTGAAGCATATCTAGAGATTTTGAGGAGGTATTGACAAGGCAGATGCTGAGAGGAAGTTGCTCCTTGGGAGCATTGAAACTAGGAGAGACGATTCCAAAATAAAAATAGTCTTATTTCCCATTGAAGGTGAAAGTGAGAAATCTCTTTGAAAGTGTCAGTGATATTTGGAATTCTCTTCTGCAGAGACTAGTGGACACCTGGCAATTGAATATAATCAAAACTGAATGGGACAGGTTATTGATCTAAATGGGAAATCAAGGGTTATGGGCAGGAAAGTGGAGTTACGCCACAATCAGATCAATCATGAATAGTACAGCAAGTGGGCCAAATGGCCTCCTCCTTTTTCTATTGCTAATGATCTTGAGATCAGCCTTGCAAGCAACTCAACAGTAAGAGTATTGCAAAATCTATATGCCCTGAAATTATATCCACTTCAAGTACTGAAAGATTGTTGGAACACCCTGATTGCAAAATGCTGATTGTTTGATTCAGTATAAGGAATATAATTCAGAATCCTAACCTACATTGTACAAATAACACAAATACTTTATGAACCAAACAAGAGCACTGAGGGAAACTGTTCACAAGCTTGTGCAGTCTGCAAGTGGGGGATATGCAGGGAAGATGCAAGAAAATAAAGAGGAACATGATTTTATAAAGCGGTTTTTACAACTTCAGTACTCATCCCTTACTACTGAAGTACTTTATAAACATAATCAATATCATCATTCTGCAATATAGAAAACACAGGAGCCTAGTTTTGGACTGCAAAGTAACTAGGTATTGAGATAAACAGTCAGACTATCAATTTGTTTCATGTGTAGGTTGAGAGGTAAACGTTGACAACACCTCAGGAAAAATTCCAGTGTACTCTTCCAAAATAGTACAGTGGGATCTTTAACATCCATAGCCTCAGCTGAACATCTGAAAGGCAGAGCCTCAGCTGAACATCTGAAAGGCAGCACCTCAGTGAGTTCAGTAAGTGTTGCATAAGCCAAGATGATGTACACAAGTCTCTACAGTGGGAGATGAACCCACAAGTCAAGACTTACAATCATTTTCCAGCACTTGACTCAAGTGAGATTACAGAGCAATAGAGTCATGCAACACAGAAATAGACTCTTCAGGCCAACCAGTCCATGCTGACCATAATCCCAAACTAAACTAGTCCCACCTGCCTGCATTTGGCCCATATCCCTCCAAACATTTCTTATTCACGTATTTATCCAAATACCTTTTAAACAGTGTAACTGTACCCACATCCACCACTTCTTCTGGAAGTTCATTCCACACATGAACCATTGTGTGTAAAAACCATTGCCCCTCATGTCTCAAAATCTTTCTCCTCTTTCACCTTAAAAATATGCTCCCAAGTCTTGAAATCCTCACCCTAGGGAATAGTCACAGGTCATTCACCTGATCCACACCCCTCATCAATTTATAAATCTCTACAAAGGTCACCTTTTAACCTCCTACATTCTAGAAGAAGTCCCAGCCTATTCAGCCCCTCCTTATAACTCAACTCCTTCCAATCTTAGTAATATCCTGGTAAATCTCTTCTGAACTCTCTGCAGCTTAATAATATCCTTCCTATAACAGGGTGACCAGAGGTTGACACAATAGTCCAGAAGGTGGCTCACCACTGCCCTGTAAACCTCAACATAATGTCCCTACTCCTATACTCAAAAGATCTGAGTAATGAAGGCAAGTGTGCTACATGCCTACTTAACTACCCTATCTATGTGTGACATGATTTGGAGATGCCAGTGTTGGACTGGGGTGTATAAAGTTAAAAATCACACAACACCAGGTTATAGTCCAACAGGACCACCTGATGAAGGAGCAGCACTCCGAAAGCTAGTGCTTCCAATTAAACCTGTTGGCCTATAACCTGGTGTTGTGTGATTTTTAACGATGTGTGACATAAACTTCAAAGAATTAGGTACCTGAACCCATGGGGTCTGTTCTACAACACTGCCCAAGGACTTGCTTTTAACTGTACAAGTCCTGCCCTTGATGGTTTTACCAAAATGCAATATCTCACATTTATCCAAAATTAATCTCCATTTGTCACTCTTCAGCTAATTGACCCAATTGGTGAGGATCTCTTTGTAACCTTAGATAGTCAGAATAGTTAAGAGATTGAGTTTGCACTGGTCAAAAACAATCTGCTGAAAAGCCTTGTCTTTGACTCAATGACTAAGTTTGGGGTGAGAGATTGCTATCATTAAGATACATAAATTAGACAGGAATGCATAACAACAATCCTTAAAAATGACTTATTAAAAACGCATAGAACGTGACAAACAAAAGCTCAGAAGAACTTTATCCTTCACGTCAAATGTGTGAGCAAGATATCAGAGTAGGGCAAAGTCCTAATTTTGTCAAACACAATTCAGAACATATTTCCTTTACAGGGTCTCAAAACTTATAATATAGCTAAGACCAGCTGAAAAAGGCTGAACTGGCTCAACCTTCTCAGTTCGTCACAACAAAGGTTTCAATTCTTTTTACACAAGGCTTAGCCTCTCTCCAATTAAAAATGCAATGAATTATTCTTGTTAAGATCAAAAGGGAGCTAACCAACAAGGTTTTTGTGAGCTAAAGAAAGAGGAAATGTATTAAACCCAACAAAGTAATAAAACAAAACAAAATCTTACCTCAACCATAAGGCTTTTGTGCAGTCATTTGGGCTGCATACAAACAAGTACAAGGTTAAAAGGGAATACTGTCAGAGGCAGCACACAAAAGACTGGACTCACAACAAACTGTCAGATTTGAGCTCTGCAATCTTGTTGCACCCTTCACAATTGTGAACGGTAGGGGTCAATTAAACAAAAGGAGGTGGAAGATCCACAAACATCTGACCATGAATCCACTGTCAGATGTTGGAAAAACCCATCTGGTTGATTCATGTCCTTGAGGGAAGGAAACTGCTGTCCTTACCTGGTCTGGCCTACATGTGACTCCAGACCCAGAACAATGTTGTTGACTCTTAATGGCCCTCTGAATAATTAGGGATGGTCAATAAATGCTGGCCAAGCCAACACCTCCCTCATCCTGTGAATGAGGCAAAAACAATCCCCCATCCTTACTGAAGGAGCCCAACACATTAATGCAAAAGGTACAGTTGAAACGTTCACATCCATCTTCGGGCTAAAGTGTCAATCAGGTAATCCAGAAGATTTGTCCTGAGCTCCCCAGCATCACATTAATCCAATTTGATTCATTCTACATGGTATGAAAGAACAACTGAAGACAATGGATTCTGCAAAGTCTAAGACCCTGACAACATTTCCGCAGTAGAGCTGAAGAATTGTGCTCTGGAACTAGCTGCACCAATAGGTAGGAGAAAGTGAGGACTGCAGATGCTGGAGATCAGAGTTGAAGAGTGTGGTGCTAGAAAAGCACAGCCGGTCAGGCAGCATCAGAGGAGCGGGAGGGTCGATGTTTTGGGCAGAAACCCTTCCTGATGAAACTACCACATTGGCATTTACCTGACCATGTGGAAAATTGCCTAAGTATGTCCTGTTCACAAAGGTCAGCACAAATCTAACTCAGCTAATTACCACCCCAGTCGACTCTTCATCATCAGCCTGGTGTTGGCAGGATCAGCAACAGTGCTGACAAGTGGCACATGCAAAGGAATAACCTAGTCTCTGGTGCACAGTTTGGGTTCCACAAGGGTGTTCAGCTCTTAACACCATTACAGCTGTGGTTCAAACATGGATAAAAATGCTGAATTCCAGAGGTGAAGTGGTAATGACTACCCCTCATATAAAGGCAGCATTTAACAAAATATGAAATAAGAACCCTAGAAAAACTAGAATCAATGGGAATGCAGAGGAGAATGCGGAAGGAGAGATGTGGAAGGAGGACTACACTAAGAGTTAGAGTTATACCTCACACAATACCTGGTAGGAGGTCAAATCAATTCAGCCCCAGGCTATCACCACAGTAGCTCTTCAGAGCAGGCATTTGGCAGACATTACATCAATGTCTAATACTTTGTATTTGGACAAGTCTTCCCAAGTTAATGCAGGTTTCAACGGCAGCAACCTGGCTACATTGAGTGTTCTCATTGTGGGCCAATTTTTGCAAAGTGTTTCAAGATTTTATTTTCATGTTGTCTATGATATAGATGGTGGGGGTTCATTCCTCCTCTTAAAATTTGAGATTTATATCTCTAATCCAACAATATCCATGATGAGAAGTTTTGTCACCTTTTTGTTCCAGATTACAAATTTTAAATGTCCATGTAAATTACCTATTGGACAGACCCTCCCAGGTCTGTTAATTCCACCCATTGGACATCCCTTTGTACATTCTTGTCTATTTTTCAATCCACTGACTTAAACATTTTTAAGTGTCCCAACTCATTTCTAATCCCTTCTCTCTCAACCCAAAGTCCAAGGCTTTTAATTCAGTCAATGTGTTTTTAAAAAGATGACTACGCCAAGTTTTAATATATACTATATACACACACACACGTACATTGTCAAAAAAGGTGAATTACAAGTTTTAATCTTTAAATACTGTTGTAGAAGCTCCAGGCAAAATGAAAATACATTTGCCATCTTGGAAACTATGTAGCCTCAACATTGCAGTTACAGTTGGGATAATGTTTTATTTGGAAGAATTCTTCAACAAACTTCAAAAGGTAAGCTCACAGGGATGTCAAAAGAACTGGCATCAGCATTCCCGCCCTCAATCTGTCACTTCACCTCGCTTCACAATATTTTGGTTCCACTCCCACTATCACCCAGATGTCTTGCTGCATTGTCATCATGGTCATGCCCACATGTCGATTCTAAGAACAAAGTAGTAATACAGTCACTCCAATCATACTGCAGGTTTTCAAACAAACCAACTTTGCTTTCCTTTATGTTCAGTGCGAAGTTAGATATTGTTTTCTCCCTCATTGTTTATCAGTTTGACAAAAGCAATGTAAAAGCTTAAATTGCTGAATCATGCCTTTGTCCAACAAAGGCAACCAAAATACAATATCATGGATATTGTTAAAACTACCCAAAAATCTAAAAGATAGCATTGAAAAATATTAAAAGTCTATTTTATCCAGAACAACCTTAGAAATAATCATGAACCATCTAAAAATCTAAGATGTAGCATTTAAACAGATGAAAGTTTATTTAGTCCAACAGATAACATGATGAGTAATGCTGAACTGTCCAAAATCTAAAAAATGTAGGAATAAAACAGACTAAAGTTTATTTCATTACAATAAAATGTATTTGCACAGGAATAGCAAATATACTCCTAAATTCTCAGAGAGCCCTTAAAAAAATGGTTCAGTTTGAAATTAAAAAAACTGAATAACAAACTGCTCATATATTAATTGAATTGTATGAGAAGCTCTGATAATGTTAGAAGAAAGTATTTTTCTTGCTTAAAATAGGATATTGACAAATATTATTCATCGGACCCCCAACCACTCAGTAAAACCAAATGAATCAGACACAAATTACAAAATTGGAGATTCAGCCAAAAGTACATTACTCACAAACTCAATTCTTTTTGCATTATTTAAATATTCCTGCACAAAATTATTAGCAGCCCATGGTGAGTTAGAGAAGCCATGGTGTTGTGTTAGTTTTATGCCACTATGTGGTACAAGTGCACATTAAAACCACCATATGACTTAATCTACATCCTGAATATCTGCCATTTCCTCTCCCTGCAATATTTGGGAAAAGAGCCAAAGTTGCAATGCAGTTATTTAGATAGCTGCATCAGACAGTTATTTATACCATAAAAGAACAATAGCATGGCTTCACAACATCAATGTGGGAACACTGCAAAGGAATTTAGAGCTGCAAATTAAACTGTAATCTCTGATGTCAGAAGGCAAAACCTATTGAGATTTTTTTTACAAGGTATAGAGATATACATTACTACTTACTCAAATTTGCTCCCCTTCACTTTGCCATCTTCTATGACCTCAAATATTGACAAGGTCACTGCCGGCCATGCCCTACTAATCCTCACCAGCATTATTCCCTTCGAACTGCATCAAAAATGCTTATTCTTATCTATTAAACTCTTGAACCACCTTTGGCCTTCACTCAACACAATATTTCTACAGTTGTTAAATTCCTCAACCCACAACCCCAGATTTTGGTGCCTTCACTCAGCAAAGCACTTATTCCCTTCCATTATGGTTGTCCCCTCTAGGTTGCCCTTTTAACACCTTCAAGGCCACAAGGAGCAAGACTTGAGTAGACATAACACTAAAGTGTTCTCACCTTCCATCACCTGATCTGGTAGTACCACATTACTCCTGCCTCTCATAACAACCTACTGCTCCAGGAGCTTCTTGAAGTCCAACTACTAGTCATCTCCACAAAACACTCTCTCCTTCCATCCAATTTCAGCTCCTACAATTATGAGCTAATGGACTCCATCATTATAGTCAATACCATCCAAACAGCTACTTCCTCCTTATCAGTACTCTGAATTTTTTTCTTTCTGAGAACCTTGTTAATTCTTTTTCACTCACTTCCTAGCCCAAAAGGTGGATAGTTACCATTCTTTAATTCAAAAATATACTTTTTTCATAAAATTTTAAAAAAGGATAGTACAACGCAATCTAAATGCCACATAGTACAATATTTATTAATTAAGTTAAGTACATTAGGTCATATGATTATAAGACATAGAAGAAGGCCATTCAGCCTATCGAGACTACTTTACTATTCAGGAAGATCATTGTTGAGGTGATTGTGGCCTTACCTCCACTTGACCATCCCCTAATCTGTGACTCCCTTGTAGATAACAATCTGATATTTTCAAAGCTGAATTAGATGAATATTTAACCTCCACTGCTGTCCATGAAACAGGATTCCAGAGACTGACAACTGTCTGAGAGAATACATTCCACCCATTTCCATAGCATTCCAGAGTGCCTCATCCATTTAAAATGCAGACTGCATCAACATTTACATGGTATGAAAGATTTGAGACCTATAGCTAGAGGGATTTTACCTTGCTTCCAGCACTTCAGTGTACACAAATGAGAGGACCTGAAACCATATCAACCACTCCCTCATGATGTATTTCTGGGCCTAGAATATTTTGGTCTGCAACACTTAGTCATGGACAGTTACTTGCCATGGAAAATCAACAAGTTACAGACAGACGAATGGGTGCCTTGCACTAAGTTGCTGGTGCTTCAGCAGAAACCAATATTAACTTCGGTAAGTAATTGAGCACGTAATGTTGTGTTATGTGTTGTGGAGGTGACAAGACAGATCGACGAAGGTCGAGCAGTGGATGTGGTGTATATGGACCTCAGGCAAGGCATTTGATAAGGTTCCCCATGGTAGGCTCATTCATAAAGTCAGGAAATATGGGATACAGGGAGAGTTGGCTATTTGGATTCAGACTTGTTTGGCACTCATAAGGCAGAGTGTGGTTGTAGATGGAAAATATTCTGCCTGGAGGACAGTGTTGAGTGGGTTCCCACAGGTCTCTGTTCTTGGGCCTCTGCTCTTTGTAGTTTTTATAAATGACTTGGATGAGGAGGTCGAGGGGTGGGTTAGTAAATTTGCAGATGTCACAAAGGTTGGAGGTGGCGTTGATAGTACAGAGGGCTATTGCAGGCTGCAGTGCGACATTGACAGGATGCAGAGCTGGGCTGAGAAATGGCAGATGAAGTTCAACCTGGATAAATGCGAAGTGATGCATTTTGGAAGGTCAAACTCGAATGCTGAATATAGGATTAAAGACAGGATTCTTGGCAGTGTGGAGGAATAAAGGGATCTTGGTGTTCAAGTATATAGATCCCTCAAAGTTGCCATTCAAGTGGATGGGGTTGTTGAAAAAGCACATGGTGTTTTGGCTTTCATTAGTGGGGGATCGAGTTTAAGAGCCATGAGGTTTTGCTACAGCTCTACAAGTTCCTGATGAGACCATACTTGGAATATTGTGTCCAGTTCTGGTCACTCTACCAAAGGAAAGATAGAGAGGCTTTGGAGAGGGTGCAAAGAAGATTTACCAGGATGCTGCCTGGACTGTAGGGCTTACCTTATGAAGTTGACCAAGCTCGAATTTTTCTCTCTGGAGAGGAGGAGGAAGAGAGGTATACAAGATAATGAGAGGCATGGATACAGTAAATAGTCAGGAGACTTTTCACCAGGGCAGGATTGACTGACGCGAGGAGTTATAGTTTTAAGATATTAGGAGAAAGGTATAGAGGAAGGTTCTTTACGCAGAGAGTTGTGAATGCATGGAATGCGTTGCCAGCTGTGGTAGTGGAAGCAGAGTCATTAGGGACATTTAAGCATCTGCTGGACATGCACATGGATAGCTGTGAACTGAGGGGTGCATAGGTTAAGTTATTTTATTTTGCATTAGGATTAATCGTCAGCACAACATTTTGGACCAAAGGGCCTGTTCTGTGCTGTACTTTTGTGTGTTCGAAAAACTTGGCATTTCTTCTCACACTTCTTGTGCAAATCCTTATTCCAGAAGGAGATGGGAGAAGGCCCTTTTACCCCAGTAGAACCACCTCAACATCAGCATGTGATAGCAGTGAGACACTGGGTATACATGAGTAATCTGATTATCATTACTGTACTACCTGAGATCGGTTAAATCTCACAGACGTGAGTGAACCTGTAGCATAGCAGCAGACCTGCCAGTGCACACACTACATTCAATTACCTTCTCAGAGTCATAGAGATGTACAGCACGGAAACAGACCCTTCGGTCCAACCTGTCCATGCCGACCAGTTATCCCAACCCAATCTAGTCCCACTTGCCAGCACCTGGCCCAAATCCCTCCAAACCCTTCCTATTCATATACCCATCCAAATACTTTTTAAATGTTGAAATTGTACCAGCCTCCACCACTTCCTCTGGCAGCTCCTTCCATACACGTACCACCCTCTGCGTGAAAACGTTGCCCCTTAGGTCTCTTTTATATCTTTCACCTCTCACCCTAAACCTATGCCCTCTAGTTCTGGACTCCCCGACCCCAGGGAAAAGACTTTGTCTATTTATCCTATCAACGCCCCCATGATTTTGTAAACCTCTATAAGGTCACCCCTCAGCCTCCGATGCTCCAAGGAAAACAGCCCCAGCCTGTTCAGCCTCTCCCTATAGCTCAAACTCTCCAACTTGGCAACATCCTTGTAAATCTTTTCTGAACCCTCTCAAGTTTCACAACATCTTTCCAATAGGAAGGAGACCAGAATTGCATGGAATATTCCAACAGTGGCCTATCCAATTTCCTGTACAGCCGCAACATGACCTCCCAACTCCTGTACTCAATACTCTGACCAATAAAGAAAAGCATACCAAACACCTTCTTCACTATCCTATCTACCAGTGATTCCACTTTCAAGGAGATATGAACCTGCAGTCCAAGGTCTCCTTGTTCAGCAACACTCCCAAGGACCTTACCATTAACTGTATAAGTCCTGCTAAGATTTGCTTTCCCAAAATTAAACCCCATCTGCAACTTCTCAGCCCAGATATGCACCAGAAATTTGTTCCAAAAGGGTCAATCAATATACCATTAATTACTTTTGATGGAGCTTTGTTCCATGTTATTGATTTCTAAGCAGTGGGGCAGATCATGGACCTTGGTGCATTTCAGTTAAATTCTTGGTCTAAACACTGACCTACCATCACTGTGCTTTACATCTTTTAAAACTATTGCATGCAACTCTATTTCTTTTCTCACATGTGAGGACAAGTAAAGACCTACGCGTGAAGGAATTATTGAACACACCCAAACCTAAAAGATGAGGTCAATTTTTCTGAACATAATTGTATCACAAGTCACTGTTTTAATGAATAGAACACAGATGGATTCATATTGCATTCTGCCTATCACATCCTGGTACAACAAGGTTGCAAATAATTTCTGACAATATTAGATACACCCTTTGTACCCTGACCAACGTTTACGTCCAAAAAAATCAGTTACTAATGAAGAAATGAAACTATCTTTAAACAGTTTTATATATGTTTACTAACACAATTATGGAATACACACAAGGACCTCCTAACTAACAACTATGTCTGTGTCTATTGTTACGGTTTCAAGTGAATCCCCATTTAATGTCCATCACTTGCAATCAATTAAATATTAGCATACAATTAACCACTTGGATGTCATTCAATTTGGCACTTGATAAATCATTTCATCCACTTGACATCTAGTTAACTTTCCATTATTAAATCATATCAGTATCCCTGCAGATACAAATTTGAGGCTTTTTTTTTCCTTTTCATACACAATGTAAATCAATCAAAAGACATTATAAATAATATGACTTTAATGACATAATGTTTCATATCCTCGGGTTTTTACTATCAGTTTGGCACCAGATGAAACCAATGTTAATCAATGTTTGTGTTTGATCAGCTTCAAACACTCAAGAAATTCTCTGACCACTTAAAGTGGCCCGTCCTTCCTCCAGTTCCTCATATCAGGGTTTAAGGTTAAGGTAATACTAGTAAATAGTGCTATGAATTGTAAGAGAATTGCAAGTAAATGGATTTTTTTCTTTACTCTCAAAATAAACTGAAGCAGAAAATGACCACTTAATGAGTGGAAAACATGAGCACTGGTTCAAAGATACTGTACTCTTTTTGTGTACACAGAAAGCATAATAGCAAACCAACAAGTACTAAAGGAAACCCCACACACAAAGAAAGAATCGCTTTGAAATGAGGGTGAAGGATACTGGTATCGCACCTTCATGCCTTGACTCTGGAGATTTGTATAATGGTAAACTCACTGTTCTGGAAATGCTTTTGTATCTTTATCAACTCTCGAGAACATAAGTCAAAGCTGTCACCTTATTGCAGTATTGAAGAAGTACAGTACAGTCAGATTTGCTGCCTTCAAATGAGATGTCAAATTGAGTTATGTCTCTCCAATCAGATGGGCGTTAAAGATGTTATGGCACTATTAGCAGGAGGATTCTCCCAGCTTTCCGAGTGAATATTGATCTGCCAACAAACATCAGATGATTTCACCATTGCCTCAAGGAACAAATGGCATATGACTCACAGGTACTATGCCATCTCCCAGAGATCTTGCAGTCCAAAAGGAGTTCACTTAATCTGATTGTTTATTGCTGATAATCAATACTGCAGTTACACTGCCTATAACATGAAGGTGATGTCCGTTCACTCGGCTATTGGCAAGTTAACTTATTCCTACAGCATCTTCATAAGACTGCTTTTGTGATGAAGTTGAAATGCCATTACCCCTGAGTCAGGATGCTTGTGTCAAAGATACTGTACTCTTTTTGTGTACACAGAAAGCATAATAGCAAACTAAAGTCTCACCTGTTCAGAGATGTAAGCAATCTTACATTAATTAATTAAAAATTAATTAAAAATATTTAGTGCTCTTTTAGCACTGAAATATTCGAAGGAACTTCACAGGTGCATTATCAGATAAAAATTACAAGTGCAAAAAGATTTACTGCTCCATCTCCACCAACTGAAAGATCCTGTCATGTGCTGACCACTCTGAGTCTAAGAACTTCCTCATATCAATCCCAAACTTTTCTTTTATTTGAACATGCAATTTCTTATGCTACTCTCCTGATTTGATTTGACGCTTCCAGATTTAGCTTTCATGTATCTTTCGCTAACTTAAATCCTTCAGCGAAATCACCTTTTGTCGAGAATAAAAGTGCAAGTTTCTCTGTTAACTGAGCCCTCTTAACATCAAGGTTTTGTTGTTTTTCCCTTTGGAGTTTGGAAATCTCTACAACTTGCTGAATAGTTTAGAGTTTGCCACAGATGCCACTGTTTTGATTCTAGATTTCAAAATCAGTTCTCGTTAATGATTCCTTCTGTTCAGTGGTCTGAAATATTATACTAAAGTTTACTGCCTCTCATTCAACCACAGTTTTCATTATTTCAGTTAGACTGGAATGCAACAATTCTCCCTTTTTTTCTTGTCTATACTAATTTGCATTTCCATTTATTTATCATCATTCTGCCCAATGACATTTTTTCCAACTTAATTTTGCTGAACCCACCCTTTAAATCAATTTGTCCAAATTGCATTGAATCCAGGGACCAGCCCACAGGTTGGAAACCTTGTAGAATCCAAAACTGACTCTGTGTGAATCTAACTCACTGTTTTCCTACTTTCCCCACCACCCCACCTCCCCACTCCTAATGTTACACCAGTAAAAAGTTTTCATTGTATTCTACACTTCTATCAACCTCTCAAGCCCTAAGATTTATCCTGCAACTTGACAGCATTCTGTGTGAAACTTTGCCAGATGCCTTGGAAGCTCAAGCAAACTACTTCATCACAACAGTCCGCTGAAGATATCACTCCCTTAAATAAGATCAGGAGGTTGTTCAGACAGGGATCGTTCTTGTCAAATCCAAGTTCATTAGGTTTTTAGTGAATAGATAATCCTCAAGTTTACTCTGGTTTCTGTCGGATTGCTTGGGAGTGTCTTAGACTAGAGGGTGAATTATTGGACATTGATGAAAATGGAAGTGGAGAATGTCATTGTTCAAAATTTACAACATTGCTTATCTATCAGAATTTTCACTTTTCTTTCCCCCCTCTTGTTTCTTGCTTTGTGGCTACATACGTCTGCAACGTAAAAGGAATATTGTTTTTTGCAATGAATTTGTAGCATTTTGCTCCAGATTTCAGCATAGCTGACCCCTTGTACAGTTTTCAGGGAACGCAGGTCTCATGCCCTCCATTAAATCACTGGCTGACAATGGAGAAATCTCAGATGCAAGAAGAAAGTTCCGGTTATCCTTTAGCATAAGGACCACCCAGTGGACTGAATCACAGAACATCAGAACACCGGGAACTGAATCACGGAACACCGGGAACAACCAGCAGACTGAATTATGGAATGCTGGGAACAACCAATGGAGTGAATCAAAGAAGATTGAGTCTATGCTGAAGATTGAGTCTATTCAGCCCATAATGTGTGGACCAACTCTTCAAATGAATATCATTACCTAATGCCAATCCACTGCTTTTCCTCTATACTCTCACACATTACTTTTATCCAAGCAAGCGTCTAACTCCCCCTTGAACGCCTCAGTTGAATCTATCTCCACCATAATTCTTGGCATATCATATCACCTTTGCTGCTTTTGCAAATCAATTTAAATCCATATGACTGTTGATTCCATTCTCAAATAATTGTTTCTAGAAGCTGCCCCTCCACTGAACCATACTGATGTCAGAATGGACAAGGAAAGTGGTTGGGGGAAGAGAGGTAGTTGGAGATGTGAACCAGAGGAAAGAGAGACCCTGGAACGTTTGAGTAGTGAGGGAAAGAGAGATCATGTGTCTGGGATGGAGACTGCAGGCAAAGGTAGCCAACTACAACCTTTATAAATCAAGTGTTGAAGATATTATTTGAACATGCGTTGTGAGATTAGAATGTCATGTGGTCAAACTTCCAGGGATGCTTCCTCCCAGTGATGATAACCAGTCTTACAACACTGCCCACACAACTTCTTTATCTTTATTCTTTCTTAGGATGTGGGAATCACTAGTAAGGCCAGCAGTTGTTGCCCATCCCCAATTGCCCTTGAATGGAGTGGCTTGCTAGACCATTTCAGGAGAACCATTTAATGGGTCTGAAGTCACACTGAGACAAGATCAGGAAAGCATGACAGATTTTGTGCCTTAAAGAAACAAATTTAATTTATAATAGTGACTCCATTAGGTTTTTAGAACAATCCCTGATGGTTTTCATGGTCACCATAAGTGAAAATAACTTTACACTTCAGATTTATTAAATAAAATTAAAATTCGTGAGACTTGAACCTGTGCATTGGCCTAGGCCTTTGGATTACTCAAGACATTACCAATATATCACCATCTCCCCAATTCATAAGGTAACCAGTACCCAATCTACTGGTAACAACCCAAAGTCCAGTGACTCACTCATAACTTCACAATATCACACTGAATAACAGTACTGTGCATTCCAAAAAACTTTGCTTATTTTATTGTGTTCATGGATATACTCTTTTTAATCATATTGCGGGCATAGTTCAGAATTATTCACAAGAAGGAACAAGTAAATAGAGTTGAATGTTTCCATGCTTATTGGCTTTGCTATCCGACTTTACACAGTTTATTCAGAGGCAGCGCATTACTGCATTCTTCACAAAGCTCAGCCTTTGGACTGTATCCCTGTCAAACATCGTGGCCATGTGCCAAATTTTAATTGATTACTTGATATATCAAGTTCATTCCAAAAGGACTTACTTCAACTTTTGTTCAACCCTTAACATACAGCTGGTACATCCACCATTTATCCCTGCCTCCTTCAGTACAGCTGTGCTATCAATACATTCATTACTTAAGCTTGCCTTATTCTGGGAAAAAAAAACTGTTCACAGCCTCCTTCAGAGAGAACACCCCCGTACGTTATGCTGTGAAAGTCTCTTGTTCCATGATTTTTATGATAGAGTCAGTCAACACACGATTATAAGTATTTCCACCTACGAGCCTCATCCAAATGCATTTCAGTGCAACATAAACTACTTCTTTGCTTCACTACATTGCATTTAATGAATTTAAAACAGCACAAAAGTCCAAGCCTTTTCCACCTTCTTGTACAATCGGGTGGTGACATTTGAATTAATGATGGAGAAAATGACATTATGTTGTAGTGACGCATACATGACATTCAGCCAACTTCCTGGGATGGTACTGACACAGGAACCATTCAGTCCAAAGATGCTGAAACACAGTTCCTTTTTTTTAACTGTACTTACAATTTTGTTAACTTCAAGCAATTTTGTACGAACTGAAAAGCTATATTCTGAGGATGTTGGAAATCGTTTGACTTTGCATGATGGTTGTTTCAGTTAATCCTGCCTTCCACTCCCCTGGATGCCTCTTCCCAAATCCTGTCCAGCTCTTTCTCATGGTTTGATTTGCTTAAAAGCTGCTCGTCAATAGCAGCTTTGAGTTCCAGTGGAAGGTCATGGATTAGAAGTGCTGGCTCTGATATTAATTAAGAGGAAGGCAGAAGGAACACAGTAGTAAACTCAGAAAGGCTGAGCTTAACAGAGGGGCCTCACTGAGAAGGCTAGTGGAGCATCCCAGCTGACAGCTGGCCAAACTGACAGCCAGGCCAGTGAGCAAGAGTGGAAATTTACAGCTTGCAACCCATAGGAACAGCCTGCAGCAATCGTAGGGGCTTATAATCAGGAAGTCCTGTCATGACCAGTGGGAAGGGACGTAGGTCAGTACAAGGAAGCCCCAAAGCATAAAAAGATGCCTGGATGAACACTCTTGATTCTCTGGATGAATACCCATGAGAGAACCTAAAATATATAAAACTCAGCCTCAGCCAGGTTTACAGTGTGGAAACAGGCCCTTTGGCCCATTTTGTCCATGCTGCCCAATTTTCACAATTAATCTAGTCCCATTTGCCTGCATTTGGTTCATATCCCACCATGCCTATCTCATCCATGTACCAGTCTAAATGTTTCTTAAAATACAAAACTGTATTCACCTCCACCACTATCTCTGGCAGCCCCTTCCAGACACTCACTACCCTCTGTGTGAAAAGATTGCCCCTCTGGACCCTTTTGTATCTCTCCTCTCCCACCTTAAACCTATGCCTCTAGATTTACCATGGGAAAAAACTGTTGGCTCTCTACTTCCCATGATTTAATAGACTTCTATAAGGTCAACCCTCAGTCTCCTGTGCTGCAGGGAAAACAGTCCTAGCCTATCCAACCTCTCCTTATAACTCAAACCTTCCAGTCCAAGTAGCATCCCAGTAAATCTTTTCTGCACTCTTTCTAATTTAATGATATCCTTTCTATAGTAGGACAACCAGAATTCCAGGCAGTATTCCAAATGTCGTCTTACGAATGTCTTGTACAGGTGCAACATGATGTTCCCAATTCCTACATTCAGTGCTCTACCCGATGAAAGCAGGCGTGCCAAAAGGTCACCATCCTGTCTACCTGTCACCCCACTTTCACGGAGTTATGAATTACTCCCACCTTTATGCCTCAGCTTCACACTGCAGATCACACAATCACAGAAGTCTGAGGGCACAGAAAGAGGTGATTCAGCCCATCATGCCTGCACCAGCTAGGCATATGTATATCATGACCGAGTGCTAATCTACTGTTTTCTCCCCCATTCCCTCACACATTGTTTTTAACCAAATAACTGTCCAAGGCCCTCTTGAATTCCTCTATTATAACTGCCTCCACCTCACTTGCAGGCAATGTATCCAGACCCCAAATACTCACAGGTAAAAAAAGATTTTTCTCATGTTGCTTTTACTTCTTTCACAAATCACTTTAAATCTGAGTGCTCTCACTCATGTTCCTTTTCCTAGTGGGGACAGTTTCTCTCTATCTACTTCTTCTGCCTGCCCATAATTTTGACAACCTCTATCAGACCTTTTAGCTTTCAGTCCCAACTTCAGAGCTGGAATGCAATAGTGTTTTAAAACTGACTTTGTTTCCTTTCTCTCAGTATCCTGCTCACATGCTGGAAAAGGATGTGTTATTTTAACTGTTGTGTCTCTGCCCAGTTTCTGCCAGATGGAGATGGTTTAAATCTAGGCTGATAGATCAACTTCCTCTCTTTACATACAGTGCCTGACTTGGAAGCGTTTCAAAGGTAGTTGCAGTAAGTAAAAGCTCAGTGTGGGAAGGAACATACTTGCAAGAATAGAAGATCGGCAGGCTGATAGAAAACAGAGAGTATGCATGGCAGAATGTAACAAGTGGTCGATACTGAGGCCACAGCTTTTTACAATTTAGATGTATGACTTAGATGAGGGAAGTTAAGGCATGGCAGTTATATTTATAGTCAACACCAAGACAGATAGAATGTATGCTGTGAAAACGTAAGGAAGATGCAGACGGATATAGGTAGGTTGAGAGAGTGGGCAAAAAGTTGGCATATGGCATGGTCACAGTGAAAAGTATGAAGCTTTATCCCAGAGTGTAAGGGTCAATTACTGGGGGAGGGGGGGCTGGAGTTTGAAATGTGTAAGGCAGGTTTGTCACACAAAGGATGGTGAGTCTAGGGACCCGCTGCCAGAAAAGGTGGTGGAAGCAGACACAATAGCAGCATTCTAGAAGAACCTGGACAAATACATAAATACGAAGGCAATAGAATGATACAGATCCTGGGAGAGAAGATAATTTTAGTATAGAAGGGCAAAATGTGTCAGCGCAGGCTTGGAGGGCCAAATGGCCTGCCCTGTGCTGTATTATTCTTTGTTCTCTTTATGGCATATTATGTGGCAAAATATAAAGTTATTCACTTTTGCAATAGTTAAAAAAAGAACAAGGCATTTCTGAAATGGACAATGACTGCAGACTTCTCAACTGCAAAGGGATTAAAGTGCTTTTATGCAATGGTCAGAAAACATTTGTATACAAGTAAAACTCGCAATTAAGATGACTAATGGGATTCTATTCATTATTACATAAGGAATTCAACATTAAGCAAAACACTGTCAATGCTGGGTACTGCTCTATCAGATGTGCAATCTTGTGAATGAAAACTTAAACCAAAACCCTGTCTTAGCTGTAGGGCGCATTGGAGGTCTCATGACACTATCTCAAGAAAGCTCATGGGTGTTACCTTGTTGTCCTGGTCAATTATCCCTCAACTGACACAATGAGAAACAAATCACCTGATCATTATCACAATACTGTTTGTGTAAGCTTGCTGTGAGAAAATCACTGTGGCATCCATTGGTAGGAGAGACTAGGACCCGAAGGCACAGCCTTAGAGTAAAGGAAAGGCCTTTTAAAAGAGAGATAAAGAGAAACTTCTTCAGCCAGAGAGTGGTGAATCTATGGAATTCACTGCCACAGAAGGCTGTGGAGGCCAGGTCATTGAATGTATTTAAGATTGAGAGAGATAGGTTCTTGCTTGTAGAGGGGACCAAGAGTTACAGGGAGAAAGCAGGACAATGGGGTTGATTGAATAGCAGAGCAGACTTGACAGGCTGAATGGTCTAATTTCTGTTCCTATGTCTTACAGTCTTAAACTGTACAACACTTCAAAATTAGTTAATTGACTGTAAAGTCCTTTCAAATGTCCTGTGCTCATGAACAGTCAGTCTGTAATATTATAGAATCGATTAGTAATTAATAATCTCGTAAGCAGTTGTCAGGGATTCAGAAGGGAAAATTCCTGCCTGACCAACTTTCTCACCTTCACTGAGGAAATGATAAACAAGATAGACTGGAGAAACCCTTAAAATTAACCCTTAATTATCTATCTCAACTTCAAAATGTTTTCTGAGACAGCTTCAGATGAATGATTATTCCTGTTAATACAATACAAGAAATCAAGGCATGCTAGGGCAGGGTAAGAGGGTTCAATGTTGAATGGACGTATAACATTCATTGAGATGTTTGTTGGAACCCATATGGTGTGTCATGTACGTAAATGACTGGATTCTGAAGCTCAGTGCAAAACGGTCAATCCGCCAGATGATACTAAACAAGGAGCTATCGAGGGAAAAGAGGAGGCAGTTTGAAAAATACAAAATGACTCGAAACAATATATTCAAAAGTGGATGTAACAATAGCTGTGCAAAGAAAAGAAAAAGCAGCCTTGGGTTCTGAATTTGACACTACAGCCTCCTAGATGACCAAGCCAATTAAAACAAAGGAACTGTCCATATCCTGAGAGTCAAGATCCAGTTACCAGTCAGACATGCATACTTCAGAAATGCTGTTGAAGCTGAAAGACAGCAATGTAGAGAAAATCCACAAAGCTCTGAGAGGATTGAGACAAAACTGTCTTAATATAAAATCAGAGGAGGAAATGTTCTAGTCAGTGTCATCAAGAAACAAGGGAGATACTCAAGCATTGGAGGCAGTGCAGGAGGAGCCACCATCAAAGCTAATGTCAAAGCTCTGAGTTCTAAGAAGAAAAACTGTAGAAATGTCTGCTTCTTATCCTAAAGTGGAGAGTTAAGTGTGGCGGTCTCAGGTTCTTTTTTTTGTGTGTGAAGAAAATGGTAGAAGTAAATCCAAGATATTACTTTAACTGAAATTACAGGATAAGAAAGCTCCTATGAGTAATGGGTAAGTAATTTTTTGACAGCTATTACATATTCTTACTTGACATAACTCATGACTGACATGTGAAATAAATTTCCAAATAGAGCAAAATCCAAGATCATTTAAAAAACTATATGGGGAATTTGCATGTTTCAGAATAGAGGAAATGATCATTCTTATCTTCAATTCTTGCAAACTGAATGCCTAGTTATTACAGGAAGTGCAAGTATAGTCAATAGCATATTCAAAATTATACCAAATTTTAAACAACGTATATGATCTTCACAAATCTGTATTAGGTTTTCTCACTTAAAACAGCAACCTTGGGTTCTGAACTTGACACTTCAGCCTTGTAGATGACAAAGCCAGTTAAAACAAAGAGACTGTCCATATCCTGAGAGTCAAGATCCAGTTACCAGTCAGTATCGAATCCCTGACCATAGCTTAGACTGCTTTTATCATTTGGATGATTAGCAAATCAGACTTTAAACCAAGCTAGCTTCTGCCCATTTGATGGATTCAGGTAGATGTTAAAGATCCTTTGGTACTTTTTCAGGAGTTACAAGCTCCCCAGGCCAATATGCTTCCTTTAACCAAAACTAAAACTACAACACAAGTTTATTCATCTGAATTCTGACTTGCCATGTACAAAATGATTGCTGCTGTATCCAATAATGTTCACTACATTTAAAAGTACTTCATTGTATCTTATGTCTACAAAGAGATTTAAGAGAAATGTGATACAATACATCAAAAAGCAGACTGCAAACATTCTAACTAAGCAAGACAGAATGCTCTCTTCAGCTTTGTTCCCCTCATCATCATCACTTGCAGGAAGAGTATGTGCATAAATGTTGGCTAAGGCCATGATTGAGTTTAAGATGAAGCCACTCATGGGAGCCAATGTACTGAAATTCATAATTCAGGATCATACAGGAATTACCATTCTGCTCAAATTAGATAAGATAATAGATTCTGGAGGATAACCTGGACTTGCAGATCTTTTCTGCAGCAAGACGTCCATGCCTCCAGAAGTTTATGAGGCTCAAGCGATATTATTTGAAGGAGAAACTCAATAGACTTCCTCAGCCATTTCATACCTTGCAGCCAAGATGAAGAAAGCTGGAAAAAGCAGCACATGTTACTGCAAGTGCACCACACCTCCTACCTAACAATCATAGGTTAGTATGAATAGAAGCCTTGAGAAGAGCCCACAGAATTATGCCTTCTAAATGAAGAAGAATACACAGTTATCAATAGCCCTTAAGGACATACAATAAGTGAGTTGGAAAATAATAGAATTAGGCACAAAACCACTTTGCTGTGTGTCGTAATAGTCATTACACTAGAGAGGCTGAATTTGCAATGCACGTTTTGTCTGGGAAGCTGTTGAGTTTAACATATGTTGCAAAATTGGTCTTTAAACTTAACCTTATTGACAAGAATGAAAGCAAAAGATCATTGCTGATGGTGCGCGGGGGAAGCAAATACTGTCACGAAAGAACAAATATCTTAGCATAATCAGACACACAAGGGGTAGAAGCAAACTAAAGCTGTGATGTTTCTTACATCCTTGACATCAGTGAAGGCCCTGCAATCATTGTGCAGTATTTGCCAGCGAAGTAACATGTATATTCATGGAGCTGGGAGCTCACAATGATTGTCTAAGTTCAGAAGAATGAGGAAGAAGGATTCAACTACAGGAGCAAATTTAATAAAAACACATTAATGAGAAAAGGAAACTTTCTAACCTTAGATGATGTGTGCAAATGGGCATCAATATTTGCTTCCACATCCTTATAGTAAGCTCCCAGTTAAGTGTTCATAGGAACCTGAAACATTCAGGACACATCACTTCCAACTTCTCACCACTTACCAGAATTATGTTGGAATGTAAAGAGTTAAATTCTGCATAGAGTTGGCTTACATTCTTAAGGTTAGAATGTTGATCTACTTGAGCCATTTAAAATAATGAATAGATTTGAAAGAGTGAATATTTCCTCTGATGTGGTGAAATCAGGGCAAGGGTCATAATTTAAAAATTAGAGCTAAACCATTTAAGGGGGATCATAGGTCACACTTATTCAGATAGAGGGTTAAGAAATCTGGAACTCTGTCCCCAAAATGCTTTGAATTCTGGGTGCATTGAAATTTTCTTTGAGTTGAATAAATTTGGTTAGATTAATGTATTGCAGGATACTGAACAAAGAAGAGTGAATGGAGTAAGCAGCCATGATATAAAAGAAGAGAGTGGGAATGGGCTTTGACCCAAAAGGATGGATGATCTATTCCTGTGCTCCTAATTTCACTGCTTGTTAACAAACTGTGACAGCAATAACAGTCCCAAACTGCACTATACACAATTAGCACAGCAACTTATTTTCAAATCTTTATGATTGGCATACAGGTGCAAGATCTTCACTCCTACAGTTCACAAGTTTGACGCGGATTATCTGTTCATTAGCAGACAGACAAGTGTAGGTATGTAAGCAACAGTTGTTCCCCAGATGAACTGCTTGCTCCCTGATGTCAAAAATGAAAAGATGTGCATCTCTCTAATGCTCACTCCAAATGAATGAGGCACGAAAGCCAATGTAAAGCTTCCAATTTAGATTTATGGGGTGGACAAAACTCGCAGATACTGGATACTCTCTAGTTTCATGCCTCTGACTCTTTCTGTTAACACTCATGGATCGCATTCTGAAACTCAACAATGATCTTGCCTTCTTGAGCTGTCAATATATAGACAGGGGACAAGAAAGTGGGCCAGCTCACTCAAAGCACTTCTGATTATATTCTCCCTATCTTCCAATCTCAACCAGTCCCCTGCTGCTCCCCACCACTAATACTGAAGCAGGAAACCCAACAAGTATGCCTGAATGAGGGTTATGTATGGAGGCGGGAACAGAGAATTTTAATGGCAAAGAAAGCTAGGCTGAAGAACGATTTAATTGAAGTGTATAAAGTGATGAGGAGGATGTGGCAGCATGGTGGCTCAATGGTTAGCATTGCAGCCTCACAGCACTAGGATCCCAGGTTTGATTCCAGCCTCGGGTGACTGTCTGTGTGGAGTTTGCACATTCTCCCTGTGTCTGTGTGGGTTTCCTCTGGGTTCTCCTGTTTCCTCCCACAGTCACAAAGATGGTCTGGCCAATTGGCCATGCTAAATTACCCACAGTGTTGGGTGCATAAGGGAAATGGGTCTGGGTGGGTTACTCTTCAGAGGGTTGGTGTGGGCTGAAGGGCCTCTTTCCACACTGCAGGGAATCTAATTTCTTCTGTATTTTAAACATTGATAGTTTTATTACTCAATGTATCTACGCTCCGTCACCAAGATAAGATATGACCATTTGTGGGTTTGTGTTTTCCTGTGCTCCTTCAGTTTTGCTAATGCTGGGATGCACATCTGAATAAAATGATCTTTTCAATGTCCCTCTGGAGAAGGGAGACCTGCCAGCCCCCAAATTCAACCAAAGGGTTGAGCACAATGCTTCACATCGGATGTGTGAGCACTGACAAGTAAGTTTCTTTCAGTCCACCTCCTGCCAGAGCTATTTCTTCTTTATTAACAAATGAAAGAATGTAACTGGGATTCGAAAACAGCTCCAATTGAGCTCTATTGGCAGCAAACACACTGAGCCCCTTGCTCGATTGATCCTTAGAACTAGCTGTGACCATTGAACAGAAATGTACTGGGTCAAGCCCACTTGCCAGTATTGCCTCTTGGGACTTGGCCAATGTCCTCTCTTTCCCCATTTGTTGAGTATGCACCACTGCGAGTGTGGTGCATACTTCCAAACCGTATAACATGTTTAATTTAGAACAGGCGCTGGGATATTTGAGAAGGCTGAGAATCTGACTGCTGCAATTACTGTGGAAATGGCCGGTCAAATTTGTTTTCTGGCGATTATAAACAGGCCGGCCAGAAAGAGACAATCGCACCTCTTTAAAAAGGGGCAGAGTCAGTGACAAGCCAGGCTGCCTGGCCGTGTGGACCTGCTGTACCTGATCGGCCCCATTGGCTGAACTGCTCAACCCGCTCTCCCCTCTGCCAGTTAAAACAGCGGATAACACATCAGCCCAGCGACAGCGATAACAAGCTCCCGAAAGCAGCGGGTTCCAAACTCACCCCATCCCGAAATAGGGGATGATGCCAAGTCGGGGTGCAGTCTAAGTTGAGAAGGACCGATCGCGACACCATGACTGAGAGCCTCTGACGGGCACCCCCGGTCGCGGTCCCTACCTCCGGAGCAGGTGGTCTGAGTTCAAGCCCCAGAGGTCTGCAAATGACATTTGTGGAACCTTCAGTTCTGAAGGAGGAAGTGAAACTCTGCTTTCTCACCCCCACTGTCAGACTTGCTGAGTTTTTTTTCTCCCCCATCAATGTGTCCCACCCTCCAACTCCAGATAATCCCCTTCTCTAGGAAAACACTTATAGAAATAATCCGTAAGAGTGGAGACAAGAGTGTGGGCAGGAAGGAGCTGCCTTTCCCCCGGTTTCTAGCCCGGTATACTCACAATGCCAGTGCACAGGCTGACCACCACGGTGTGCCGCAACTCGGAGTTGACATGCCCGCTGTAGAAGCAGTGCTTCAGGTCCGAGTCAGGGTGCGGGCTGCCCGGCTCCGCTCTGCCCAAGTGTCTGACCCGGTACGTGGCGGCGATGAAGTCCGAGTGAGCGCTCAGGTTGAGTCGGTAGAGCTGCCCGAAGGCGTGGAGCTGGTAGTGAGTCCGGGAGGCCCAGGGTTCCGAGTCCGGGCTCCGCTTCCTCCTCCTGAAGTGATGGGTGTGCGGGAAAGCCTCGCCGAAATCGTTGAGGCGCCTCGGAGAGGTAATCTCATAGGAGCTCAGCTGCCTGACGAAGCTCTCTGTAAGGGGTTTAACACGCTGGTGAGGTTCAACCTTTAGGTCAAAAAGTTAAGGCAATCTCAAACCCCAGCTCATCATTCTATGCTAACAATAATGTGAACAGTCAGTGTGGATCATTTGCAAAACACTCCGTTTCACCGTACGTGACAATAATAAAACAAACTTAAATATAAAACACACCTTCGGTACATTCACCTATTCTAATTTCTCAAACAGATAGAAGTGTGTGTCTACATCTGTCTACAACTCATCCCCCATTCGGATCCGAAACGAATAGAAACCCTGCCACCATAAAGCCACAGTACCTTGTTGAGGATGTAAACGCAATTCTCGAGTAAGAGGTATAAATACAAGCAGTTGACTCAGCAGCCCTTTTACCCAGAGCATCAGCTGCATGGTTTCCCCCGGGGTCTGCAGCACCTTCTCCCGTCTAACACACAAAATGCACTGGCTTTCGATTTGCCCGCAGCAGCAGCAGCACTGGGATGATCAGGAGGGGCAGCCTCGTCGCTTACGTAAAGGTTCTTTGCTGTAACATCCAGCGCTGCAAACCCCCCCTCGATTGCGCCCATTGCCCACACGGACTCATTTCAGCAGCGGGCTCAGGCACACAGGGCTCGCCGTGCCTTGTGCATCCCTCCGCCCTCAGCGAGCGGCTCTCACTCTGTCCGCAGCCCGGCGGGGATGGTGCAAGCTGTCTGCGCATCCATTCATTCTCTCGGCCAGCCCCGCACATCAAACGGGCCGGAACCCGCCCCTTGGGCTTGCAACCTCACCACTCCGCCTCTGCAGCCAGAAACTCACTTCCAGCGAATTTAACCCTTGTTTTCCGCAGCGCAGAGCCGGGTGCGCGCTTTGAAAATACCCCGAGCCCTTGCTGTGCCCGGTAGCCGTCCCTCTGCTGGGAGCACCGACCGTGCAAAATGTTCTTCCAATCCCGTTCACGCTCGTTGCGAACTATGCACGCTCCCCCAGCAGCAGCGAATGCACAGGGAGCTGAGCTTATCGTTGTAAATTACAGTACTGACGCCTTTGAAGTAATAATCAGCTACATGAATCTCTCACTCTGAATGCAAAAGCCGATTCTCAGCAAGACAACATGAAAGACTTGGCGTGATACGTGTCATTAAACTGTGTTCCAGTGCAGCCCTGCTAGACACCGACTCCATGCCCAGAACTCTTGACCAAATCTAGAAAACTGTGAGGAGAGAGCAGGAGAATGGCTTTGACAGAGAGGCCCAGCTGTTGAGTGGTGGAGTGGGTCCAATGGACCATTTGGTCTATTCCCTGCCCCATGTTTCTACTGTCACCACCGGAGATTCCCCAATGTGTTAGGGATCCAGACCTAACTGTTAAACTCCAAGGCAAGGAGATTTGAGCTGGCACCTCTCCCACATTCACCCAGGCCCTCAGTTGGATGCACCAAAGTTAATGTAAAAACACATGCCTCCCCTCTTTCTCCCGAACCCAAAATGAACTTGTGCTTTAAACAGAAGGAACCAGTTTAGCCAGGCTTTCTTAAATTAACAAATAAGACCGATAAGAAACACTAACATGACGTGTCTACATAAAGAAAGATTAGAACCTGTGTCATAGAATCCCTCTCACAACAGAGTTAACGAGGGATAATTATTCAAATATAACCTACTAATGCTCAACTGCAGGCCAGTGCACACCAGTAGAGTTGAAAATTGCTTGTTAATCCCTATTCTTGTATTCTTCAAATAAAAAAGCACAATGCGTTTGCAGTTTGGAATGTAATCTGCAGATGAGTGTCTACCCCTTGTCTTTGTAATCACAAGAGATCATAATCCAGTATGATTGAAATTTCTTTAGCATCTTTAAGAGTCACACAGATCTGTTGCACAGCCAGATCCCAAATTTACACCTGCAGTTAATTTGTCTAGGCAGCTGTCCTCCTGGATTTAAGAGACAAAAATTCAGGTTGTAATCCATCATGACACTCTGGGCTGAATCTTAACAGGAATAGAGTCAGAGTCACAGAGATGTACAGCATGGAAACAGACCCTTCGGTCCAACCTATCCATGCCGACCAGATATCCCAACCCAATCTAGTCCCACCTGCCAGCACCCAGCCCATATCCCTCCAAACCCTTCCTATTCATATACCCATCCAAATGCCTCTTAAATGTTGCCATTGTACCAGCCTCCACCACTTCCTCTGGCAGCTCATTCCATACATGTACCAACCTCTGTGTGAAAATGTTGCCCCTTAGGTCTCTTTTATATTTTTCCCCTCTCACCCTAAACCTATGCCCCCTAGTTCTGGACTCCCCAACCCCAGGGGAAAGACTTTGTCTATTTATCCTATCCATGCCCCTCATAATTTTGTAAACCTCT